>NW_025999789.1:2500-475000 GCF_019419815.1 Pyrus x bretschneideri | reverse complement strand
CAGCAAGAAATATATTTAAAGCTTAAAGTTGCGAAAAACATATCATGAATTTTCAGCGCTTTCGAGGCTACTGACATTTCATCTGTATGCCTTAGCAAATAAAAAATTCCCAGCAGATAATAATCAGTGCGATCCAATTTACTTCCTTTGCTAGCCTTTACTTTAAACCCAAGGTTTAACCTGTCACAGAACTCACCTATAAAGACGCCCTTTGCTTTACGCGTGCAGACAGAGTTGCAATTTTGTTCACAGCAAAACTGTCCGCTAATGGGACAACAACAAATCCTGCTAGTACGATTGCTATTGACTGTCATTGACATGTCAATAGCAATTGCATCACCCGTTGAAAAGGTTGTATCCGGCGCATTAGCCACCAACCTGTCAATTATGTCGTAGACAACTGCAGCAAACGGATAAAAGCTCAAGGATATTATGCATACAAGAAAAAAAAAAAAAAGAGCACTCTACCAAGATTGACTAAACAAGTGGAATGAAGATAAGTTTTAGAAAAATTTTCACTGAAAAACAATTGTTGGACGTGATGTATTTTCTCTAATGTAACAAACCACAAAAACAATCAGAAGAGAAATCAAATAAGAGCATACATTACTTGTTCCCGAAGTTCCTTTAATGTCATATGATTAACAAAAGAATCATCATCGCAGCCTTCATGCCTCAATACAGTTTGGTGCTTCTCGAAATGAAACTGAGAGCTCTTTTAGAACAACTGACCAGTAGGACTAGAATAATAACACAGTTCATTCAATTAAAATCATATGCAGTAAGGCAAAGCTCATGGATACGAATGACTACTTACCTCGGGATTATGAAAAGAAATTTACTGGGAGAAGCTATAACTTGTTATGGGATCCTTACATGATGTTCCTAAAAGCTCTGAACCATACTGTTCCATCAATCACCCCAAGTTTGTATGTCTCGACTGGTATCTTACAATAGAGAAGAACAGGTTCAGTTAGGATTCAGAATAAAACTAAAAAGCAGAAGCAAGAAGACATTCCATATCTGTAGAATTATTTCTCTAAGATCAACACATTTATGCCAAAATGTGTCAAGTTTAGTCATTCCATGTGCTAACAGTCATATTTCATTCGATAAAATATATATACAAAGAAGCATCAAATATTTGAATTAATTAGAATTGATCTCTTATATGCTCGATATTATAATACATGAATTAATCCATTGACCGATTTTATTCATATTAACTCTTGTACTCAACTTACAGATTTCAGATCCGTTCCTCACATGCCAAGTTAAAAGGAACAAAATCTATACAACAATATAAAAAACAAAGCAAGAATATCTGTAACACTGGAGGAGTTATGGAATTAACATCAAATTTTTCCATAAAGTATAGGGAGTAAGCAAGCCAAGTATTTTCCATTAAACAATGAAAGAAATCAAATACAGCAGAGAAAGAAATGGCAAAAGAAAAATGGGAAAGTGGAGAAAATTGAATTACAAAGAAGGGAACCAGTAGAGAGGAGGGCCTTTGGTGAAGGCATCTCAATTGGCATAGACTGAGTAGTAGATCAACTGGTGCATCTAATGAGTGTGTGATGCTTTCAGCAATCTCTCAGCCACTATATGCCGCCATATCTCTTTCGGGTCCATTGCTTTCGTGCGGGAGATTGTATATTTTTAGGACTGTTTCGAAATCCTTGGCGTCTTCAACGGTTAGCTAGCCCTGCCAGAACCAAGTCCTCCACTCACAGTTCACTTATTTTCTTCACCATATCTCTCTCTCTCTCTCTCTCTCTCTCTCTCTCTCTCTCTGTGTATGGTTTTGCAGGCTTTTGCATGTGTTTAAGTAATTGTGTTTAAACTTTGAACATTCTGTGTTGTCTGCCTAATTGAAGGAGTAGGTGAGAGATGTGAACGACAGTTAACCCACGTGATGATCATCCAGTCGTGGCGAGCTTCCGACTATGGCAACAACTAAAAACTAGTAAATTGGTGGTTAATGACTTCTTGAATTTGGTACCGAGTTTTCTTTATGGCTTTTTTTTTTGTCAAAATAGTCTCTGAAATTGGCATAATTCTTCACTTTGATCTCTCGTAATGAAAATCGATAAAAGTGATCTTTGAATTTGTCTAGCATAAATCATGTGGGTCTTTCAGTGAAAAATTTGTCAATATCCTCGTTAAATTATCACGTGAACGACCAAGTTACCACATTTTAAAGGGTATTTTTGTCAGACAACCCTTCCACTTAGTGAGGATATTGACAATTTTTTCACAAACATACCAAAATGATTACAGTGTACAAACTCAGGGACTACTTCTATTGACTTTCATTGTTACGGACCAGAGTAAATTGTTATGTCAATCTTAAAGACCATTTTAGCTAGAAAGCATTTCTTTATTAATATGGTTATATTAATGATTGTCCATATGTGGTTTATCAAATATTTTTCTTTAGACAAATGATACATACGTGAAGTGCAAGTAGTGAATTGTCATAATAGTTTAAGGCTTTCTTCTTCAATCCAATACGTCTTAGGTTTAAATTTTAAACCCTTCCTCCTCGATGCCTTTAATGTAATAATTAGTGTAGAATATCATTTGCATTAAACAATAAAATAAACATAATACTGAACACAGCATCTCGGACTCCTTGAAACTTTGCTAACTTATTTCTATACGAGTAATTTTGTGTTTATAAAATCAAATGAAAATTATTGCATACACCTTTTCTTACAAAAATATGTAATGCTATCTAAACATATGAAATTAATATTATTGCTGGCACTTTAAACGTGTAGTGATTGCATGATATTGCAAAATAAAGTAAAAAGTTAAGATGAATGCAAAAAGTAAATAATCGGAAGTCGTGTTACCGTTCTATAGACGTTGTCATGATTTCATTAGTTAATTGAAAAACATAGTTCATCCATTATTAGATAATCCTTAAATAACTAAATAGATTTGGATTTAGCTAATTTTTTGTAAAGATGGTTTTTAAATGTTAGAAAATAAATGAATTGGATCATCAAGTAATAATGTAGAATCTTAAAAATAAAAAAAGGAAATAGAAAAGAAGGTACAGAGGAGAATGTAGCTAGAATTCTTCAAAAGTTAAAACAAAAGAGTTTAGAAGTGAGGTTTATATTAGTCTTTACTTGGGGTGGAGCTGGCTTAAAGAATTTGAGAGAGCCAATACCACATTCATTAACCATGTTCTAATATAATTAAACAGAAGTTCATAATTTTGTCATCCAATTACATGGAGCCACATGGAAACTAAGAGGCTATGACAACCTCCGGTTTACATTTAGCTTCACCCCTGACGGCGAGAAATTTTTAGTTGTGACGGCATCTATGATGACAAAAAAAATTCTAAAATGAAGCAGCCTATAATATGGCCTCTGTCATCTTTTGGTAGGTGCATATACAAACACAATGGTTGAAGAGAGCATGGCTTATTGGCACCGGTTGCTGGAATTCCAGTGTTACTCGACTTGGTGGCTGCCGGCTGGCAACCACCCTCAATCACAAGTCGTCGAGTTTTTCTCTGGTGATCTGGGGCGAATAAGATTCCTGCACGGAACTTAAATTTTTTAATATATATACACATACATACATATACATAATATTTTGATGAGATATGTGGATGTGGAGTCCTAAAAAGAAAAATAAAGAGTAGTATATAACATTAAAAAGTTAAGATATATTTTGAGTTTTTTTAGGTCTATAACTTCATAAAAAGTATAAAAACATTTTCTTTCTGCTTATCTTTTTATTTTTTTAATATCTATAAAATAATATAAAAAAACAAAAACTTAAAAAATAGAATATGCTAAAAGATATGCTGGGCTGTTAATAAAGTGAAAAAAATAATATATAAAAAAAAAAAAAAAATCAACCAACAAGTTTGCGTCTTTTTCATCTTCTTCAAACTGCTCTACAACTGAAAACAAAACCCAGATTTCAACCAAATTTTTTTCAAATTTCGACAACCTTTATACAAAATTGACGCCCAATCAAACGTCCTGAGGCACGCCCAGACAAAGCTAGGCTAGTTTTTAGCTGACTCCCACAAAATAGAGTCGGCAAGCCACCCGTCCAGCCTCTGAGGCCGCTTAGGCGCGCCTCGAGGCGTGTATTTTAAAACACTAATTCTCATCTTTTATTTAGGAGTACAATTTTGAGGTGAGGTATGAAAAAGATATTCGCTTGAGTTGACACCGATACAGTCAATAACGATGACAAGAAATAGCCTTTTATAACTCCAATTTGATTTTGAACAGGTGAAGGTACAACTTTTGTATATTATTTTGCTTCAACTCATGTGTGTGTTTGTGGTGTGTATAATGTTTTAAAAAGCGAAGGTGTAGACGAGACGTGTCATTGATAACTCCGCTTAGGCGAAATGTGACATCTCACATCGTCCAGGGGAGTGATCCTTAAATGTATATTCTCATCTCTACCTAGCACGAGGCCTTTTGGGAGTTCACTGGCTTCGGGTTCTGTAGGAACTCCGAAGTTAAGCGATTAGTGCGCCAGAGCATTCCCAGGATGGGTGACCCATCGGGAAGTTCTCGTGTGAGTTCCCAAAAATAAAATCGTGAGGGTGTGGTCGGGGCCCAAAGTGAACAATATCATGCTACGGTGGAGTCGGGCCCAGGAAGTGGTCCCGCCTGGGCCGAGATGTGACAATTTGGTATCAGAGCCTAACCCTGGCCTCGTGTGTGCCGACGAGGACGTCGGGCCCCTAAGGGGGGTGGATTGTGACATCTCACATCACCCAGGGGAGTGATCCTTATATGTATATTCCGATCCCTACCTAGCACAGGGCCTTTTGGGAGCTCACTGGCTTCGGGTTCCGTAGGAACTCCGAAATTAAGCGAGAAGAGGGCTTGAGCAATCCCAGATGGGTGACCCACTGGGAAGTTGCTCGTGAGTTCCCAAAAACAAAACCGTGAGGGAATGGTAAGCTCAAAGCGGACAATATCGTGCTACGGTGATGGAGTGGATCCAGGAAGTGGTCCTGCTCGGGCGGGGATATGACACGAAAGCCTTGAGACGTGAGGAACTTAAATTTTTTAATATATATACACATACATACATACATATGCATAATATTTTGATGAGATATGTGGATGTGGAGTCTTAAAAAAAAAAGGGTAATTTATAACGTTAAAAAGTAAAGATATCTTTTGAGTTTTATTAGGCCTACGTACTTCATAAAAAGTATAAAAACATTTTCTTTCTACTTATCTTTTATCTTTTTAATATCTATAAAATAATATAAAAAACAAAAACTCAAAAAGTAGAATATGCTAAAAGATATGCTGGGCCGTTAATAAAGTGGAAAAAAAAAATTAAAAAAATAAAAAGAAAAATCAGCCAACAAGTTGGCGTCTTCTTCATCTTCTTCAAATTGCGTTGCAACTGAAAACAAAACCCAGATTTCAACCAAATTTTTTTCAGATTTCGACAACCTTTATACAAAATTGACAGTCTGACATCCAATCAAACGTCTTGAGGCGTACCCCGATGAAGCTAGGTGAGTTTTTTGATTCCCACAAAACAAAGACGGTAAGCCACCCGTCCAACTATGCTATCAGTCAGCACAACACGATGCGGCTAGGTGTGTATGTATATATTGTTTTCTACTTGTCAGTCAATTTTGAAGAGTGTAATTCAACTATGCTATCAGTCAGCACAACACGATGCGGCTAATGTAGTTGTCGGCTTCTGTGATGTAGAAAGCGAACTCTGGAACTGTGAAGATTGGATTATCTATGGCCAACGAATTTAATACATCAACTAGCTGTCCTTGAATGGTGCCCCTGCTGTCCTGCATGAATATAATTCTGCTTTAATCGGAGAGGTAACCCCTGCCAATGATGTTTCACCACCGTCATACTTGCATAATTGGCTGATGCGCTACGGATTTCACCGACGTGGGATATCAACATATTGTTGAGTTGAGGTATGAGAAACGAAAGCATTTAAGTCGATTGGCATCCTATTGTAATAGATATAAGAAAAGGCTGTGAAGGTAAGCTCTGTGTTTTCTTCGCTAAATTTTCATCGAAACTCTGCATTCATACTTTCGTTGAAGAAAAAGATAACATTCTTATATTCATCTGAGATTCTTCCTTTTTTCAGTCTATGAACATCTTTTCTCTCCTGGGAGCGATAAAAAAAAAAAGAGAGATTACAACATTCTTCTCACCATTGTGGATTACATGAGAAATCATGTGTGTATTTACAGGTTCATCTGAACACAAAGGTATCTCTCTCTCAACCGCGGTTTCATGGACATTATCGCAGATGGTAGTAAATTTCTCAATTGCTAAGGGGTATTTGCTTGTTTCTCTTAACAGTCTGATTTTTCTGAATGGTATGCGACCACATCCATATTGTTGAATAAGAAGAGTATCCAAGATAACTCTAATGATTCCAAGAAGAAGAAAATAGAACACACTCTTAAAGAAAGCTCACAAAACAAACTAATTAGCAAAGCTTTTCTTATTTAGCTCTAGGCTTTGTATTTCCTTGGATGATTTACAATGCTTGAGAACTTGGGTATTTATAGCAAACCAAATGAATAAACTAAGATTATTTATTACCACACAAAACACATTAATTGCACCTAATTTATTTTTATTCAACCATGCCTAACATTGCCTAATTTTCCATACCTAACTTTGACATTGATTTTCAACACTCCCCCTCAATGTCAGCTCTCATTCTTTGCACTGTGCTGAGCAGACAGCGAAAATTTTCGAGCTTGCCTGTACTTAAACTTTTTGTGAACAAGTCCGCAACTTGATCATTCGTCTTGACTTGTCTCATCTCAATCTCTTCTTGTAGAACCTTTTATCTGATAAAGTGGTAGTGCACTTCCACATGTTTAGTTCTTGCATGAAAGACAGGATTTTCCGCCAAGCGAATGGCCGATTGGTTATCACAGTACAATGGTACTGGATAATCTACTGGTTGATGTAGATCACTCATCAACTGTACTAGCCATGCATTCTCTTGAGTTGCCATTGCTGCTGCTCTATATTCTGCTTCAGTGGTTGACAATGATACCGTCGGCTGTCTCTTGCTACACCAAGAGATGGTTCCAGAACCAAGCTTAAACACATACCCAGTTGTTGATCTCCTGGTGTCATGATCTCCCGCATAGTCAGCATCACAGTAACCAACTAACTTGCAGTCTTCACCTTTCTTGTACAAAAGACCATAGTCAATTGTACTCTTCACATATCTCAGTATTCGTCGAACTGCTTCCAAATGAGGCTTCTTTGGATTTTGCATGTATCGACTCATCACACCAACTGCATAAGAAATGTCAGGTCAAGTCAAGGTTAAGTAGATCAGACTACCTACCAATTGTCGATACATCGTCGCATCTTCCAAATCTTTTCCTTCATGTGCACTCATTTTGACATTTGGCTCCATCGGCGTAGAGATCAGCTTGCATTCGAGCATTCCGAACCTCTTCAATAAATCTTTGGAATACTTCTGTTGACAGAGAAATATTCCTTCTTGTGTGCGATCAACCTCTAGTCCAAGGAAGTGCTTGAGTTGACCAAGTTCCTTCATCTGGAAACGGACTGATAAATTCTCCTTCGTCCGAAGAATTTCTGCCTCATCATCACCGGTAATGATCAAGTCATCCACATACACTAGCACGATAGCTAGCTTTCCTTCATTGGATTTGACAAACAAGCTGGAATCTGCAGATGTTACTGAATAACCACTTTGTGTTAGAAATTCAGCAATCTTACCATACCACGCCCTGGGTGCTTGTTTCAATCCCTAGAGTGCTTTCCGCAGTTTACACACATATTCAGGATGATCTTGGTTCTGAAATCCCATTGGTTGGATCATGTAGATCTCCCGATCCAGCTCTCCATGAAGAAAAGCATTCTTCACATCCATCTGCCACAGATTCCAGTCTTTGTTGGCTGCAAGTGCAAGTAAGACTCGTACTGTTGTAAGCTTCGCCACTGGACTAAACGTTTCATCATAGTCTAGTCCGTACTGTTGAGAGAAACCACGAGCTACCAATCGTGCCTTGTACCTCTCGATTGACCCATCTGGACGACGCTTTATCTTGTAAACCCACTTGCAGGATATGGGTTTCACATCTCTTGACTTTGGCACGAGATCCCAAGTCTGATTTTGCTGAAGTGCATCAAGCTCTTCTTTCATAGCTGTCATCCACTCAGAGCTCTGCGATGCTTCTTCGAACGTCTCAGGTTCTGTTGCTTCTTCAATTATGGCTGCATTGGCATATTTGGGATTTGGTCTCCGTGCTCTTGTTGACCTTCGGAGTTGAGATTGTGGAGTTGATTCTTCCGGTACACTAGGCCCACCTTCTTCGTCTGGTTGTTGATACATGCCAGTTTGCCAAGTACTCTTAGGTACTTCTTGGTCGACATCGTCTCCAGTAAGCAAATCTTCAGGCTCATCTGGACTTGATTGAATTTGGGCAGCTTGGTCTCCCAGTTTCCCTTGCAACGTATCTTCAAACTCTTTTGGGTCAGGTGACGCCTCATTTTCTGAGCACCAAGATGATGCTTCTGCGTCCCATTCTTCCTCCACAGCTAGAGACGCAACGACATCCCAATCATCTTCAATTTCATTTTCTGAGCACCAACAAGATGATGCTTCTGCGTCCCATTCTTCCTCCGTAGCGAATAATGCTTCAGCATCCCAGCCATCTTCACTATTCTCCTTCGAACTGGAAGTAGCAGTATTACTTTCAACAGGCTCTTTCTTGGTCCAACAATCTTTCGCCATGTGGCCATTCTTTCCACAATTGTAACACTTGCCCTCAAATCTTTTATTATTCTGGGACTGACCACGGTTGCCGTGATACTTCGGAGCTTCCCCTGGCCGAGAACTCCCTCCTCCTTGATGACCTTTTTCCTTGTCACCATTTCTTTTAGATCCACCACCAGCACGCTGCTTAAAGCTGCCTTTGCTTTTGTTGGTGTAGAGCGCTTCCTCTTCACTCTTCAGTGAGACTCCTCCCATTTGCTTGGCCATAGCTTCTTGACTTGCAAGCAAATTTTCAAACTCAACAAGCGATGGTTGTGTCGGCCATCCTTGTATAGCGGCAATGAACCCTCGATATTCGGGTCTCAAACCATAGATAATTATTCTCTTCATCCTGGTTTCCCCAATAGGAGCTGTTGGATCTAATTCTGAAATTTCGCGGCATATCGACTTCACCTTATGAAAGTACTGGGCAATCGTCATGTCGCGTTGTACCATTGATAGCAACTCATTCTCGAGAAGTTGCAATTTTGTATCGTTCCTCTTCGAAAAGAGTGTAACAAAAGTGTCCCATGCTTCCTTTGGCGTTCTAGCATCCCGAATGTGCTCCAACATTTCTTCTTCTATTGTGGTCTTTAAAGCAAACATTGATTTGTCTGCTTTAATTTTCCACTTTCGCAAGACGCCGTTAGCATCTTCCGCTGCCGGTTGTGTAGCTTCACTACCACCGACAACCTCCCACAAGTCTTGACCTTGAAGGTAAGACTCTATACACGTTGCCCACGTGTTATAGTTTTGGTTGTTGAGCTTCTTGATTCCTCCAACAACTTGAAGATCACCCATCGTATCGGCAAGACTTTTGACTACACCGAGCAAGCTTGAGTGACTACCGTGCAGAGTAATACACTACTCTCGACACAAAGAAGCTCCCTCTCAAGGTTTGTGATAACCCCAGCAATAATCTCAAGAAACCTTTTCTGATGTAGAAGATTAGTCAAAACTGCAACCACAGAGCATACTCGGAATTCCAAGAGACTTTACAACCAATGCTCTACCAAGAACGATCCCTGACCGACTTGGCTCTGATACCAATTGTTGAATAAGAAGAGTATCCAAGATAACTCTAATGATCCCAAGAAGAAGAAAATAGAACACACTCTTAAAGAAAGCTCACAAAACAAACTAATTAGCAAAGCTTTTCTTATTTAGCTCTAGGCTTTGTATTTCCTTGGATGATTTACAATGCTTGAGAACTTGGGTATTTATAGCAAACCAAATGAATAAACTAAGATTATTTATTACCACACAAAACACATTAATTGCACCTAATTTATTTTTATTCAACCATGCCTAACATTGCCTAATTTTTCATACCTAACTTTGACATTGATTTTCAACACATACTTTATGGCTGCCTGTTCAGCCAAGTACGTCAGGTTTCAGTCACCTCTACACGTCAAGGCCATGGCACTACATCGTGGGCTGCAGACGGTGGCTGATCTGGGGGCTGCTGCAGTGGAAGTACTGGAGAGTGACTCCACTCTAGCTTTGGCGATGCTGCAGCAAAAGGAGCAGGGTTATAGTGTTTAGTCCAATATTTCTTGATGTCAAGGCTCTACTTGAGGCTCTAACTCAATTGTTCATTGCGCTTACGTGAGACAATAAGCCAACAAGGTTGCAGATACACTTGCCCGATACGGCTTTTGCAAGTGAACAAAGGGTTGCTATGGTTTTGTAATATTTTTTCTTTGATGATCTAATAGAAGTTAGTCATAAGTTAACTAAGTGTTATTTGTTGGTGCATGGTACTTTTTTTTCTTCGACCGAATTAAAATTTCTGACAAGGTGTTAACGAGGCCACTTTTTAGCACTCTATCTTCTTGTACATTACTCTTCTATATAAATGAACACTGTACTTTCTTTCAAAATAGAATCTTCCTCCTTGAGATCATTCCCGGCAAAGTTTTAAATACCCAAAATACCTAAAGCAATTAAATCTCTATTTATTGGGAGACCCACTTGACACCATCCCCGTATCCCATCTACGCACGATACTGCACATGAAAACCTCGAGAGGGCGAACGGTGAGTCTGTAAGATTCAGCTTCCCCTTGCTAGTTGGGAAATTGGTCAGTCCTAGATGATATCGAAGTTCATCTTCTGAAGCAGCATATATAAGGGATGTCGATCTTGTTGGCCAGCACAAGAAATGGAACAGTTGCAAATTCTTGGCCTCTCCGTCCATACCGCCCGCCCGATCCGACGACCTCGATCTCCTCAAGAATTGAAGAACCGTCCACAACCCATCAAAGACAGCGTTGGGGAGAGCAAGACATAAAAGAGAGGGGGAAAGAGAAAACAAAGTTTCTTTGCTTTGATCAATCTCAAGCTGACATAAAAGATAAAAATTATAAATAACTAAATAAAATAAATTATGACAAAACCAAACCAAACAATTAGATACGCATAATATTATACCCTATGCCTAACGTGCGGGGTCCACTGCATTAACAATATCAAGTCGACTCTCTCACACAAACGAAATTTAGCTTATGCATGATCGTAATAGGCTCTGAAAGTTCCTCACCTGAATTTCATTTGAGTTGAGCTATTTCCTTACTTGAATTTCAACAGAACTTTCAGACTAATCAACTTCAAATACTTGATCAAAATTAGTCCTTTCTCCAAGAATAAAAAATGGCTTTGGTTGGAGAGGCTTTGCTCTCTGGTTCGATCCAGGTGTTGTGCGACAAGATTGCCTCCGCAGAGTTCATGGACTTCTTCCGGGCAAGAAGACTCAACCATTCACTCGTGGACAAACTGAAGGTGACATTGATGACCCTCCATGCAGTGCTCAACGATGCAGAGGAGAAGCAGATTGTCAACCCTGCCGTCGGGATATGGCTTGACGAGCTCAAACATGCTGCATTCGATGCCGAGGACTTCGTGGACGAGATCGATACTGAAGCTTTGTGTCGCAAGGCGAACAATCAGACCAAGAAAACCCAGGTGTGGAACATCCTTTCTACCTCAACTAATCCTTTTAATTATAAAGGCTTAAATGGTAGAATAGAAAATTTATTCAACAAGTTGGAACACCTTGCAAAACAAAAAGATATCCTTGGTCTTAGGGGAGGTGTTATTGGGAGCAAGGTTTCACAAAGAACTCCCACAACTTCTGTTGTTGAGGAAGGATTTTTTACCTATGGAAGGGATGGAGATAAAGAAAAGTTAAAAGCTCTACTGCTGCTATCTGACAATGAAAGTAGCAGTAATTTTGCCGTAGTCCCTATAGTCGGAATGGGTGGGGTTGGTAAGACAACTCTTGCTCAACTCCTTTACAATGATCAACAAGTTAAAGAGCATTTTGATACTAATGCTTGGGTTTGTGTTTCCGAACAGTATGAGGCTTTGAGGGTGATTAAGACCCTTATTGGGGAAATCACTGGGAAATCTTGTGATATCTCAGATTTGAATTCCCTTCAGATTCGACTAAGGGAACAAGTGAGGGGAAAGAGATTTTTATTTGTCCTGGATGACCTTTGGAATGAGAGCTATGATGATTGGGATCATCTACGAACTCTTTTCACGTATGGGGCGAAGGGAAGTAAGGTCATTGTAACAACAAGGAGTAGATGTGTTGCATCCATCGTGCACAATACTATTCCCATTCATGACTTAGAAGAACTGTCAGATGATAATTGCTGGTTATTACTGGCAAAACATGCATTTAGAAATGAAAATCCCAATGCACATCCAAACTTGGAAGAAGTTGGTAAGAAAATTGCACGTAAGTGCAATGGTTTGCCTTTAGCTGCAAAAGTAATAGGGGGTCTCTTAAGTTGCAACCTACACTACAAGGAATGGAATCACATATTGGATAGCAATCTTTGGGATCTACCACATGCTAATTGTGTTCTTCCTTCTCTAAGATTGAGTTACCATTATCTTCCAACTTACTTGAAACGATGCTTTGCTTATTGCTCAATTTTTCCAAAGGACTATGAATTTGAAAGAAAATTGTAATTCTACTATGGGTGGCAGAAGGTTTAATTCCACAATCAAAGAGCAAGAACGCAATGGAGGAGGTTGGTGAAAGATACTTTGATGAACTGTTATCGCGGTCACTATTTCAAAGATCAAGAATTGGGGTATCAAGTTTCACAATGCATGATCTCATTAATGACTTGGCTATGTTTGTGTATGGAGAATTTAGTTTCAGGTTGGATGAGGGAGAATCACATGACATTCCTAAAAAAGTTCGCCACTTGTCGTATATTAGAAGTTGTAGATTTGATATTGCTTCAAAATTTGAGCCATTAGGTGGTGTCAAATGTTTACGCACCTTCCTACCAATGTCTTCAAACAAATTGTGGCAAAAAAACTCTACATTTTTAAGTAGAAAGGTTCAAGATGAATTGTTGCCAGCGCAAAAATGTTTACGGGTACTATCATTATCTAAATATAGAAATATCACTCACTTGTCTGATTGCATTGGTAACCACATACACTTACGCTACATTGATCTATCTTATACTTCAGTTAAAAGGTTACCAGATATGGTGTGTACTCTTTACAATTTACAGACTCTATTGTTGTTAGGGTGTTCCTCACTGGTTGAATTGCCTGCAGATATGAGGAAATTGATTAATTTGCGTCATCTTGATATTAGTAAAACTAACATAAAAGAGATGCCGGTGCAAATGGGCAGACTAAGAAGTTTGAGAACGCTCACTGCTTTTGTGTTGGGGAAATCTACTGGGTCAAATATCGGAGAACTGAGGGAGTTATCAAACCTTCAAGGAAAAATTTCTATCTTGAATCTGCAAAATGTAGTCAGTGTTGTTGATGCCTTGCTGAAGGATAAGAAGGATCTCAATGAGGTAGAGTTGGCATGGGGTCGTGTGGTTTCCGATGATTCTGTAAAAGAGAGACATATACTTGAGAGATTACAACCTTCCGTAAATTTGTTGAAACTAACCATCAGGTCCTATTGTGGAACCAGTTTCCCTAATTGGGTGGGAGACTCGTCCTTCTCCAACTTACAGGTGATGCGCCTCTGTGACTGTAGTAAATGTAGTTCGCTGCCACCAGTTGGTTAGCTTCCTGCTCTCAAAGAGCTCTACGTAGAAAGGATAAAATTTGTTATGAGTGTTGGTGTTGAGTTCTACGGGGGAAATCAGCCATTTCAATCTTTAGAGAAGCTAGAGTTTATGGGGATGTCAGAGTGGGAGGAATGGTTGCCTAGTCCAGGTGGAGGTGAAAGTCCAGATTTTCCTCGTCTTAAGGAGCTGAATATAAACAGATGTCCGAAGTTGAGAGGAAACTTGCTCACTCATCTTCCTTCCTTGAAAAAGCTTTCGGTTTCCTACTGTGGGGTTCTACATGAAAACAGGGCTAGTAATACCCTGAACACGAAGACCTTACCACGATCTCTAGAAGAAGTAACAATATATGAATGCCCGGGTCTCTCATGGTTACTAGAGTCGACGGAGATGCTGCCGTCGCTTCAGATGCTCAGTGTTAATTTTTTTGGTGGGACAGAGCGGTTGCCGCAAATGGTGCACAACAGCAATCGTCTTCAACGTTTGACTCTTTCTTACTGTTCCTCACTCTTGTCGCTCCCTAGAAATAGTCTGCCCACCACGTTGACGTCACTTGAAATAGTAGAGTGCAGGAAATTAGAATTCCTATCACGTGATATGATGGCCAATTTGACTTCCCTTCAGACTTTGTATCTATCCGAGAGCTGTGAGTCTCTGAGGGTGTTCCCTTTGGGCATTTTCCCCAAACTTTCATCTTTGTCCTTCATTGGTTGTCAGAATCTGGAACTCCTTTCTGTTGAAAGAGCAGATGAAAATCTCAGCCATCTCAACAACATTTATATCCATTGCTGTCCAAATCTTGTCTCTTTTCGCGACGGAGGATTGCCCACTCCCAACCTGACTTCCTTTAGAGTCTCTGGATGCGAGAATTTGGAGTTGTTGCCTGACCGAATGCACACCCTAACCGCCCTGCGGACATTGGAGATAGAAGATGTTCCAAATCTAGTGTCATTTGCACAAGGGGGTTTGCCTCCCAACCTACAATCATTTTGGATCATTAACTGTGAGAGACTGAGACCTTCGGTGGAGTGGAGATTGCAAAGACTTGCCTCACTTCACCGATTTTGGATCGGAAGCAACCAGGATCTGTTAGAGACGTTGCTCGAGGAACAGCTGCTTCCTACCACTCTTCATACTCTCGAAATCTCTCAACTTTCAAATCTGAAATCTTTGGACGGAAAGGCACTTGAGCACCTCACTTCTCTTAAAGAGCTACAAATTGGAAGCTGCGAAAGTCTCGAATTCCTGCCAAAAGAGGGTTTTCCAGCCTCTCTTTCTTATCTGAGCATCCGGGATTGTCCTTCTCTGAAGAAGAGGTATCGGACAAGAAGGGAAAAGATTGGAGAAACATAGCTCGCATTCCTTGCATAAACATAGATGGCGAAGTAATCGTCATATAAGCTTTTACTTCCCTCTAACTCTCAACTCTCAAGTCTCAAGACAAAGCAAGGTACATACGTATGTATTCCACACCACTTATCTGTAGTTATGATAAACTGATTGTCCTCAAATGTTCCAACATAATTTATTGTCTTCAAAGTTTGACACTTAACTGCGTTTGGATGAATGCCAGTGCATTGGGTTACTCTACAAGGAGGCTGACGAGGCTGGGTGTTCCGGTTCAACAATGATGATTTCTAAATTGTAACGTAACTTCCTTTTCTTTTGCTTTCTTCATTTTGCCTTGACTATATTTGCATTTATAATATCGGTATATATATTTTTTAACTGGAATCGAACTATGCTAGGTCTCCCTTGGGGAATTTAAGATTAAGGGAAATGAGGATCTGTTGGAGGCATTGCTCAAACAACAGCATCTGTCCACCACTCACACCATCTGGACTATCAAGTTAGAAATCTTTGGACAAAACACCTAGCATTCTCGGAAATCCTTCCCGGAGAGGGACCGCAACAACTAAGCTCTCTTCAACAGCTACGCATCATCGATCGTCTTGCATTCCTGCCAGAAGAGGATTTGCCGCAGCTGTCTCCTTCTTTTCTGAGGATCACCAGAATGTTTGTTCTTCTCTGAACAGGAGGTGTGCAAAAAATATGAATGGAAACGATTGAGCCAATATGGCTCACATTCCTTGCAACTTTCACTGATGAAAGTCAATGAAAGGATATTGATCTCATATGACTAATCAATTCCTTAAGTGCACATATATGAAGGATATATTACAAGCATTTTCCTTTATGCATGGTTTCTGTTATTCAACGATGGGTCCACAAAAAATTCAGCTGGTACATTCATGCCTGGTATCAAACCCCTCGATCGGGAACATAACGCGCTAGCTAGCTCATAGTATTCAGTTCATAACATAACATTCTTCAAATCGCAACGTCCACTCAGAAACAAGCTCGTCGTGTTCATGGACGGAGCCAATGAAGGCTCACTAGCTAGGGCAGATGCCCCCATTCCAGTGATTCATTTGTTCAGTTGCAGACTACAATTATATAGTATATAAGCATTACCTTTGAAGTAAATATATGTCTAATATCCAACATACATTCATACTACTTTACTCCATATCAAATATTATATGAGCAGAAGTGCGATCTTGTTCTGTCATTCAAACTGAAAAACTCTTTTCCCACCTATCATGTAGTAATATTTTTGTCATCACTTTGTCACTATCCACTACTAGCTGTTTTTTGGGGTGCCCCCACTAGAAAAAATTTCTAGCTCCGTCCATGGTCGTGTTTAGCTTTATCTTCCAAGTACAGACGGGCCGGCAATGTCGGGGACAAACAAATTATCTGCTCACAAATGAATATCCATTCAATCAGTACAAAAAATACGTTATGCTGCTCAAGGGTGCAAGCTAAGTTATTACTATGGTTGGGAATATTTTCTGTTCCTACATCATTTTTCATACAGGACATGGATCCAATCTGTCAAATTTTTGTTTCGCGAGGAATTATGACAAAATTTCCCTTAAAAATACTTAAATAATTAAGATCGACAAAGTGATATACCGAAGATAATTTAAATTGGATGAAAGATGCTAGAACTTACAAGGATCGGTTCTTGTGAAGATGGATCGGATGGCAAGTAGCACCTTGGTTATTGTTAGAGCTGGACTCCAACTATCCTCTAACATTTCCAGGCTTAGATTTCCGGCAGAATCAACACTGCAATGATAAATTCAAGTTTTGACTATAACCTATAAAACTGATCCTTAAGGTAAAATAAATAATGAAATAAGAGAGTCATAACTTAAATATTTATCTTTCTCTTAGCAAGTTTCCAGAGGAAACAATAGTACAACAATGACCACCAAGCCTTATCTCACTAAGTAGGATCAGATGTATGAATCCTAGAACGCTTTTGCGCTCAGTTTTGCACCAAATATTCCATTAGGACACAATAGCTTTGGAGGTTTAAACGGATAGTCACTCAGAAACGTCAAAATCAAGGAAATATATGCCACCGTGGTAAGGTGTTCCTGTGAACAAGAACATTAAAGTGTCAAAGCTCGCTATTGCAAAGGAGAGGTTAGATCGCTCAATCTACGTAGTTATTAGCAGC
Source organism: Pyrus x bretschneideri (assembly GCF_019419815.1). Classification (NCBI taxonomy): domain Eukaryota; kingdom Viridiplantae; phylum Streptophyta; class Magnoliopsida; order Rosales; family Rosaceae; genus Pyrus; species Pyrus x bretschneideri. Next base: position 457,598 of record NW_025999789.1, on the reverse strand, counting down.
TTATAAGACAAAAACAAATCGAAGAGCCGGTCAAAATCATATCAATGGATAGTCTATTCAACTCCATTCAAACATAAACCATATCCGTAACGTAACACTACCCAGAACCAGACAAGGGCATAAAACAGCATTGTCCAAATACACAAAAAACGAAGAACTGATGGGTTTCCAATCTGTTGGCCATCCCTCATCGGTGAGGGAAAAGAAAAGTAATAGGGTTTAAATAAGGTTACTCCACTCTGACTAATATCAAAAATTTTCTTTTTCATAAAATCCTTGACGGATTGCGCCATAGTAATTACCAAATTGAAAACAGTATCTAACTCATTAGAGTAGGGCCCCCCAGCCTGTCGATCTAAAAATTCCAACATGCTGCATCGGAGCCAACCTCTGAGTTTCAAACTCAACCTACTGTCTGCAAATTTGAGTTTTTTATTTTTTTAATAAAAAAAAACCCGATATCCATGCTAAAAGACATCCAAAAATAAACTTCAGTAATCGAGCAACAAAATCACAAAGCAAGGGATGCAGCTATTAGGATGTGCACAGTTATCACAAAGCAATGATATATCACCCATAGTTACAGATAAAAATCAGAATAAACACCATAATCCAAAAGACATGATTTTATCACGCTAAACATGCCGATGAAAACCCCTTTGCAGCAGTCGAAATAAAACTCAATCAACTACAAATGCATGATAAGTATATTGGGTTGAAAAACGAATAAGCATGGTTGATGCCCACACCAGAAACCTAATACTGATAAAAAGACCTTGGCAGAAGTCTGAAACAAATTGCAGCCACACATGATTAAGCTTGCTTGATGCGCACGCCAGAAACCTAATACTGATAAAAAGACCTTGGCAGAAGGCTGAAACAAATTGTGAGTTAAGGAGTCGAAAGATGAGGAAACAGAAAAATAAAAAAGAAAAAAAATGCCTATCAGAGCCAGGTTTCGATCCTGGGACCTGTGGGTTATGGGCCCACCACGCTTCCGCTGCGCCACTCTGATTTGCCGATGGTAGAGGCGGAAATATGGTACATATTGAAAACATTTTGGACATATTGCGCACTCTTAGGGTGGCAAAGAGGAACTCAAGCTCATCAACAACATAAAACTACCAACTTGGGGAACAATTTTAGATACAACGCGTTAAAAGAATGTTTTCCTTTTATTATTCGACCAATAAATACAAATTTAATAATCTAAACTACTAGTAGGAAGTCATTTATAAATGAGAGCTTGTAAATTCGAATATCAGAAATTGTGAGTTCGTAATCAATTTCATGCACATATAATTCGACACAATGAAAAGTAAATTGGAAGATAGAAGTACTTTTTGGTTGATAAGGTACAAATCAAGTTCTAGTTAAGTTGGTCCAATAAAGTCAAGGTCTAGCCACTACTTCATCAGAAATGCCTGCAAAACGAACTACACAAAACTCCCCATAATTTGCAGAGGTGAAGGAGACAACCTCAGAAGTAGGAAACATTGGCAAAATTGATGAAACAATGCACGGACGTTTCCAATTGTGTCACCAAGCTTGTGCTGCCATACAGCTCCCGGGTCTTCTTCAATCCGTTTGATATGTCGAATGTGGTGAACTACGCTACACGGTAAAGAAATCTGGATGCAACCTCAAGTCAAAGCAATAGCAATGTAAGAAATGCTGCCGGCATGAGATATTGAAGATTGGAAACTTGTAGATTCGAACTCCAGCCTCCAACAGCAGTTGAAGGTGCAACTGATGCTGGTGTAAGTCCCGCAAATTTGCTTGAATTAGAACTGTATCATAATAGGGCAAGTTTAGAGCCAAACTCATAATTTATCGTACAGGTTCTAAAGTTATAATTACGAATATCTGGAAGAGGCTGAGATACTCACCTTCCGGAAAATTTACACGCGCCATAGCCTGTGAACGAATGCCCAACAAAACGAATATTAGGAGGATAAAGAGCAAATCAATGGAAGGAATATGCTTAACTGTAGAGGTAGTAGAAATGTACAAAGTAACCATGAAAAGAAACAAAAAAAAGAACTTCAAGGGTTGACAAGCAGACCTCAATAATCAATCTTACAATCAGAAACATGAAACCATTTTTCATGTTCAGATGCAAGAGTAGCACTAATTTAAAAACCACACCGTAGAAACTAGTTAAAGCTGCATTTGCTACAAGCTTACTTTTCTCGGAAAGGTTCTGCGAGCCGCTAAACTATTGTTTTGTTTAACCAGAAAACCAATATAAGAAGCATGAGGTTCATTGCAACAATAAGAGAAACAAAAATTAATGATTGTCGACATTGCAGTTAGGCCTGTTTCCAACTGATAAAACAGCGTAGCTTAATGAAAGGCAATTCAAACTACATTTGTTTTTCTTCAGAAAACTTGTCTTTAAAACTATCACAAAAATAGTGCTTACTGCATCCAGATTCCAAACATACTCAATAGTCAAGGGATAACAAGATGTTGACAGAAACTTACTTGGATCAACAGTAGATATTATGGCAGTGTCATCAAAGTCACATGTTCCGCCAGCACTTTTCATCTTTTGATAATAGTCATTATAAGCATATGAAGCATGATTTACAATAGTATCGGGGAGATAACACCGCTGCCCTCGTTGAATGGGAGTGCAGTTAGCCCCACCTTGCCCACAAGCCCAGTTTATGCCATCCTGCAACTTATCTGGATCTACATTAGCTTTCGCCATGCAGAAAACCCCTGAAGAATTCCCAGTAATTTGACTGGAACTCAAACTTAAGGGATACACAGCAGACCCATTCGTATATAGCACACCCCAGTTTTTCTCTGACACTGGCCCAGGCCTCTTGTCCTCGTTGAACAACTCGTAAATGTACGTGTTGATGGGCAACTTTGGCTGGCTGGGTGGACCTGAATCATTTAAAACTCGTCGAATCAAATTATTGGTGTAGGTCTGAGCATTTCCTGTGTTGGCATCGGACTCTTTGGATCCACCAAACCATGGCCAACCAGTCTCAGTGACAACAACAGAGATCCCAGAGAAATTGAAATCCTCTATAGAATAATAGGTGGCAGTCCACCATAGCATCAAACATGCTGTTATAGTGGAAAAGAGTGTTCGGGTCAACAATCTGCTTGACAGAGGGAAGTGGTCGGAAAAGAGCATAATCAAGCGGGAAAATTCCATCCCCATTGGTGTAACCATAATAAGGATACGCATTTAGCATGTAATAGGAATTTGTGTTTTTAATAAACTGAAGGATTTGGTAAATGGTGTGTCCCCATGAGTAATTAAAGGTGGCAGTGGACGGGGGGAAAGGCTTTGGGATTATATCCATGGATTGTGGAGTTGAAATTTTGACCTGAAAATTTAGGTTTGAAGCAACTAAGGCTTTATGAAGGTAGTTCATAGCATCGACCAAAACTGGCGCAGCATGAGGAATTGAGGTAATGACCTCACTGCCAACAGCAATGGCGGTAATATTGGTTGAGGGCAAATAAGCAGCAACATTTTTGTTAATCCAGGCAGCTGCTGCTGATGAAGACTCTCCAACACTTAGGACTTCCTCATTTGTGACACCTACCATTACTTCAATTCTGCTGTTTGAAAGGGCTTTCAGCATGTGAGCATCAGCATTGTAGAGGCGCACATGTGTAATTTGATGGGCTTTAAGGAGTGCTACTGTATCTGTCTCAGATGGAAGGTCCGAAACATCGGTCCCAATGTTTATCCCTATGAATGCACCTATAAATTTGAAATTGTGGGTTCAGTAACTTGCTAGAGTGATAACACTACAACAAGTAACATAGGCATGTCTAAATCCAAACGGCGTGCTTCCGTTAAAGGCATTAATATATTAAAAATCCTGAAAACATATAATCTAGATATCATGTGGACATATTCGAAAATTTCCTAAGACCGCATAAACCTACAAAGGAAAAGCCTCCAGAACAAGGCAGGCATGGAAAATAACATTTTACAAGCAGAAAGACATATTACCAAATCAGAGAAGGTAAAGTGAAAACGGCATTCTTTGCAAGTATAAGTGAAACACTATGTAGATGTATGCTTTCCAATTATAACAAGGGCAATAAATTTGTTTCTTATCATACTCACTTATCACAAGCCGAGATAAGGATGTACTTTGGAATGCAAATCAACACTCTAAATGATACAAAGCTTAAGAGGAGTAACATAAACATGATGTAGGGAATGAAATATTGAAGAAGTCGATAAGAGACCAAAACCTCACGACGAGGAATTCCAGGCAGATTGGAGCTCGAATTTATACTATAAAAAAAATAATCAACAGAAAACAGAACAAGGTTATAATGTTACCTAGTACATTGGTAAACATGCCAACTAGAAGGAGAAGCACGCCTCCAATCCATTTTTCACGCATCATTCGTGCTAAAAAAACTTCAAATTACACCTCCAGTGTCTTGTGGTTAGCTCGTAAGTCCCAAGCTGCAAAAACAGAACCATATACAAAACGCGATGAGATCCTGATCATGATGAAGAAAGCCAATTTCAGCTAAAGCTTTGGGTATCAGAGGCCTTTGTAGTCTATAGTGTGCACTGCCAAGTGATGTACAACATGAAAAGCGGATCAAAAGTGAATAACAAAAAGAGTAGAACAGGTTGATTTCGTAAGCACAATTCAACAACATTGGCTCATCAGCAGCGAATTCAATTTCCAAGACAAAATGGTAGACGCTAAATCGCACCACTAAAACCAGAAAATCAAAACCAAAATTCCAATTTAAACACGATATACTTTTATTCTCAATAGCTGACAGACAATAGGGAAGTACATAAGCAACATTTCATTGATTCCTCGAACTTCTCTCAGTTCCCTCTTTAGCATTTTTGAAACGAAATCCGAACCAAAACTTGTAATCTCAAGCTATCAGCTTGAGCAAACTAAATTCCACATAAAACTGAACAAGCTTCGATTTTTCGCACAAACACAACACGAGAAATGACTAGCCAGAGAACCCAGATGCAGAAAACCATGAAAAAAACCATTGCAGAAGCAACTCGACCACAAACAACACAAACAAAAAGAACCCAGAAACTGAAATTCAAAGAAAAATGACCGGAAAAGCAGTACCCGATTCAACTTCCCCAGCTGCAAAACAACCACAAAGTTTACTTCCAACGATTCAAACCAGCTAAGAAAAACAGTAAAGCACATAAGAAACTGAAGCGCCTAGAACCAAGGATCTACGAAAGATTGTTCATTTGGTTAAAGTAAAAAAAGTAACTCCCTCAAATGTGGAAGCCAGAAGAGCACTAAACACACATTTCTAGCATCCAGACCCTACACAAATTACATTCCAGGGAAAAAAACAAGCACGATAATTTCTGACAAAATTTGCCCCCACCTGTCCAATCATATTAGCATTATTCATTTGCAAATAAAAAAAATTATAATAATATAAAAAAAATAATAGAAAGAGGAAGGTTGTAGAGAGAGGACCTGTAAACGGAAGCTTGAGTAGCAAATGAGCAGCCACTGGAGAGAGTGAGAAGTGAAAACTCAACTGAAGCCAAGTCTTGGAAGCTCTCGTTGCTTTGTTTCTTCTTTGGTTTGTCTTTTCCTGGATTTTTTTTTTCTTTTTCTATTTTTATTTTGATTTACTTTTTCACATAGAAGAGGTATATTCTCTTGTTCAGAGATAAGGATTGTTGCAATCTTCTTCTTATTAATTATTTAGAGAATTATTATTAACATTTCAAAAATTTTATTTTATATTTTCATAAGGTTATTTTTTTCTTAATATAAAAGATATAAAACATAAAATAAAAATTTTGAAATGTTAATAATGATACTCATTATTTAATATGTCGGCGATTTTATTCGGTTTTCCCTCCAAAAGCCATTTTTCTCAGGTTGAAAGAATGAAAAAGGTGATGAAAAGTCATCAGATTAGCCGCGTGAAAATGAATGGTGTTTTTTTTGTCAAAAGGCAAATGTACGCGGCAGTGGCCCAAAGTACAAGATAGACACAAAGGAGATGTTTTGAACTAAAAATTCAATGCCCTTTAACCGGACTTATAATGTCATTAGCACTACAATTATGGCTGAGAGGTGTCAATTCGACTCTTGGGTTTGATAACTAATTATGATTAATCTGTTGTGTCATTTAATTTGAATTCATATCCGTAAAAAATTCAAAAAATAACTGATGATGATGCTAGAACAATCATCTATTTTAATATTTGCAAATTATAATTAGACTCCTATATTAAATCATTAAAGAAAGAATCACCAACAACAGCCACTTTTTATGATCTACAAACTCTTACCTTAAAACATGACCTCTCAAGCAATTTTTCAAAACGAAAAGCAGAAGATTGTAAAAATAAAGTTGAAAACACTGTCACGTCGCATAAGGTCGACTTCAAAATTAGACATACACAATACGCGACGATGGATTGAGATCGCAATCGTCAAAAAGTTGTCTGCTTTCTTTTCAACAGTTTCTGTGCTCACTGGCAAGACATATTACACCGGATTTGGATCTCATCCCGATTCAAATTGTGAGGATCTAAGTTCCTTACACCATTTATCGTGCATCTTACAATCAGAAATCATTTGATTTTTTTAATTTAAAATTAAACACAAATAATACCTGATAAAAACTGACCGCACAATGAATAGCTAAGATATAAAGATTCCTAGGATCCTCTTCCTATTACACCAAAGCCTTAATGGGAAATGCAAGACGCGGAGATTCACAGCTATTCCTGGTGGCACCTCTCTCTCGCACGAAAAGAGAGATGCCACGGGAGATAGGCTCTCAATAGAGACAGAAACTTAGCAAAGACCAGAAGAATTTAATGGAGCAAAATCGCAAGCATGACGATAACCAGAAACTTAAGGCAAACAAAAAGAAGCCGAGACAGATAAGATTTGAGTTCAAAATTCTGTCATACATGTCATTCAAATAAAAGCATAAACCTACATATCTTAATCCGAAAGACTACCATAGTCACCCCATCAAACAGTAGCGTCAACATCGTACTGACCAGAATACTATACGAACTCCAACAACAGATGGCATAACAAGTCACTGTCCGCTTACTTAAAGAGAGCAATTTATCTTTTTACTTTTCATGGACTAGGAGATCTGTCTCCATTTGGTGCCCTCGGGTGACCTTCATTGATAGGGCTTCGGCTTCTTCTTATGTTCCGCCTTGGACTACGGCTTCTGCTTCCACTCCAGCTTGGACCCCTAACTGGGCTCTGACTACGGCTCCTTGACCCCTCATATGGTGGAGGAGATCGAGAAAACGACTTCTCTCTGCTGTACCTTCTCTCTTGGGGTGAGACAGATCTAAAAAAATACAGAAGCAGCAGGATGCGTAAGGAACCACACATCAGAATAAATAGAAGGAATCACTAGACAGAACCATCTAAGTAAATACACATACAATATGAAAGGGATTCAGATACAAGAGGTCTACCATATAAAAATGTTAAAGCAGCATTTTTTATCAAACATCCGGAGGAAATACAACAAGCAATCAATATCGGTATGAATGATTCCACCGGAACCCTTTATTTTTAAAAAACACCAACGGACAATAGAATACTAGCCATAACCCTAAAACCGAAAAATATATATCTATCTCAAAAGTCTAATGCATCTTATTTGGACTCTAGGAATAATAAACAGCAGGTTGCATAACATGAGTAAGTAGTTTCCACAACCAACAAGAAATGGCTTTACCGGAAAGAAGACACAGCTAAGAAGAAACAGAACTATTACCTGGAATAATCCCTTCGTTTTGGAGGAGAATAATAACCACGGCTGTGAGATCGAGATCTTGCACGCCGTGGAGGTGGAGAACGTGAATAGCGAGGAGGAGACCGTCTTCGATCACGATATCGACTAGTAGTCCTGGAGCTAAGAGAGAAAAGATTTGAAAAGTTATATGATGATGCAACTCAGAAGCAGAAAATACATTATCAAATACCATCTCAATTCACATTGCATAATGTGTGCTGAATCAAACTAGATAGCAGAACCATTGCAAGCAAAATTACTAGAATAACTAATTCAAATATTTACATATGATTATCAATATACTATGTATATTCTAATGCATGAGCTCTATCATTTCCATTATTGAGAATGAATATGAGCATTTTTTACACTGCCTAAATTGATATACACAGATTGGCAATCCCCTGGGTTTTTTTTTTTTTTTTTTTTTTTTTTGAAAGATTTTGGTATATGTTAATATACATTGACAACGAATGTACCAGTGACTTCTATGTTCTTTTAACAAGTTCACAACCACATAAGATGATTACACAAAATTTTGAAGGAAAAGAACATGCAGATAGACATCCAGAAAATATATTAATTGGATTAAACAGCAACTTCCCAAACAATATAAAAAAAAAAAGCAATAGGCAGGTTTTTACCTTGCACGCTCCCTATGCCTCATATCAGATGGCTTCTTCCTGTTCTCCTCTGCAAATACAACAGTTACCTCCCGACCAAGAAGAAGCTGACCATCCATTTGATATTTAGCCTCTTCAGCATCAGAAGGCTCAACAAACTGGACAAAACCAAAACCACGAGGCTCCCTGCAAAAATAGATGGAAAGAGAAGAAAAACAACAATAGTCACAAAAGGAGCTATACTGAAAAGCAAAAGTAGGCAAATACTTAAACAGACCCAAAACCTTTCCTAATAAATTTGTCAAAATAATCGCCAAAATATGGACGGTCACTATAAATAAGCAAGCACTTGGCTGCTGACCTTGCAAGTGTCAATTTTAAGATGAGTTGAAATCCTTCAAGACTTGGAACATCTTCACAATGTACTCAAATCCAACTTCCTTCAAATCTTCACTACCACTAACATCATCTTCAAAAGAACTCTAATTACTTGATTCTTGTCTTCAAAACTTTAATTTCACTGTTAAACCTCACAAACTTTAATTAACACACCCAACCAATGGTAGCAATTAGAAAAGATCACGTAAAAGAAGCCCCCATCTTAAGGACAGTATCTAAAAGGAGCAGAGCAGGTCTGGTAGGTATTCCAATATTGAATTGATTCCTTTAGAAAATAATGAAAATAGCATTGAACATGTTCTCAAAAGCTATGCTTTTCTTTAAAATAAAATGTGGGCACAGAAGCATGCAAAAAGCCATCATAGCAAGTACGTGCAAGAGAAGTTCAACCCTAGTGATTACATCTACATATATCTAAACTTAAACTAAATTTGCTAAACCAGTGTAGCAAAAGCTTGTCAAATCATGCCATAGTTTCAGAAATCATGAAAAATAAGCAAGCAGAAAACTCTAAATTTCTACTCATAAGGTGAAGTATACGTACACTGTACACAAAATAAATAGTTTAACATATACAGAAAAACAAAATTATTATCTCAACAAGATATTCGACCAATGTTACTCTGATATGCTCACCCAGTATAGTAATCCTTTGGCAGGTAGATGTCCTTAAGCACGCCAAATTGCCCAAATGGCCTGCGGAGATCTTCTGGCCTGTGATAAAACACATAAAACGACAACAGCTCATTAATTCATAAGTTCAAATAACTTGCCCTTTTCATGCTTTCCCCTTTAAAACAGCCAACACACTACCTTACGCAAAATTTGCGATGCAATTTGACCATTCGACCAAAAAAAGAGATGACATATGGGTTAACAACAACAAACCTGCAATCATGGCGAAGGTTACGAACTAGAAGACTTGTAGGAAGATCTCTACCACTACCGCGACCACCGCTATAGCGACCCCTGGGGCTAGGACTTCGTTGTCCCCTCCTACCATATCCTCCCCTTGGGGGTGGTGGAGGTGGTGATGGACTGTAACTCCGTCCCCTCATTATATAACTGTCAGAAACCTTCTGAAATTTTTCAAAAATTCATTAGAAACACCAAAGAAAAAAGTTCTCCACTAATCTATAAGTCCTACTATCAAGAAATAAAATTTTCAGGCAAAAACATCCAAACTTTCGAGCCCGGCTATGCATTAAAAAATTACTACAAGAACAGCAATTCCAAGAAGAAAAAAACCCCAATTTTTACTTAGATCTTTTCTTCAAAAACTGAAATCGAAATTGAAATTGCCTGCATTAATCACGAATTAGAACCATATACTGGAGAGAAAAGTTACCAATTTGACAAAACTCCTTGCGATTACAGAAACCCTGACAGCATAAACTCCCGAACCCTAACCCTAACCCTAACAATGTGTAAAAGTATTGAACGAGAGAGAGAGAGAGAGAGAGAGAGAGACCTGAAGGCGGAGAATCGGAGAGGATGGATTGCGGTTGAGGAACTCGACAGCGGTGCTCTGGTCTTGCTTCGGTTCTGAAAACGCCCAGGCACGGCGTCGATAGAGGTGTAAGAAGTTTACAGAAGATGTTATCCGTAGTCGTTTATTTAAAAGTGTCTGGGGTTAACCAATTAACGAAACCCAAGCCGCGCGTGCTTTGCCATGCTCCCCGTTTTCTTCTATAGCTTTTATCCCAACAATACCCCTTCATTTAAAATTCTTCGTTCACACTCCCTTTCTTGTTTTCACATTCCGTCTCTAGTTAGATGACTCAAATCAACTAACAATCGACAATCGACAGTGAATTAATAAGGGATGAATAAAATAAGGTGTGTAAATATCACATTTTTAAAAATAAATGATTCATGTATGCGTTGTTGTCAGTGCAACAAAATCAAGTCGGTACGGATTGAAGTATTTATTCATTTTTCCATTAATTTCTCTAATTATTGATCATAGAGGAGCTTTTTTATCATTCTTTGTAAAGGGGCATTCAAGAGGTCACTAGTCACTCAAATTGTAATCCCATATGAAAATCAATGATTTTTCTGTCATAAAATTTTACTTGAAAATTTCAATTTAAAAAAATTGAGTGTAATACTACTAATATAAGAATCAAACGGTGTTCAAAATGATTGCAATAAGAGTGATTTTTATTATTTTAGTTCAATATATTGATGTTATGATTTTGATGTCTATATAACAAAATGATAGAAAAAATAACTAATTATAAAATGAGAAAAAAAAATTTGACAAGTGTTTTTTTTAACAAATAATATTATCTACACTAATAATTATACAATTTAAATTCGCTTTAACAAAAATACCTGGGACCTTATATAATATCATACAAATCAAAAGCACGATTCTTGTTTTTTATTTTTATAGACATCAACGCACCTAAAGCCCTTAAACGGGGCCCTTGTATTTTGAGTATTTTACCAGTTTTTCTTAAATATTTTTATTCCAAAAATACCCTTCTCAAATTCTCCGTTTCATAATCTCCTTCATCCTTATTGATCGTACAGGAGCCAGGTGCAGAGCAGTCCCATTTCTTTCCTTCTGACGTTGATTTTCTCTCAGGTAATCTCTCAGGCACCGAACTTAGGATTGAATTTCTGAATTCATTGTCGTTTACTTCTCATCTAGGGTTTCGTTTCTGTTTTTGTGCTCGTAATTCATGCTGATCCGGTGCCGTTTTGTCGCAGTGATGGAGGAGCAGTTCGTGCTCAGAGTCCCACCTTCTGTTGCAGAGCGACTGGACCGCCTTCTGGGCGAAAACGCTTCTACCGACGACAAGTCGTTGGATTTGTCATTCGAAGGTCAGAAAGAAACTCCCTTTTGCTGGATTGAATTGCGTTTTGGTATCAATTAGTCGTAAATTAATCTGTTGTATTGAATGCGTTTTGTTAACGAGGGCCAGTTGATATGAATTAGGGCCAACTGATATGTATTTAATCAGTGTTTTAAGGATTTTTTGTTTTTTTTTGTTTTTGTTTTTTTTTGGCAAACGATAGATTTTGTGAGATTAGCCGCAGGTGAGCTTCAACTGTCCGCCGTCAGTGTTAGATTAGTTGTTTAAGGATTAATTAGTGTTTAAGGATTAAGATGTTTGTTATTAAGCGGCTTCCTTAGAGGTTGTCTTGGGGGTTTGATTTGATGGGTAAGAAGCACTTTTGCTCACAAGCGCATTTTAGGAAGCGCTTTTATAATAAACAAGTCAAAATTGTTATTAGAATTCCAAGTTCTTGGAAAAGAACTTGCTTTCCCCAGAAGGTGATTCTACAACGCACAAACACTACTAAGTTAGGAAGCGCTTTAGCTCTTACAGGGAGCAGTCCCAATCAAGCCCTAGGTTTGTCAAAAAGAATGCTATATTGGTTTGAAGCTCTTAGTTATCTTGTAGTTTTGACGGTGGCATTTGACAGCCATCTGGTATGTATTGTATTGTGATATGTGATGCTTAGTCGTGATTTGCGTGATGCCTGGTTGTGTTAATCTTTTCTCTGAACTCGTGAACATTTTTAGTACAATGCAGATTCATGCCATGTATCATACACCTTTTGGGTTTAGTTTGAGCAGATATGTGAGATTCGTTCAAGGGTTTTTGAAGTTATAGTATTTTGGCATGTGTGGAAAGAAAAATGTAAATAAATAAGTCAAATTCATTCTCCACATTCAGGAACCTGCCCTTATTCAATCTTTTGCCTTCTTATCACTGTAGCTCTTTTTTTTTGAAAACAGTTTCCTGATCAACTTTTGTTTCTAGTATGTTTTATGGACATGGCACAAGTCGTGATGAACAAGTAACAACAAGAATTCTAGTATATCTGTTTAATACTTGTTTTTTTACCCTGTTTCACCGAATGTTTCACTTGTAAGCTTGAAATATCTTCCAGAGGATGGTAGGACTGGCACATTTGTCATTGGCAATGACCGTTTCCCTGCATCACTGTTTGATCTTCCTTGTGTTGTGGAGTCCTTCAAAACATATGATGATAGCGTGTTAATTAAGACTGCAGACATTGGTCAGGTGTGTCTTGTTTATCACTATTTAATCAGTTAAATATATCAATGCTTGATTTCTAAAAGATTTATCCGAACATTTGCGATTTTAACAGATGATTATGGTTAGGGATCCGAGTGATCCAGCTCCAGATACAGTGGAGTACAGGCATGGTCTCACCCCTCCAATGAGGGATGCTCGAAAGCGAAGATTTCGCAGGGAGCCTGATCTAAATGTATCATTAGCCTCTTTACATTGGAATTTTTTTCAGCTTTATCTTATTGCGATGTCCTTTCATACCTGGATGCTTTTACTGATTGCAATTTTCTTGCATTTTTCCAGCCTGAGATTGTCCGGCGTGTTGAGGAAGATCTACTGAATATTAGTACTAGCGGACCAGCTGATAATATTGATATCCTCACAGATTATGTTTCATTGTTTTCTTGTTATCATTTTGTGCAAAAGGCAATATAGAATTCTTCTGTCAAGTGTGAAATAGGATCCCCACTGCTATTGGTTCTAGTCTTAAGCCTGATTGAATGCCATTTTCTGATGTTTGAGGCTACTTAAATTGCTGACATGCGTTTTACTGCTCCGTTATTTTCTTTTTTCGATGATACTTCTTTTAATGTTCTCATGTTGTTTAGGTTACAAATTTGAGATTGTTATGTCAAAGCATGTGACACATTTGGATTGTCAATGGAGAAATTTCTTTTCCAATCCGTGAATGAAGGATTCGACCATGTCTTGTTGCGACACACTAGATTAGTACATATGTTTCATATGTGCACTGTCTGCATGGTCTGTTTTGCTTATCCTTAATTGAGTGGGCTCACATGTTGAAGCAGCTGAGCAAGAAAAGGATGGAGATGGAAATGCTCGTAATGCAAGTAAAAAGCCTGTTGAAGAACCTGTATCACAACCTGATGTTCCAGAGGCAGCTACAAATGCTGGGGATCCCGATAGAAGTGACTCTGATGAATCCGACGATTCAATTTGACCCAACGCCTCCTGCGGATATGTTTTTCCCTTCAATCTGCTTGATGCGGTTGCTGAAAACATACCCGAGATTACAGGGATGCTTATCATGGTGGTTTTGTCACTCGGAAAATCTTAAAAAAGAAATGCTTGTGTAATTTGTAGGGTTTGTATTTTATGCAATGGACAACTTGTCCACAACTTTGTATTTATACAACTTTGTTAATAGATTTTGTTTATCATTTGAATACAATCGATTTTCGTACTCTAAACTACAATGAGGGGTGGGGGAGGGTTCAAATTCAAGATACAATAAGTTGAAGAGGAAAACCTTAATACTAAGGAAAAAGAGGAAACAATAACGGGAGAAATTATATGTGCGCCAGTTGCATTTTGGGGCTGGACATTTGGGCTGCGTTGTGCTGTTCATGTTTGGAAGACATTAAATTTAAAAGGTAGGCCATATAGGGCAGGCCCTATGCAATAATTTCTCATGGATGAGAATTATATTTAGGAAACTTTAACGAAAACTTCTCGGTATTATTCACTTTAACGAAAAATTATATTTTTACACTAAAAAGTCAATCCTAGTACTATTTACTTTACTTTTTATTTTGTCTTTATCGTTAAAACTCAAAGTTTTCAAACTATTGTCATTAGTTTTCCTTATATTTATGCAATAGTAATTAGATCTGCACATTCAAAACCCTAATTCATGTTATCACGCAACAAAAGTAGAATACTTTGCTCATTATATGTATAAGAGCATTTTCATCCTCGTAGTTTGACACGTACATAAATTTTTCTTTTTGTTTCTATAAGAAGTCGATTTGGTACATCCGTACATACGTCAATGACTCCTTACCAGCAAGGAGTAGTGTTCCGAAAAAAAAAAGAAAAAAATTTATAAAGAACTCTTCAGTCCGAAGACCAGATCAGATGCCCATATTGACACATACAAAATCACCCATAACCCCCCACCCGCCTTATTTTGTCATATTCATCCGGCTCCATTTATGTTTCACCCTCTCTCACACAACATAGAATGGTGGCCCACCAACCAACGGTAGCCACACCCAAAACCGGAATTGGATCCTTTCCTGAGTCCAAGATGAGGATCCTTTTGATCAAGGAATGTGGATCGTTGGATGAAAATTCAACGGTTACAAACAGAAGAATCCCTTTAAAATTATAATAATTATAATCGTTTCATTCAACGACCCATACTCTTTAATCAGGATGATCCTCACCTTGAGCTCAGGAAATGATCCAAATCCCCCAGAACCTTCTCCATGAGCAGGCACTGCAGAGCCAGCTAGTATTCTGAGCAAATTGCTGGAAATCATACAGCTTGTCATGAAGACTTAAGACATAGTTATCATTATTTCCATGTGATCCATATGCACATCACAAACCTAGTTATTAGCAACTTTAATTAATTTCATTTGCAATGGCAGATCTGATTTTCCGTAGTACCTCATCTCGTACCGTACTTAAACACAAAACCTCGGATTCCTTTGCAGAAACAGTGCTCATTAATTCCTAACTTTCAATGTGTCATGCTCTACTTTTTTCTGGAAACCAAA
This sequence comes from Pyrus x bretschneideri, assembly GCF_019419815.1. Lineage (NCBI taxonomy): Eukaryota > Viridiplantae > Streptophyta > Magnoliopsida > Rosales > Rosaceae > Pyrus > Pyrus x bretschneideri. The sequence goes on along the minus strand of NW_025999789.1, from coordinate 442,211 downwards.
CAATAGAAAGAAAAAAAAAACAAATAAGACATCCTGTAATTACCTTTAATTAAGATTTCTCCTTTACTTTTTAGGGTGGTGATTAGAATAATTACATGAGACTGTATAACAGTATAAGCCTAGGCAGTAAGAAAGTAAATATATAATTAATTAAGAACGACACTGCATGACACAAACTATTTGGTAAACTTCGTGATACATATATGTTTAGATTGCCATACATGCTGAAAGTCTTGAAAATTACAAAAGTCTCACATTAGAAAACTAACGGGATAAAATACAATATCTATAACGAATAGTTCTACTTCTAATTGTACTGAAGTCTTTTGTGATCAAATAATACAATTTGTCGATAACGTTAACGTGATTAGTCGGTATCTTTTAATTACTGTTCAAATTTTTGAGTTTTATTATCTCCGTCTCCATGCAGTGTGAATGGGAATGGGATCGATGCATGGTTGGTGGTTTAATTTATGAAGCATGCCAGCTTGCTCAGTAGATAAGATCGATCTGCAAGTGTTGACCACATCCACATCCTCTGAGCTAGCTTGAGAGCATGCAATTCTTTTAATTAATTTCTCCAAACTTTTTCCAAGCATGCCATGCAATCTGAATCATCTGATATCCCAAACCACACGGTATCGTTTTTTTTTTTTTTTTTTTTCTGTTAGAGATATTTTCTTAATTCCCACACCATTTGCACAGTCAAAACAGAGATCGGTTAACTAATAAAAAATAAACACGTTAATTAACATTTAAGTAATACTCCAATCATCAACTTACATGTCATTTGGTAATTTTGTCTACAAATTTAATCTCCCTAACATTACCCTATATACAAAATTTTGTACATCTCTGAATGATCGGTCGTAGAGACATTATGTTCAATAATTCTCATCCTAAAAAGTATCTGATCGATAAAAAAAATTTATTGAGGAACAAAAAGTTACAAGAGGTGTCAACATGGTACACCTATTTAAGTGATCAATTCTTTGATTTGAGGGCACAACAAAGATGGTTAAACACATCTGTATATGGCTATCACATGAAACAAATCTGTCAGTAATGATAAATATAACAGATGTATAACCAGAGATGCACAAAATTTATTGGCAAACAAGTGATGCACATCAAGTCATTCTACCGATAATGTTGAGGCATTATCGATGATGAAGCCAACCAAATAAGAATCTGAGAGAAGTTTAAAAACGTAAACAGTAGTTATTGAGAACGAAAATAAAAATTGTTCCTAGATGCAACCTAGCTAATGGTCTTTTTTTTTTCTTTCATACATGTGGTTATTAATAAATAAAAAAGAAGATTTCCCACCAATCATAATTTACAAATTTCAACTAAGTTGAAACAGTTTTTGAGATTGGATGACGATAAATTCATCACTTATATATTTGATAGGTGACGAAATTATAGGTCATTGACCTTTATGTTTTGTGACGCTTAATTTGTTGCGTACACATACAGTTATTAAGTAACGAATGCGCCACATATGCAAAAAATATGTGGCGATTTTAGAATTCGTTACATGAATTATAGGTGACGTTGATGACATTGAAAATGGGTCACATATAATCAAATGTGATGAATTTCTATCGTCATGTAATCCATGTTTACTCGTAGTGTCCTTAGTTTATCTCCCCCAACTAATTCAGAGACATGAACGAATTATAAACGGGATTAGGCATGGATCATGATCATGTGCAATTCTGATTGATACAGCCTGCAGGTACAACTATGAAATAATAGAGTACGTTACCTCAATTTCTTGTTCTTCCCTTAGTTTTCAATGTTTTTCTATATATAAAAATAAAATAATAATAAAAAAAAGTAATTTTAGAAGACACCATTAGCATTTATAATTAGTTCAAGATTTCAAATTTTCAACCATACTAAACATACGTGAGCACATGGAAATTTCAATTATAAGCCAAATGATCACTTGGCGATGGGATTACTCTCGCATGCATACATCTATATAAACTTATATCCTTTTGATAATATATATATATATATATATATAATAAACACATGTACTAATTGAAGAACAAATTGCATGAGCATATTGCTAGCTTTTTTTTTTTTTGCTAGCCATATATGTGAACTTTTAAGTGCATAACTTTGTTGATAATATTTTAATGATATTTTCCTTCATTTGTTAGTGAGAGATCTTGAATTCTAATTTCGTGAATAGTAAGTTCGAAACTAATTTATTCCACCATAGTGTAACTATATCTTTGTATTAAAAAACTTGACAGATAATATTGGTTGACTTATTACATATACGAAACGTGTTTTATATTATATTATGCAAAAACTCTATAGATCCAGTCCAACAACTATCAAAGAAAACTAGAGCCCTAAAACCATCTTCAACTGATCTGGCCAGAGGGCCATAGGGCTAAAAATAGCCAAAAATGACACGAAAAACGTCTCCAATCAAGGATTAGGCCAAAGGACTTGTGACCCATTGGGCCAAAACCACCAAATCAGGCCAACGGACTAACCATGTCCAGCTAAGCTGATGAGCCCAGCCCACTTTTTTTCTTTTATTTTTTTTATTTTAAAAATCTTATTTTTTTCCTACACTATTTCTCATATACTTTTCATCATTTCATACTATCTTACCTCATTTTATTTCAATTCTCCACATTTTATTCTCTTCCAATAATCTTTCCTTTAATTTTTTCAATAATTTTCAAATGGCCACCTGTCACATCCCGGCTCGGGGCGGATAACTTCCCGGGCCCGCTCCACCACCGTAGCACGATATTGTCCGCTTTGGGCTTACCATTCTCTCACGGTTTTGTTTTTGGGAACTCACGAGCAACTTCCCAGTGGGTCACCCATCATGGGAGTGCTCTAGCCCCATTCTCGCTTAACTTCAAAGTTCTTACGGAACCCGAAGCCAGTGAGCTCCCAAAAGGCCTCGTGCTAGGTAGAGATGAGAATATACATTTAAGGATCACTCCCATGGGCGATGTAGGATCTTACAATCCACCCCCTTTAGGGGCCCGACGTCCTCATCGGCACACCACGGCCAAGGCTAGGCTCTGATACCAAATTGTCACATCCCGGCCCGAGACGGATCACTTCCCGAGCCCGCTCCACCACCGTAGCACGATATTGTCCGCTTTGGGCTTACCATTCCCTCACGGTTTTGTTTTTGGGAACTCACGAGCAATTTCCCAGTGGGTTACCCATCATGGGATTGCTCTGGCCCCTTCTCGCTTAACTTCAGAGTTCCTACGGAACCTGAAGCCAGTGAGCTCCCAAAAGGCCTCGTGCTAGGTAGAGATGGGAATATACATTTAAGGATCACTCCCCTGGGCGATGTGGGATCTTACACCACCTCTTTCAATAATCTTTCAATATGTCCGAAAATTTTATTTTAATATGGTAGTTTAATTAAATTAATCATATTAATTCAATTAAAATAATAATTTATGCTTGGCCTATGACCCTTTTTGGCCCCTCGGTTGGAGATGGTTTTTTGTCAAAAAGCTATGTTTGGCCTATAGCCCTTTGGCCCCCTCAGTTGGAGATGATATGAAATATAGTCTGACACTATTCATTAAATATATAATTTCTTTAAGGGCTCTCTTTAGCCCTATAGCCCTCCAAGAAATTATATTTTAATGAACAGTGTCATGTCATATTTCATACCATCTCTAACCGAGGGGGGCCCAAGGGTCATAGGTCAAGCATAATTTATTATTTTAATTGAATTAATATGGTTGATTAAATTAAACTAACATATTAAAATAAGGTATTCAGACATATTTTGAGTGTCATTTGTCACGAAATGAATAAGCCTTCGGATTTCGTATCTTTATATAATCTCAATAATTTTGTGGATAGGATTTTGAGTGACACGTGTTGCTGACATGAGTAACTCTCCCAATTTCTTATCTTTATGTAATCTCAATAATTTTTCGGATAGGACTTTCGAGTGACACGTGCGTTAAAGTGAAAAATATGTGAGAAATGGTGTAGGAATGACTTAGGTATTCATAGGAAAAAAATTAGATTTTTTTTTTTTTAAATTCGTCATACAAAAAATTCAAATTCCAACGATAACCTGACAGCTTGCTAGCTGACGCCTAGTAGTCGTTGGCATTTAAATGGGCCGAGCTGGAGGGCTGGTAAAATGTTAAGCTTGACATTCTGGCGTTGGAGGGTTGGGCTGGCTGTAAATGGCCAGCATGCTGGCCTAATTTGAGGGTTTGCCCCGGTGTGCCCCACAAACCTTTTGGTCTAGCCTTCGGTTGGAGATAATTTTCGTGTAATTCCGAGTTATTTTTAGCCCTATAACTCTTTGACCGGATCGGTTGGAGATGGCCTAAGATCAAATTCTGACCATCGTCAAAGAAAATTGGACGATTATTAGATTGAATCTAAAAATTTTAAGTGGCACCCTTGTAATCGGTTTGTAATTGTGCTTTTGTTTAATGGATTATCGCTAGCGCTTCGGTTCCCAAAAAAAAAAAAAAAAAACCTCTAAGTGGAGGAGTATTAATTATATGAACCCCCTTCACCTTATATAAAAACTCTATAAGATTGAAGTCAAACATAAGCTATGTATATATAAAATAAATCAACTTGGGTGACTATTTGCAATATTATCAGTATGACACTGGCTGCATTCAATGTCAACCAACAAACACAACTTGTTTGAAGGGGTGTGCTATATGATGCCATGCATCATCAAGTTCTATAAAGATAACTTTGGAAGCAAGTGGCTGTGGGGTCTCTGCAAGACTGTCACCACACCACGCATATGACAAGCAAACACCCACACGTATAGGGTGGGTCGAGCATAGGCTTATAGCATCTCTAAGAGTTGAGCAGAAATTTTCTTTAGAAATGTCATTTGCTAATTTATTTGGCTCTTTTAGTTTACGTTACGTTTAACTGTAGTGGTGGACAAAATATTGACGATATTATCCACAACTATATGCAACTACATATTGACATCTGTAAGTTTATATTAATGAAATAATACTGACAAGATATTAATTGTTATTTAGCCTGTTTTTATGACATGTTGGCATTTTAAAAACTACAATGTAGATAAACTTTATATGTATTATGTATAAGATGTATAAGTACAAAGGGGTTTTTCTCCTAGCTAGTTGTTATTAACTACATTGCAGCAATTGAGAAATTAAAAGAAAACGAAGAAGAGAATAGGAGTGAAATCTGTGTATTGAATACAGAATGAACGTCTCAAAGTTACAAATGAAACTTACGGAGAAAAACAAGTTAGAGAGCACTAGATCATCTGCTATAACAAACTTACTAACAAAAACCTATACATATTGAGCTGATCAAATCCAATTCACTTATAATCTAACCACTCAATCACAAGCTAATACTTGTAAATAGTTGTCCATTTGGAGAGATTTTTCAGTGTGGAACATAGAGTGGTACACCACGTGACACTATACACGTGATGAGATACTTGTGTTAAAAAATTAACTTGAAAATAAAATTTTCCTCTAGTTATATAATAACACGTAGTATATCACTCGTGTTTCGAGCACAATAAAAAATTTATGGTCTCTTTGAGGACATTACAGTGTACTGTTAGATATATGTCAACAATCTGTGATAAAATTATATATGCTAATAAATAATAAATGCGAATAGGAAATTAACAGAGTATGAACAAAACAAAAATTAAAACAGACAACTTGAAGATCAAGGCATACGTACCGCAATGTCCTTGAAACAGAAATTTCGTCCCTACTCAGTGCTTGTTGTTCTACGGACGTCTGCTTCACCATGATTCAACGATCAAGTTAAAATTCTAGCACCGGAAAACTTAACTTTTGGAAAATTTATGTGTGATTCTCTCAGTAAGAAGGTGTAGGAATGTAGAAGAGGAATTTGATAATTTTTTTGTGTTCAAAATGCCATGCAGATGAATGTATAAATAGTGGGATTATGTTTGTTCGCAACAGGTATGAGAATGAGATTTGACTGTTGGGAGACATCTCTTCATAGGGGTGTTGTACTCTCTGCGTTTTTCAAATGGCTTCAGACTTCATATGAAAAGATGAGTCTGTTAAAAAATAATTTAATTAAATTCGAAATTAATTAAAAATAATAATTAAATAAATAATTATTATTATATATTAATTATCAATTAATTAGTACACCCCAAAGTCCAATCCCAAGGTTGAGCCCAATTTCATTCTCAAATGTCCATTATTCCAATCACTAGCTATAAGAGACAAAACCTTATAAAGTGAGGAAACCAATTAGAAATGGCCAATGTGAGATAATGAAATTTCTACTCAAAATTTTCAACATGTACATGTGTTCGAAATTTTTCAGAGAACCCTTTTTTCACTCTTTTACTTGGTTTATGTTTCAAAAACTGACTCGGTCGCGATTTTGACAAGCTCTTTGATGCGTACGTGCTGACTTGATTGACAAGTTATTGTGTTTATGGATTGGAAAATGAACTGGGATCAAATCTAATTCCCAGACATTGAAACTTAGTTTCTTGGTAAATACCCTTGAAAATTATAGAAACACTTGAAAATTAACCAAGACCAGATGGGTCCCCATGAATGACATTGAAGAGGTTGAAACAACGTCAACGATCATGACACCACCCCCTTACCGACTACCATGTAGATGGATAAGAACTCTTTGTGTTGTGTTCGGTGCTACGAAAAATTATGCTCAAAATATAATATTAATGTTGTTCTATTCATATATATTTTTACTTTTCACGCAGTCTTGTTAGTTTTTGTCAATGATTTTCTAATTCATTTAATTTAACAGTCAAAATTGAGAAATTTGTGTGTGAAGTAAAAATCGATGTCTAAATAGCACTAACCCTTGTTAATTTATGCATTAATAATATAGAATGAATAATTATGCGTGTCATGTAATATAGTAAGTGAACTAATAACATCTAAAGATCACATCCTACTGTATATATTTCCAGTCAGTGGTCCAAGTCAATTAATCCATATTTTGCTTTAGTCACCTTCCAATATTAATAAGTTCAAGCTATATATATGTGTGTGTGTGTGTGTGTGTGATGTGCATATTGAGATGAGAATATTTTCTTCGTAGGTCATATGTGGTAAGTAATCGGTAATGTGTATTAAGGTCAAACTTGCCAGTGCGCTTCTGGACCGGTTGGACCGGCAGGATCAACCATGACCCACCAAATTTCAAAAAGCCAAATCCAGCAAACGTCAACCTAGAACAATCACTTTTAATCATCGAAAAGCGGAGGCAGAATAATTTACAAGTCGAGCTGACTTTTACTTGGTCCGCATTCCTACTACTACGTAAGACCACCATAATGTTTTGATGCAGCAATATTTACGTCGGTGCTGTCCGATACTACTCAGTTAGAAACGCGTTTTTTTTCTTTGTTTCTTTGGGACTTTTGAAAAGTATGGGAGGGGAGCTTAGATTTTACTGGGAGTGCTGAAAGGGCACAAACAATTAAGCAGTCAAAGCTTGGCAATATATATATATATATATATATGCCCTCTATGCAAAGTGATTTTTATTTATTTGAAAAAAAATGGAGTTTAGATGTTGGACTTACTTCACAACGAACTTCAACAATCAGAATCATTTATTTTGTAAGTCTCGATTTATAGATTATCTTTACAAAAATTCAATTTAATCTGAAATCATTTGCTTATTTAAATGCTTTATATGTGTGTGTGTATATATATAGATAGAGTATGTATGTACCGTATGTAGCATGCAGCATATAGCTATATATATATATATAGAGAGAGAGAGAGAGAGAGAGAGGGAGAGAGAGAGAGAGAGAGAGAGAGAGCAGCTGTCAAATAATATTTTTTGAACCTGCGTGCTCTCCAGCTATGTTGTTATGGTCTATGACGGTTACTTACCACCTCAGCTTAATTAGGGATGTATTATTGCTATTTGGATAGCAATTAGGAAGATGTTATATTATTGTTCATCGGATTAGTAAATAGGAAGACTTTTATTTGTTAATTAGGCACCATGCACATAGTTTCCTATGTAACCCCAACTCCATTGAAATGAAAAGGAACACAGTTTTATGGTTGGTATGAAATGGAGATATACCATTTTCATTAGATCTCAACTCATAATTACATTGACACCTAATTATAACTTTGTAACTAATCAAGAAGGAGATGGAAGCTATTGTTAGTAAGAAAAAAAATTCCAAAGCGAAATTACTTGTATACCTAATTCTTAAGACAATGTGATTGATTTACTTTTCTTTATAATTTTTTTTTTTTTTGTAATTATTATGATTCTTAGTTAATTGTATTAGGTTACTTTGCTTTTTTGCATACGTTATATATACCCTTGCAGTGTGACGAATAACACTATCGTAAAATTTTACCACGCAAAGGTTTGTTGGTATAATTCTATAACAATGTGTTACAAATTAAATCTAATGCTCTATAACCCACTAACATATATGTACTTAAGCATTTTTAGGCATCTTTATGATTATCTAGGGCAGGGTAGCTTAAGCTTTGGCTTAAGTATTAATTTCCTCTAAGATTTTAGAGTCATAACACATGGAAAAATGACATATCTCTAGTTGTTGTTGTTGTATGAAAGTTCAGTTCTTGAATTTATATACATGTATGCATGTGTAATCAGAAACCAGTCATGTATATATTATTTAGATCCCTAACATTAGGCGAGCTAAGTGATTATATATTACAATCCTTAACAAGAAAATAATGTGGACGCGCGTATAGTCTATAGCCAATGTAGTAGCTACATTGATCTACATATGATTGCAATTTGCAAAACAAGTGATGGAGAGTGAAAATAAACAATAATTAGCTACAAAATTAATATGTACAACACTGGGAAGGCGGAAAATTTTCTAGTATGATAGAAACACAATCCATTTGTATAATATTTAGTGTACTATAGTGTGCTTTCCGCATATTGAAAAATCTATTCGGGAGCAGACTGTCATGGGATTTAGTTGTCTGGGTATTGGGTATGTATGTACCACTCATACCAGGCAGCACATCGTGGTTGACTAACAAGCCAACAAGTGTACTTGATGCACCAGTAGTCGGCGAGTCCACAGCTTGTACGGTGCAAAGTACCCTTCACCTTGCATGTGCATGGAGATCCGAAAGTGATGACAGTTGGAGGTGACGATGTTATGTCTGATTCACTTTGATTTTTCAATAATTTAATCTTAATTAGCTAATAACTAGGGTTTTAGACGGACCAAAATCATAAAGGCTATATTTTGGGGTTGGGGGTGACTTTTGACTTATTAGGGTTTCGAAAACAAGTACAAAACCAAACTAAAAACAACTGCGCAGTATTTAAGGACGAGGATTTGTTAAGTGGTTCCATTTTCTGACAAACACGTTCCCGATTACAAAAAGTGAGTTCTACAAGGCTATTTTATGTTCATTTTACAGATCAGATATATATGTGCCAAACTAATGGTACATATATTTTAAAACCTCCATATCCGGAAGGAAGGAAAAAAATCTATATCGGTTTGCGTTTAAATACACTGAGATCTCTTATGGATTTGTTAGAACATAAATCTTATATAATATATTGTTGATTGTGAGCCCCTCATATTACCATTGATTATGATGATACACGCTGAAACCCCAAGTATTTGCCTTATTTGGTGGTTTGTATTGGATTCGATTTCAAATCTTGTTCGATTTGAAGTTATAAGATGAAATAGACATGACATAAATTTATCTCTTCCACATTAATAAGATTGGAAATGAAAATTTTCTTATCTCTAATTCATTTTTTACCTTCAATTTAAAAAAAATTAAAAGTTGACATCCATTTTTTGCTTTAGTATACTTTCATGCAGTGTCATTCAAAACCAAATGAGGACATAGGATATATCGACTTTAACACTTCCATATGAGTTTATGCAGAGCATAAATGAAACAACTTGCCAAAAATTTGTATCCATTTTTCATGATATTATGCATGAATCAGATATATCATGGCGAATTATTCAGAAAAAATTGAGTGCAAGTATTAAACTATAAGGTTGTGGTATGTGGAAAATGAGAAAGCATTTTCTTTCCCATGTTTGAATGAAAAACACAACAATGCTCTATAAAATGATTTGAAATGTTGATAATTAATAACATTTCCCAAATCAAACCCTTTATTTTTCTTTTGGTTACATCGATCGCATCGACCTCCTACTACAAAGTAGTTGAGACTTGGGAAGGGCAGATCTTCTTAACATTTAAATTTCATCTAATTGAAAGCAACATTTTTTAGAGTTTTCATACGGAACTTTTGTATTGAGTTCATGAACTTCGTATACCTAGCTGTCAATGGGTATAACATATTTCAGAGATATATATTTTTTGTTGGTGATAGTACGTACAGCCTACTGGTGTATGATACTTTACTAATTCATATGCTTTTGTAGACCACTTCCAACCCCACCGGCACACACCGCACCCCCCCCAACCACCCACCCTCCCCCCCCCCCCCCCCCCCCCCCCCCCCCCCCCCAAAACACAAAAACAAACACACACACACACACACGTATATAAACTAGGGTTTTTCGGCTACGCGTATATGCACTTTACATGGTTATTCTACGTATGCATGCAATAAAATAATTAAACTTTGATGTGGATAGAAGTTTAAAAATATATAGTACTTCTCATTGAACTAATAAAATCCAGTCAAACGAATCCCTTTGTTGGCCATTAGAGGGCAGATATTCAAAAGTTGTATATATGTCCAATGGCAGGAAAATTAGCACACAAGTTTGGCTTCATTAGCCATGGCAACAACATACTGTTTCCTTTTTTTCTTCCAATCGTTTTGGTATAAAAGAAAGTGTAGTACTATTCATATACCTATTTTTACGTCTCACACATATCTCTCAATTTTCAGCCGTCGGATCAAATGAGTTAAAGAAGATTAATAGCAAAAAATTAATAACGGTGTGTGAGATAACGATGAGTGTGTGGATAATACCATCCTAAAAGAAATGACTTTGATTTGGAAGGCACAAGTTTCAATACATGATTACGGCTCGAACCATTGAATATATATATATCGTTCAAGACACAAAGAGTGATTAGTGTTATACTAATTATTTATTAATAATTAACTAGCTAATGCTTGAACATTATGGTGTATACATATACACAAACACATATATCCTTGTTAATCTTTTTTAAAATAGTAAATGCAACATCCTACCCCCTCTCCTTATTATAAATAATATCGTTTGTTCAAAAAAAAAAAAAAAAAAGTAAATACAACACAAAAAGCACACATTTATATGTATCTCACATTGATTATTAGTTGGGTATAAAGTAGGTTGGCATAAATTATATAGAAATGTATCGTACCAAAATACATGCAAAATACATATAGTATCGTACATAAATCATATATGTATTTTTCACACAGACAGCCTATCTATGTTTAGTTTTTTTTATCCTTGGACAGATAATATATATGCATTTGTAATAATTAAAGATCCATATATTGCATAAGCTTGACTGCTTCTTGTATATGTGGATATTAAACAAAACACAAGCTTTAGACTTTTGAAGGGAGTTTTTGTTGTTATTAAACCATCAAACCCCTTTTGCATTTTGGTATATTCAAGTCAACTTGTGGGACATATATAGCTCTAACTTAAGAAGCGAATGCATGGAAGTTTCAAAGACTTTGAGCTTTCACTTTCGAATAAATATATATACATATATATAGAACAAATTCAATAGAGACCAATATGATTAACACAACAATGCAAATTAATATAGTCTAACAACTCATCATATCCATCCAAAACACTACACATCACCCATCAAACCAACTAATTAAATGCCAATTAGCTAGCTCCCTCTGATTAATCAGCATCACAATTTATGTATGATTAGATAGAGAGCGATGTTATTTAGAAACACATTAATTAACACACGCTAATACAAGCAAAACTTATATACAACAAAAAAAATTCACCATATTAAAGCACGTATTAACAAATGCCGCCAATTAAAAGCTTGCGAGTTAAGCAACGCTACCCATATTACTTGGAGGTACGACGGTTCTATATAATGACATAAGTGCTGTCGACTATATGTGAAAATCATTCCCACTTTGTAAATTAACTATGATTTCAAGTGAAACAGACTGATATATTGTATATAAACAATAAATTATGTGTTAGTTTCCATGAAAATTAGGTTATATATAATATATAGTTCTTATAACTAATTACTTAATTATAATGGAAGAGTGCAAGAAAAGATTGCACCGTGTTCCGTGGTTAACTTAACCAATTGTTCAATATTTAAGATCGAAACATCACTATGACTACAAGTCTACAAGTAATCTTTGTTAAATATAATTCATACTTAATTTGTACAAAAACAACTATATATGTCGGGAAATTGTGTTACGCGTATATAGGGCTTGTTTAAGTTAGGATGAAGTCAAAGACTTATATTTCCTTGAAAAAAGAGGATAACTAGGTGACAAGTCACGGTTATCCACCCCTTTTGGGTCTAGAGAGGCTATGATGAATTTCACCCTACCCGTGGCCACAGTCAAGCAAATTCACCAGTTTGGAGCATCGAACCCGGAACCCCCACAGTTTGTTTGTCTATTGGGTAGTTGCAGTCCGCGTCCTTACCACTGGACCACTTGATGTGGTTATAAAATCAAAAACTTAAAGTAACGCTAGTTCAACTAACATGAAAAAAAATTAAAATAGTAGATATTAATCGAAACAATTTTTAGACTTTTTTATTTTAATTGACGTGATACTGTTTTATTTGTTTGTGTATATGTAACTTCTTCGTGACCTTCATTTTAGTCTATTTAGAACGAGTAATATGTTGTTTTGTTTTGTCATTTGTATGGAGTTTGGGGCACATACAATATTTGCCTACATGGTCAAGTATCAAAATTATTATTTGTATATGAATTCTTACAATTTCTTAGAAAGAGGGAAGAAGGAAGAGAAAATAGAGATACTAAATTGTTTAATGTTTAATCACAAGAATATAAAGTCTAAAAACCAAAACAACAAACAAACAAAGACATAAATTAAAGTTTTTGGGTAGAACAAAAAAAGTTTTAGAAGAAAATGAAAATGCTTTCAAAATTCGGTTCTTTTCCCAGTAAACCCCCCATGATCACGTGGTTGGAAAATGGACGCTCCCTCTCTCCTCTGTGTAAACTCTCTCTCTCTCTCTCTCTCTCTCCCCCCTATATATTATGCATCAATGGAAGGTAGAGTTTGAAAAGCACAAGAGCTTTGTAAGCAAGGAAGAAAGAGAGAAACTAACTCCTTTTTAATCCAAACGAACCCTCTCAAACCAAACCAATCAAACCCTCTCACTCACCATTCAAATTCCAAACATTCACTTCTATTTTTACACAAAAATCTGTTTCTGCTCCTTCGTTGGCTCGCAAAATCCTCCTTTTAAGGTAACAATGCCCCGCTTTTAATCTATACATAATTTCCCTTTTTGCTCTTCTTTTTCTACTTCTCAGTTTGTTTGCTGTTTGGTCAGTAAAAAGGAGTTAAAAATGGTAAAAGTCTCATTCTTGGATGAAAGTTAGGATTTTTATGCTGTTTTGATGAAATGGGTTTTCTGGGTTTGCTCTTGATTTCATGGAGATGTGCTTGTTTTTTTCATTGATTTTGTGACCTTTTCTGTTGTATACTTAATATTCTTGTAGTTTTTGTGGATCTGATCTTATGGTGGGTTTGTCTGATGGGTTCTTGTTCATGTTGGGATAATTTAACTGCATGCTTACACCGACAACAGCTCGATTTACGTTCATTCATGCTTTTATGCTGTATAATGGGTCAACTGATATGAAACTAAAGCTCGTTCTTTTTGTTCTCTCAGGAGTTTGAATTGTCTGGGTTGCTAAAACCGAATGGGAATTTCTTTTCTTGCCCATTTTCGCAGCACAGTGATTTGGAAAGTGGGTTGGATTCGATAATTGTGAAGTCCATAAGCTTTGGAGACAATGAAGATAAAACTCCGGCCAGATCAGTTAGTTTCAATGGTGGTGATGCAGAACCCACAATAATGAAATCCTTGGGTTCCGGAAGGATGACACTTGAAACTTCTGTTAGCTTTAAAGGCAGAGACTTGGAGAAAATGATGTTGCTCAAGGTTCCTTCGTTAGAAAAGAGCATGACCGTTGCATCAGTCAGCCCTCTCAGCAAAGAAATGAACGTTCCCTCCCCAAGGTCAGATAGTCCTCTGGTGATGATCCAGCCCTTGCAACTTTTGGATCCCGCCAGCCCCAAACACATGGCCGCAATTAAATTGCAGAAAGTATACAAAAGTTTTCGAACCAGACGAAAGTTAGCAGATTGTGCAGTTCTTGTTGAACAGAGCTGGTATGCATTTTATCATCATGCTCTAATCTTTCTGTTTTATTAAAAAAAATTAATGTGCTTTTATCTTATTAATGTTTAAATTCTTTGAAATAATGTAGGTGGAAGCTATTAGATTTTGCTGAGCTCAAGCGGAGTTCTATATCATTCTTTGAAATTGAGAAAAATGAAACTGCCATGTCGCGTTGGTCTAGAGCAAGGACCAGAGCCGCCAAGGTAAAATTTGAACAGATTGTATACTTACACTTCAAGTTTCTCATAATCTTTTCAGAAAAACTAAGTATTTCTTTGTCACTGCAGGTTGGGAAAGGTCTATCAAAGAATGAAAAGGCACAAAAGCTTGCTTTGCAGCATTGGCTTGAGGCGGTAAGTTGATTGCATTTGACTGTCAATTTTGTTCTTCTTCTATCTGTTATGACTCGAGCCATTACTGATCTCGATTCTTTGTTATTGATTAACAACAGATTGATCCAAGGCATCGGTATGGACATAACCTGCACTTTTACTACGTTGAATGGCTTCACTGTCAGAGTAGAGAACCGTTCTTCTACTGGCTAGACATAGGTGAAGGGAAGGAAGTAAATCTTATTGAAAAATGCCCTCGATCGAAACTTCAACAGCAGTGTATCAAGTACCTTGGACCGGTGAGCCTTTATGTCCTTATCCTTATTGATAATCCTTTAATCTGTTTGTTCTCCCATTTTGTTTACTGATTTTTGTTCTGCTCAATGTAGATGGAAAGAATGGCCTATGAAGTTGTTGTGGAGGATGGAAAATTCTTCTACAAACAATCAGGGGAGCTTCTCCATACAACCGGAGAATCCGATGATACCAAATGGATTTTCGTTCTTAGTGCTTCTAGAACCTTATATGTTGGCAAGAAAAAGAAGGGGATGTTTCAACATTCAAGTTTTTTGGCTGGAGGAGCCACATCTGCTGCCGGGAGATTAGTTGTTGAAAACGGCATCCTTAATGGTATGGCTAGAATACACACTACTCATAAAATTTTCCTTCTCTTTGCATACATACCATTGTTTAGATATTTTGATTTTTTCTAACGTTGATTTATTGTGAATTTCTACAGGCAGTTTGGCCTCACAGTGGTCACTATCGGCCTACAGAAGAAAATTTCAGAGACTTTGTCTCGTTCCTTGAAGAGAACAATGTGGATCTCAAAGATGTTAAGGTATAAATTAAGAAAATTTTATGTTCTGATTTAATAGGTTTCAAGAGAAAACTATCGGAATATTTATCCTAAAAAGCTCGCTTTTCTGTATTTTCAGTTAAGTCCAGTTGATGAGGAAGAGGAGAGTTCACTTAGCAAGAAAAGAAGCAGTGCTCATATTAGATGCAACTCATCTGAAGAGGACTTGATCCCAAATGTATGTGATTTAAAGGCTGAAGAGACCATTGACGAAGATTGATTCCGGAGGAGACTCACTCAATAGGACAAGCTGCTGCAATCGAATCTCATATGTCAAGTCGTCTCCGCTGTCTTAGCAGAAAATTGTCTAATCTTGCAATACCAAACAGGAAAGGTATTTGGAGAAGGTAGAGAGCGCAACTCAACCCGCTGGTTCAAGTTGCAGCGGTATTCCAGTAGAAACTCCAGTTGATGGTTATGAAACGGTGGATGAAACTCTCCCATCAGAACAGGATTACATGGTTTCAAAGAAGAACTTGTTTGACGAAAACAATGATGAGACCAAGGGAGAAGCCATTCCTCAAGAATCAATTCTCAAAAGGATTAACTCACACAAAGGAATGAAATCATTCCAACTGGGAAGGCAGTTGTCATGCAAATGGACAACGGGAGCTGGACCTCGCATTGGCTGTGTCAGGGACTATCCCTCGGAGCTCCAGTTCCGAGCTTTGGAGCATGTGAACTTGTCTCCAAGAAGTGCTGCCCGTTCGAGGTCATACTTCTCTCCTCGGACCACCAGCGCGCTGAGTCCAAGGGTGTTGACACCGGCACAATGTGGCGGGGAGATGGAAGCACGCATAAGCTCCCCAGCACTTGAAAGGGTGAAGCTTTCTTTAAAAAGCATTAACCTTTCTAGAACTCAGTCATCCCAACTATCTACAGGAAGTACAGCAACCGCCATTGCTAATGTCTCATGACTGAAAAATGTAGATTCATATATTTATTTATTCTTTTGTGAATAGAAAAGATGACAAAGCAATTCTTTATCAGTCTTTTCCTACGCAAATCATGTATAAATTTATTTTTCATTAGTTCATCTTGTACAAAAGGAGACTGACAAATCCTATAATTTTGGTGGGTTTGACGCCCTTTTAATACAAATTATTCATTTTTTTCTTGACTAGTTGTGTTTGACACTAATCATGAAATGTGTTAATGTTCTTGTTCAAAGCTCATTTAGATCTTAGAGATTTTTATTTTTTACAATGATAGCGTTAGTGGATTAAATTGTTAAATGTTAGAGGGGTGGAAATCGGTGGAGATCGAACTTTTATCAAAATGTATAGACATTATTTCTTCGCACCACTACAGTAGAACATTTTGTCTTCCATTTTTACTCTGAATAAAGCCCATTGCTTAACTCCAATGTTTGTACAAACCATTCTCACCAAGAACTCACATACACTCGTGTCACTGTACGATATTTCAAACAAGTAATACATTATCATGTTTTAAAAATTACACGTAATAATCCGTTAAAATTACAAAATCAAATATTTACATACGTATCAAATTGTAATTTGTCCGTTTGTTACGTGGGGTCAATTATTTTCGGGAAAACGGAAAACGCACACGCAAAACTTTATGCGGTTGGGCATGCATTGAATAGCAAACTAAAACATTATGACCAGTTAAGCCTTGAACCACTTGTCATGTTATCCACTTCAGTCGACAAAATTCTCATCCCAAATCAGAACCTCAAGTTTCTTTTTACTGCATGCCAAGTTCAAAGCTTCACACTTTTGAGCCTCCAAGTTCTTACCTTGCTGAGCTCCATACGTGGCACCAGCCATGGAAGCTCTGAGAATTTCATCTCTTCCCTCACTGCAATTTCCCACCAAATTTGACAAATCCCAACCCAAAAAACTTACTATCTCAGGATTTAACCCACACCCCACTTCATCTTTTCACCGTTTCAAAGAACCGCGTCATTAGCGTTCAAGACTTTCACCGCCGTACAATCCTCTGTTTCGACCGAGCCTGCAAACCCACCCGACCCATCACTCAAAAACCCGACCCAGGAGGAGAAGTTCGACTGGTACACCCAATGGTATCCGTTGATGCCGGTTTGTGATCTCGATAAGAGGGTCCCGCATGGAAAGAAGGTTTTGGGGATAGACGTGGTGGTGTGGTGGGACCGGAACGAGAGTGCTTGGAAGGTGTTCGATGATGCTTGTCCGCACAGGTTGGCGCCGTTGTCGGAAGGGAGGATTGATCAGTGGGGCAGGTTGCAGTGCGTCTATCACGGTTGGTGTTTTAATGGCTCCGGCGACTGCAAGTTCATCCCTCAAGCACCAACTGATGGCCCTCCGGTAAATAATCCTTGACTGAAAACCTTCATGCAAGTATGATATAGATATAGGTACAGCTAGTTATTATGGTAAACCTTCGTACAAGTTAATTAGATAGGCTGCTAGAGATGTCAAACAGTACCATAGATTTGCATAAAAAGTATGATTTTGGTCACTGTAGTTTCGGCGAATTTTCCACTTTGATTCCTGTAGTTTCAGTTGTTGTGATTTGACGTCTTTGTGTTGTAGTTTACTAATTGTTGCAGTTCAAGGAGGATGGCTTAATTATGTGAGATTTTCAGCAGAATTAGAGTGAAACACCTCCAAAAAGTCTAATTTTTCCTTTATATATGATGATTGTATACTAATTATGTCGAAAAAAGGACACAATTAAAGTCAGTGGCCTTCAATTGCAACAATTACACCACTCATGGTGCCTAGAACGGGAAGGGATAATTTCCTTCGTGATTAATCCATCTAATTCCTCGACTATGACAAAAGTTGGAAGTTAGGGTTCATTTCTTATTTCAGTATTCATAGAATCTAGTGAGTTGTCATCCAATCCTAGACACGAACTGTGGCCTTCCTAAACTATAGGGATTAAATCACGTCAATTGAAACTACAGGGACCAATTTTAGTGAACTTTAAACGTTATTTATAGTAATAGTATTCCAAGTTTGAATTGAAACTCTTCTCTTGTTGTTCTTGCAGAAGTGGTTCTATGGCAATAAACTATATGCTGTGCATCGTTAGTAGTTTAAATAAGATGATAGGGATGACACTTTCAACTTGCAGATTCACACGAATAAGAAAGCATGTGTAGCCGCTTATCCAACAACCGTGCAGAATGGCATTGTGTGGTTTTGGCCAAACTTCCGATCCTCAATACAAAGATGTTCTTGCAGAGAAAAAACCTCCCTACATACCCGAACTAGATGATCCATCGTATAGTGGTCCAATGGGAAACAGAGAGATTCCTTATGGGTATGTAAAGATACTTTTTTTTTCTACCAGTTCTGATATGAAACTATTTTTCTACTGAGGCATAATGCTCCTTTATAAGAAACCTTGTGAATCTGCATCCAGGTCTTATTTCGTCTTTCATGTTCAAGAACTTTTAGGTGTATCGATCTGAAATATTGAATTTTCATTTTTCAGCTTTTCCTCTTAATAACTTTGCTTAATATCTTTATTGCAATTCCAGGTACGAGGTCTTGATTGAAAATCTTATGGACCCTGCTCATGTTCCATATGCACATTATGGAATAATGCAAACGAGACAACCCAAAGGCAAACACTAGTTTATGCATCACTTTCATGAAGTTAATTTCACTTTGAGTAGTTTGATCCTTTTAAGGGATAAAGTGCCAGGGAGTTCTTCAGGGTGCCAACTCCGGCGTGTCAGCTTAGTAATCCTCATCATTTTGGTTTATTATTAGGAATTTTTGGTTTTTATTGGATAACAGGTAGTTTCCAATTTCGGATTTGTTTGAAATATTCAATAACTTGGTTTATAATAATGAAGTTAGTTTTTTATTTGTTACTTTATGCGCCTCCCTATTATTTGCCGGTTACAGTTTCCTTTCGATTTCTCCCTTGTAGCCTTTGAGGCCTCTCGTCAGATGGATGATTTACAGTTCGTTTCTTTACAGAGAAAGCTGATAGAGAAGGGGGTAGACCAATGGATTTGAGTGTTGAGAAGTTAGACATAAATGGTTTCATTGCAAAGCAGGAATGGGGTCGGAGTAAATTTTTGCCACCATGTGTGTTCTATGTTTCTCCACTTGATCCGCTTGAGCAGGGTAATGGGGCTGCATCATCAGGTGAAACCAAAAGGTAGAACATTCTGTTTTTGTTCAAATCCTTTATTTTTTATCCTTTTGTACATCTCTTTATGTGTATGGTGATTTGTGTAGGTGTCATCAGCCCAGCGGGGACTTCTAATTTTTATTTGTATCCCAGTTAGTCCGGGTAATAGCAGGTTGATATGGACCTTCCCAAGAAACTTCGGCATTTGGATTGATAAGATTGTTCCGCGGTGGATGTTTCATATTGGACAAAATCTGATTCTGGACTCCGATCTATATCTTCTTCATGTTGAGGTGACTTTTAATTTTGATAGTAGGTTTAGAAATTATCTTGCCTTTCAATTGCTGAATATGTAAGATTTTACCTTTTCGGTTGAGGCTTTTCTTCTGAACAATAAGAAAAACATTCTATTGAGTTCAATTGTGCAGCTGCATGACCACGGAATGAGAGTCTTTGGTGAATCTCTTATCGCACTTATTCTTGCCTGAGTCTTGAGTTCTTCGTACAGGAACGTAAGATAATGGAAGCTGGCCCAGCCCAATGGCAAAAAGCATGTTTTGTGCCAACAAAATCAGATGCCCTTGTGGTTGGTTTCAGAAAATGGTTAAACAAGTACGCTGGCGGTCAGGTAGATTGGAGAGGCAAGTTCAGTGGGGCTCTTCCCCCCACTCCTCCTAGAGAACAGTTGCTGGACAGGTAACTTTCACATAGTTATGAAGCAGGATTCAAACAACAAATTGATACTTAGTTTCAGAAAATAAGAACAGTTTATATGGGAAATTCTGATGGCATCAAAGTAGATCATAGCGGTCTTGAAAATATACTAAAATTTGGTGTTCCTGCAACTTTTACAAACCAGATCTGTTATAACACACCTTCAAGCATCTCTCAGTTTCTTCTTCGAATGTTCAGGCCAGCAAAAGATATAGAAATTTCCAGCACACATTTGAAAAATTTGGGTTTATTAGTTGAAATGCAAGTATTTGCCTTGCCAGGTTGTGTCATAGCCATAAGAACTAAGTTGGAGAGTGTTAAAACTTAAAAGTCCTCTTATTGTTGAATCATCATCGACGGGTGTTTGCACCACCTGTCAGGTACTGGTCCCATGTGGTAAACTGCAGCAGTTGCAGTGCCGGATACAAAGGTCTGAAAGTGCTCGAAGTTGTATTGCAGTTTGCTGCTTTTGCTTTAGTGGGAATTGTTGCCGCAACCAAGCAGGCTGCCATATCAGTGGCTGCAAGAACTACGCTCGTTGCAGCAGCTATACTATCATTTGCAGCTTCAAAATGGTTGGCTTACTTTATCTACAAACAGTTTCACTTTCATGACTACAACCATGCTCTCCGGTGATCTGGTTAATCCTCGCTCACCGTGCGTTTAGCTTAATACAACAATAAACACCGCGCGGGGTAATGTAATTATGAAACATACGTGATCCGAATGCATGTAAACTAAACACTGTTGAGCATGAGTTTGTACACTATACAAAGAGTATCATGCTAATGTCAATGTTGTCTATTGGATAATGTGGATCATCTCTCAGTTTGGTAAATGGTTGCATTCCGTACCGTTCGTTGCATAGAGTTAATTATTTTCCTAAAATCATCACCTAAAAAATAAAAGAAATACGGAAAAACAGAAAAGGATCAAAACATTATGTGGTTGGGCATGCATTGAACAGCAAACTGAAACATTATGACCGGTTAAGCCTTGAACCACTTGTCATGTTATCCACTTCGGTCGACAAAATTCTCATCCCAAATCTGAACCTCAAGTTTCTTTTTACTGCATGCCAAGTTCAAAGCTTTACACTTTTGAGCCTCCAAGTTCTTACCTTGTTGAGCTCCACACGTGGCAGCAGCCATGGAAGCTCTGAGAATTTTATCTCTTCCCTCACTGCAACTTCCCACCAAATTTGACAAATCCCAACCCAGAAAACTTACTATATCAGGATTTAACCCACACCCCACTTCATCTTTTTCACCGTTTCAAAGAACCGCATCATCAGCGTTCAAGACTTTCACCGCCGTACAATCCTCTGTTTCGACCGAGCCTGCAAACCCACCCGACCCATCACTCCAAAACCCGACCCAGGAGGAGAAATTCGACTGGTACGCCCAATGGTATCCGTTGATGCCGGTTTGTGATCTCGATAAGAGGGTCCCGCATGGAAAGAAGGTTTTGGGGATAGACGTGGTGGTGTGGTGGGACCGGAACGAGAGTGCTTGGAAGGTGTTCGATGATGCTTGTCCGCACAGGTTGGCGCCGTTGTCGGAAGGGAGGATTGATCAGTGGGGCAGGTTGCAGTGCGTCTATCACGGTTGGTGTTTTAATGGCTCCGGTGACTGCAAGTTCATCCCTCAAGCACCAACTGACTGGCCCTCCGGTAAATAATCCTCGACTGAAAACCTTCATGCAAGTATGATATAGAGATACGTACAGCTAGTTATTGTGGTAAACCTTCGTACAAGTTAATTAGATAGACTGCTAGAGATGTCAAACAGTACCGTAGATTTGCATAGAAAGTATGATTTTGGTCACTGTAGTTTCGGCGAACTTTCCACTTTGATTCCTGTAGTTTCAGTTGTTGTGATTTGACGTCTTTGTGTTGTAGTTTACTAATTGTTGCAGTTCAAGGAGGATGGCTTAATTATGTTAGATTTTCAATGGAATTAGCGCGAGAAACACCTTCAAAAAGTCTAATTTGTCCTTTATATATGACGATTGTATACTAATTATGTTGAAAAAAGGACACAATGAGAGTCAGTGGCCTTCAATTGTAACAATTACACTACTCTTGGTGCCTAGAACGGGAAGGGATAATTTCCTTTGTGATTAATCCATCTAATTCCTCGACTATGACAAAAGTTGGAAGTTGGGGTTTATTTCTTATTTCACCATTTGTAGAATCTAGTGAGTTATCATCCAATCCTAGACGCAAACTGTGGCCTTCCCAAACTATAGGGATTAAATCACGTCAATTGAAACTATTGGGACCAATTTTAATGAACTTTAAACATTATTTATAGTAATAGTATTCCAAGTTTGAATCGAAACTCTTCTCTTGTTCTTGCAGAAGTGGTTCTATGGCAATAAACTATATGCTGTGCATGGTTTGTAGTTTAAATAAGATGATAGGGATGACACTTTCAACTTGCAGATTCACACGAATAAGAAAGCATGTGTAGCCGCTTATCCAACAACCGTGCAAAATGGCATTGTGTGGTTTTGGCCAAATTCCGATCCTCAATACAAAGATGTTCTTGCAGAGAAAAAACCGCCCTACATACCCGAACTAGATGATCCATCGTATAGTGGTCCAATGGGAAACAGAGAGATTCCTTACGGGTATGTAAAGATACTTTTTTCTACCAGTTCTGATATGAAACTCTTTTTCTACTGAGGCATAATGCTCCTTTATAAGAAACCTTGTGAATCCGCATCCAGGTCTTATTTCATCTTTCATGTCCAAGAACTTTTAGGTGTATCGATCTGAAATTTTGAATTTTCATTTTTCAGCTTTTCCTCTTAATAACTTTGCTTAATATCTTTATTGCAATTCCAGGTACGAGGTCTTGATTGAAAATCTTATGGACCCTGCTCATGTTCCATATGCACATTATGGAATAATGCAAACGAGACAACCCAAAGGCAAATACTAGTTTATGCATTACTTTCATGAAGTTAATTTCACTTTGTATAGGAGGTTCAGGATGATTTACAGTTCATTTCTTTACAGAGAAAACTGACAGAGAAGGGGGTAGACCATTGGATTTGAGTGTTGAGAAGTTAGACATAAATGGTTTCATCGCAAAGCAGAATGGGGTCGGAGTAAATTTTTGCCACCATGTGTGTTCTACGCTTCTCCACTTGCTCCGCTTGACCAGGGTAATGGGGCTGCATCATCAGCTGAAACCAAAAAGGTAGAACATTCTGTTTTTGTTCAAATCCTTTATGTTTTAATCCTTTTGTACATCTCTTTATGTGTATGGTGATTTGTGTAGGTGTCATCAGCCCAGCGGAGAATTCTTCTAATTTTTATTTGTATCCCAGTTAGTCCGGGTAATAGCAGGTTGATATGGACCTTCCCAAGAAACTTTGGCATTTGGATTGATAAGATTGTTCCGCGGTGGATGTTTCATATTGGACAAAATCTGATTCTGGACTCCGATTTATATCTTCTTCATGTTGAGGTGACTTTTAACTCTTGATGGTAGGTTTAAAAATTAGGGAACTTCAACCAAAAGCTTCCGGTATTGTGCACTTTAACAAAAAACCACATTTTTACTCTAAAAGTCAATCCTAGTACTATTCACATACAACACCTTTTTGTCATTTTCGTTAAAACTCAAAGTTTTCAAGTCCTTTTCATTAGTTTCCTTAAAAATTATCTTGCTTTTCACGTGCTGAATGTGTAAGACGTTACTTTTTCAGTCGAGGCTTTTCTTCTGAACAATAAGAAAAACATTCTATTGAGTTCAAGTGTGCAGCTACATGACCACGGAATAAGAGTCTTTAGTGAATCTCTTAATCTCACTTATTCTTGCCTGAGTCTTGAGTTCTTCGTACAGGAACGTAAGATAATGGAAGCTGGCCCTGCCCAGTGGCAAAAAGCATGTTTTGTGCCAACAAAGTCAGATGCCCTTGTGGTTGGTTTCAGAAAATGGTTAAACAAGTATGCTGGCGGTCAGGTAGATTGGAGAGGCAAGTTCAGTGGGGCTCTTCCCCCCACTCCTCCTAGAGAACAGTTGCTGGACAGGTAACTTTCACATAGTTTTGAAGCAGGATTCAAACAACAAATTGATTACTTAGTTTCAGAAAATTAGAACAGTTTATATGGGAAATTCTGATGGCATCAAAGTAGATCATAGCGGTCTTGAAAATATGCTAAAATTTGGTGTTCCTGGAACTTTTACAAACCAGATCTGTTATAACACACCTTCAAGCATATCTCAGTTTGTTCTTCGAATGTTCAGGCCAGCAAAAGATATAGAAATTTCCAGCACACATTCGAAATTTTGGGTTTATTAGTTGAAATGCAAGCATTTGCCTTGCCAGGTTGTGTCATGGCCATAAGAACTAAGTTGGAGAGTGTTAAAACTTATAAGTCCTCTTATTGTTGAATGATCATCGACGGGTTTTTGCACAACCTTTTCAGGTACTGGTCCCATGTGGTAAACTGCAGTAGTTGCAGTGCCGGATACAAAGGTCTGAAAGTGCTCGAAGTTGTATTGCAGTTTGTCGCTTTTGCTTTAGTGGGAATTGTTGCCGCAACCAAGCAGGCTGCCATATCAGTGGCTGCAAGAACTACGCTCGTTGCAGCAGCTATACTATCATTTGCAGCTTCAAAATGGTTGGCTTACTATATCTACAAACAGTTTCACTTTCATGACTACAACCATGCTTTCCGGTGATCTGGTTTTCTTCACTCACCGTGCATTTAGCTTAATACAACAATAAACACCCCGCGGGCGTGGGGTAATGTAATTATGATACATTTGTGAACCGAATGCATGTAAACTTAACAATGTTGAGCATGAGTTTGTACACTATACAAAGTATCATGCTAATGTCAATGTTCTATTGGGTAATGTGGATCATCTCTCAGTTTGGTAAATGGTTGCATTCCGTATCGGGAGAACGTCTCGTTTCATATACCCCGAATCTCACATCACCGATTCCGTGGGAAGATCTTGTATAGTCAAGTGACGTTTAGTAGTCGAACATTCGACTTTAACCAACGCTTTTTGAACAAAATCTTGCACGATTTTACGAGTCTAGCTTAGGCCCAAACAAAAAAGTATGGTTAAATTTTAGGCCCTCTCAAATCCATGCATCCAAAAGGGCCCTAACAAAAGTATTTGTCCTACTAAACGACCGACGCGGCCAAATGCAAAGCAGTGCAAAGTGGAACATTCACAAAGACAAGCAAACTAACCAACAGCTCCCTTCTTGTCTAGATGTTTTTCAGTATGATCGGTACGTAGAATATCACGTGTTATTAAATAAATAATAAAATATATATGTTAAAAAATTAATAATTTAAAAATTAAAATTTTTAACCATTTATATAAAAATACGTGATGCATTACCGTTTACCGAGAATGAAAAATTTCTCATCCCTGCCGCTTGCAACTGAAGCTCCGCAAGTCCAACGCAGTCCTTCACTTCCTCACTCCAAATCTGACGCGCGCGACATTAACAGCCGACCCACCGTCCTCAAAACAAATGTAAACAAAAAAACCAGTGAAGTAAAACTGAAGTCACACACTTTGGTGTCTATCTCTGCAGATCTCCATTAATCAACTGTAAGTAAATCCCCAGCTCCAAATCTCTGCTTTCTTTCCCCATTCATTTTTCTTCCACTTTCTCTAAAAACCCATCATTTTTTTTTCATGCATTCATAAGATCTGACCGGTTTTCCCACCTGGGTTTTCTCGAGAACTCATGAAAGTATCGAATCCGGCCACTGAGCCCATCGGGCAAAACATCATCAAACTCATCAGCAATCTCTGTTTCTCAGTTTTTGTCTTTTCGGTGCTTATAATTACTGTAATTGCCATCACCTACCAACCCCCAGATCCATGGCTGGAGTCAGCTCCGGCCTTAACAAAACTCTTCACCGATTCCGAGAACGCCACTTTCAAAGATGACAACTCTGTCCTCACAACCGGCGAGGATTTACCTCTTGCCCCCGCCGTGGCCCCGGTTTCTTCGGGTTTTGCAGTCATTACGGAGTCTGTGATTGCGAAAGCCGAGGCCAAGGTCTCTAATTCGACCAATTCGACCCTGTCGGACGGGTTGAATTGTGAGGATTTGGAGCGAGTGAATTGCTCTGACCCACGGGCTTTGATTGCGGTGGAGAGATTTAATTTGAGGTGGTTTAAGAACATTGTGTTTTTGGAGTATCAAACGCCGGTTAATGGGTCGAAAGCGGATGAATGCGATGTGTTGTGGAAGTTTAGGAACAAAAAGGAGAAGTCTTGGAGGAAGTATAGGGATTTTAGGAGGTTTAAGCTCGGATTCGGGGTGAATTGTACTTATAAGGTGGTGCACGCCGGAAGGTGGCATTCGGGTATTAATGCGAGGAGAGCGAGCAGGATTAGTAGTAATGGCACCAGGGGTGGTGGGAAGGCTAGAATCACCCCACCAGTTCGTGATGAACAGATCAATGATACGATCCCTAGCTTGGGATCGGATAAGAATTTTAGGAGGGGGAGGTACTTGTACTATTCGCGCGGAGGGGATTATTGCAAGGGGATGAACCAGTTCCAATGGAGTTTCTTGTGTGGTTTAGGTGAGGCTATGTATTTGAACAGGACATTTGTGATGGATTTGAGTGTCTGCTTGGCGGGGAGTTATACTCTGAGTAATAAAGATGAGGAAGGGAAAGATTTTCGGTATTACTTTGATTATGAACATCTCAAGGAAACCGCCTCAATTGTGGATGAGGATGAATTTCTGCGGGATTGGAAGAAGTGGGATCGGATCCATAAGAGGAAAGTGCCCATTAAGAAGGTCGCAAGCCATAAGGTGATGCCAATGCAGCTCAAGAAAGAGAGGAGCACTATTATATGGAGGCAGTTTGATGGTCCGGAGCCAGAAAATTACTGGTACAGGGTGTGTGAAGGACAGGCTGCTAAGTACGTTCAGAGGCCGTGGCATGCCTTGTGGAAATCGAAGAGATTGATGAATATTGTTACGGAGATCAGCGGGCGGATGGACTGGGATTTTGATGCTGTTCATGTTGTGCGAGGAGAGAAGGCGCAGAATAAGCAGCTTTGGCCTCACCTTGATTATGATACGTCCCCAGACATGCTTCTTAACAAGGTCAAGACGATGGTGCAGCCTTGGAGGAATCTGTATATAGCCACTAACGAACGGTTCTACAATTACTTTGATAAACTGAGGTCTCAGTACAAAGTTCATTTGCTTGATGACTACAAAGAACTTTGGAGTAACACGAGTGAGTGGTACAATGAGACTAGCAATTTAAACAACGGGCGACCAGTTGAGTTCGATGGATACATGAGGGTTGAAGTGGATACTGAGGTTCTTTACAGGGCAAAGACGCGTGTGGAAACATTCTATAATTTGACGGCAGATTGCAAGGACGGAATCAACACATGCTGACCAGGTTGGAGAAACATCTAGTTCCCTATTCCATATTTTGATTCACTTTTCGAATGATACAGTTGAATTCGTGTGAGGCTTATTGCTGTTATTTGCTTGTTCTTCTTTTATATTGGATGTTGGAATTTCTTATCGATCACAGCAAAGTCTATATATGTTGTATTATAGATTCAACTCATTTTGTTTTTCACATCAATTTTATCTCTTACAAGTTGTAGTTGATTCCATTGAACAAAAAATTGAATTGAAAAGTGGAGTCGAAGGTTTAGATCGATGCAACACATTTAGATTTTCATTTCAACCTGCAGATTTTGAAACTTCTTTCATCGGTTTAACTCCAAAACTCCTCATGTAGCTTTAAATGCTATACTTTTTCTTCAATGCCATATCGTTCCTTAAAGCCATCGTTGGCGTCCATAGTTTTACAGAATGCTTAAACAGGTTATAGTGTTATGCATACGGGAATGAAGAATTATGGTTTAAGAGGCACATATGTTACTGCATATGGTAGGAATTACTATATATATCAGTTACATCCCAATCTTAAAGAGGAAGATTAAATTTCAGAAAATCAAATATAACTAAATTCAACCCTTGCTTTTTATCTAAACCAATTCATTTGTAAAGTCAGTCATAGATCATTTGCATGGTTTTCTTCGACTTTCCAGTTTTGGGTTGGAGCCACTTGATCATGCAAAGGTATGTATTCCTGCAGAAATAAATAAAAACATGAACCTCTTTTAGGGTGAAAGGCGATGTAAACAAGCTATGTTTGTAACTTCATTTTCCCATCAAAGGTGTTTACACATTGAAGTAGTTTTGGGGTGGGTATGATTTTGTAAGGGCTAAAAGTGCTTTCAAATGATCAAAAAAGTGGTTTTTTGGCGCTGTACAAGGAAACACCAAGAAGGAAGCACTTCTGATATTATTTATTAAATATTTGTTGAGCAGAGAGTGATATCAGTACCTCCATCTTCTGTATCAGCTCTGTGGCAGTTTTTGCAGATATGACAATATTCCTAGCAGATAAAGTGATGAATCCCTCTTCCACACCTTTGTCAAACAGACGAAGCAAGCAATCATAATACCCATCAATGTTCAAAAGACCCACCTGATTTGCAGACAAAAATATGTGGTATAGTGGTTAAAATGTTAATGTCTTTTTTTTAGAAAATTGGTTCATACGTTAAGGTCCAAGTTAAAAACTCAAAAGTGACATAAAGTTGGTGGATTAATATGATTTAAAAAGGTGAAATGTCCTTTTCCCAATGCTTTTTTTTTTCCAACTTTTGTCCCATCATTTTCACAACAACATACGAGTGTGAAACGATTGTTGTGACAAAGGGCGTGCTTCTAACGATTTGTCAAGGGAAAGAGTAAGCCTCAATCATATTATATATGGGTTTAAAAATGGTTACCAAGTCTTATCATGGCCATCCATATCACACATCCATATGGCTATCAAGCTAAAAACAAAGATCTGACTTATAACCACATACAGCTAAGTACTTGCTAGCTAATTCGGATGGATGACAGTTAAGAAAGAGGAGTATTAGGGTAAGTGGCGCGTTGGCACGTGAGTAGTTTTTGACCTTAAGATGCACCTAGATCTTATGGTAAAACTGACGCGTATATATGATTGGAAATTGTGCACACATTCAAAGCAATCAAGATTCATTTAGAAATTGAAAGCTTTATTATTAGTTTTGAAGATTCTATTGTTTTATCACAAATGATAAGACAGTGAAATATTTGCGTGTGAGCACCTTTTGACTTTAGAGAAATGCTAAGAAAATTCTCAAAGTGCAATTCTCTGTTACCTCACAATTTAATTTTAATTTTCGTGTCAACATTATAAAATAGTATGCTAAAAATATGAAGTGATCAAAGATCCATGCGGAGTACTATTGAGAGAAAATATAAATTATTAGCAATTGTAAGCAGATCAAAAGCGACTAACCACAGCAAAATTCATCGAGAAATTGAAAGCTCTATCACCTAAGATCCAGTTCCCTCCATTGCATAGAATGCGGAATGATTTTTCCCACTCAGATCAATAGATTATTTCACTTGGATGCCATCATACAATTTTCAATTCAAGGAGCCTAGCATCTTACGGGTTGAATATGCATGTTGAAAGAAGATGGGGAGAGCTAGCTAGGCAGCGGAGGGCATCATTGTGGTGGATGCAAAGTGGTTAATGCACTATATGAATGTGTAGTGTGGGGTTCTTAGGCGTTAGGACCATTAGAATGACCCTTTTTATGATCATTTCAAATAAAAAACTTAATATAACACCAAGAAATTTTCAATTTTAATGAACTTCCACATGCTTGATTAATTAATACTACAATTATAAATGTGACTTGCAAGTGATTGCACATGTTTGAAATTTACATTAACACATTATATCGATGAATAAAATGTTATACGGTTCTTTGTCACAAAAAGAACATACCAATTTCTATTTCTTTTTCCAAATTTGGTGAGAAAATTTGGATAATGGTTAAGATTAAAGCAAGTTCAGAGTTCAACTCTCTCTTATGTTTAACATTAATTTAACACAAAATTACTTCATAAAGATAACTAGATTTTTAAACGCTTACATGAATTCCTTTCGTGCGTACGATAAGATAGCGAGGGGGAATCTAATTGTTTTTTACAATCATTTTGAAGTTGAAAATTTGTACGAGTTATTTAAATTTTCCAAATATCTGAGTAAACAATAATATCATTGAGGTTGCCTATTTTTAGGGTTATTCGCGTCCTATGGCTCATGCAATCAATTATATATGCTAATTAAATCCAATAATTCTTCTTAGGTTATTAGATAGCTAGTAGATCCCAACAAAAAGTTACGACTTTTAACTACTCTGGAGACTATTTACTTAAATTATATTTAACAAATTCGTGACATGATTCTTTATAATTGAATTATTACGTAAGTGTTTGATTAACGAGTTTATTTCTATTAGTTACACAACATATAATCTACAAATGTGGGCTAAATAAATAAACTCCCTAGCATTTTCCGTTTTGCCCTAAAATAATAAGAGGAAACACTTAATATATATTAAACTTACTGGTTTATTATGGATTCCAAGCTGAGACCATGTTATCATCTCAAGCAACTCTTCCATGGTTCCATACCCACCTAATTATTCGCAGATATCCAAAATCCAGGCAAATAAAGAATTAATTACTAATGAAATGCATGGTATATATCATGTATACAGTTTAACAATTAATTTATTAATTACCAGAAGTTTAGAGATACTGTTGTAATCGTAACTTTAATTAGTTTATTTTTGCTGGTTATTATTCAAATTAAAATTGTTAATAATGAAGGAAAGCACATGATGTATGTGTATATATACCAGGCAATGCAATGAAAGCATCAGCTCGACGAGCCATCTCAGCCTTTCTTTCATGCATGTTCGATACAACCAATACTTCTCCTACTGAATTGCCTGATATCTAAATAACATTCAATCACAACACAAAACAATAATCATCAGTTAGCATATGTATTATACGCACACAGAAAAACTAGGAGAGTTTTTTTTGGGGGGGGGGGGGGGGAGAGAGAGAGAGAGAGAGAGAGAGAGAGAGAGAGAGAGAACCTCAAGTGGAATTAGGGCTGTTGGGATTACTCTAGCCAAAGCCAAAAAGAAGAACATTAATCACTTGATTAATTAATTAAAGATTCGCAATTGTACTAGCTAAGCATATCTTTAAAATCCAAACTCTTGTTTTTATAATTTTCATGCTAATAAAATAGTTTGAGGTAGTTATTATTGAGGACTATTGTTAATTACTTGATCATCCTCATTGGTTAGTTCTTACCCAAGAACATGACATCCGCCATCATTAACTGTTTGAGAAACCAACCCCATCAACCCTACACTTCCTCCTCCATACACCAATTCCATCTTCCTCTCCACCTGCAAAATTAATCGATTAACTAAAAACCCTTGCAGTTAAAACCCTCAAATCCATCAAGCAAATTCATAATAAGTAAACAAAAAAAAATTTAATTAACTAATTAACCAGTGTGTTTTATCAGCTATATATATCGAGGTTATAAGTACCAACCAGTTCTTTCCCAAGTTGAAGAGCTGCATCACTGAATATCTTTCTGTGCCCGGAATTACTCCCACAAAATACACACACCGTTTTGAACTTACCCATTAATTCTTTCTGCTGAATAAGTCGCAGGCCCTCTAACAATAAGAAGTATACCTATCTCCACACACACACACACACACACACATATATACTCGATTTAACAATCCTGTACTGTGGAACTTGCATGACACGTGAGAGGTGATGTTAACTGATTGGTGCATATATAGGCCCCATGTATATGAAAATAATGCGAGTATTGTTCAATTTTCAGTCAAACAAGATTCTGCCTTTCTTTCAATCTCTTGTATTCTATATCTCAGTTGTGTTTGGTGGGTGCACCAATAATATATTCCCTTCTCGATCTGCACCTTCATAGAATTTATGTAGAGGAGATTCATCGCGTACTTTGATTTGGAAAAATCTTATTTGATCAACTAATTAAGCCCCTTTATTGTATTCAAATACCAAATGTTGAACTCGTTGATTCTCTTTTCATCAACTATATCGGAAGAGGTTTGAAGTTAGAAAACTCACTCTTAATTGAAGAAAAAAATAATAATCTCTTTTGTTATTTGGTGATAGTTAAGTCGTACCCTCTTTCGCCTCGCTTATATAAAAATGAAAATATTTATAAAATTACATTTTAATATGATATGGTCTTTTAGCAGACCTCTCTACTGGCTAAAAACATATTGACTCAATCGTATTAAGTAGTTTAAATGGTATACCTTAATACCTTTTAGTTTTTCATCCTATTGCTTGTTACTACTTTGGGTTTAGTTATGATCATGCTTCAATCCTACTTGATAAACTTCATGATTATGGTGCTTAATCCCATTGTATAATTTGCAATGCATGCATGGTTCTCACAAGTAGATGTTTTCTTCAATCCAATATAGGGCAAGGTAATTTGAAGCAAAAATGAAATTTTTGCTATGAATATGGAGAGCAACTTACATCGATCGCAATGTCACAGTAGTAGTTTACCCAATGCATAGATAAGTCTCTCTCATGAATCCTTAAGAACCACATATAGCTCCCATTGCTTGAAATACTTACCAACTTTTTTCTTTTAATATCTTATACTAAATGATCAATGGTGCACACTTAGGCCTTGACCATCCATGATTTAATTACGATAGACATGATATTAAGATGGGGAAGAGATCCTTTCCAGATCTTTTTCACTAAGGTCATCGGATCAAGTGATCTGAGTCTTCCAAATTTCATCCAACAACAGCAACAACAAAGTCTTTTCCCATTAAATGGAGTCGGCTATATGAATCCTATAACGCTATTGCGCTCGGTTCTGTGTCCTTCCAAAGGGTTATGTGTCCTTCCAAATTTTGTCCAACTGCCAAAAATTATCATAGCTTTTAAGGGATCAAAACAGGTGAGTCATTGGATGAATTTTGGAAGGCCCGGATCACTTGATCTGGTGACCTTGGTGGAAGAGATCTGGAGAGGATCTCTTTTCCTAAAATGGTGTTCAAGCATGCATTATTTATGATGATAATGTACAATCACCGTGAGCCCACAACGGGGATTTAATTGAAGAAAATATTTTTGCTCACCAGTCTAAAGTGAAGGTGATGCTCATTATCTTATTTTTTTATCGTTTGATGAGCATCACCATCACTTAATTAGGATAGTGGCAAAAATGCCCTCCTAATTAAAACGGAACTGGATCCCCTCCTGAGCAAAAGGATCTGGGCCGTTGAAATTGATCCAATGGCTGCAATTTATTATAACTTTTAGAGGAGCCTCCTTTTTGTAGCCGTTGAATCAAATTTCAACAGTTCAGGTCCTTTGCTCAAGAGGCTCTGCCTCCTAAGCTCAGGAGGAGATCCGGTTCCAAATAAAACAGATCTCTCTTGTGCTTTATTATGATTATGATGCTTGACTAATCATGTTGAATTGCCTTTGGGCTTTGGCAGGCTACCTATAAAGAAATGTAAAACAAAGAACGAAGGCAGGAACCAAAAGAATTCACTTTTCTTTTTTGTTAGGATTGTGGAAGTCGACGTTCCATAACAAATTCATTGTCATTAACTGACAATGAAATGGACAATTTTTCGTCGTGGAACAGCTTTTCACGTCCTCACAGGTCTGTCCGAGGAGTACCGTCATAAGCATGACCGGCCTCCTCATGAGTCATGATCAATCTTTTTCAGTTGGGGTTGGAAGACATACAGTAAAAACAAGGACACATGAAGACATGTTGGTGAAATGTCTCTGGCTTAATTTTGTCTATTTTTTTCCATTTTATTATAAAGCGTTATTGCTGACTTTATGGCATTTGAATCCTAGAGTCTGCATGGATCGTAGTTTTCAAGTGGGAAAAGAAAATAATAGAGGGGACAGTAAAAAGCAAGCACAAAAGACTAGGATCAATGCAATTCGAATGATTGATATAATGACTCAGTTTGTATTAATTGTATTATACTCTTGTGTCCTGTGAGTCGAAGATGCCATGCTTTAACAGGACAGAAACAGTAAAACGCCAGATATATGCATGCTAACATGATCTTAACTCTTCAAGTGTTCAAATCATCATGTTAGGGACTAACAATCGGGTACTAATTTGAGTGCTAATGAGCATTTATTTTGTTTCTATGAACGGCTCTGCAGGAGAGATTCTGTCGTGTCATCGCCCGACGACACTCCATACTTTTTTCTCCTACACATGACATTCAAGTAAACCTATCAACATTATTTGGAAATAAAAAGAATAACAAAAAATCCCTTAATGTGATTGTAAAATATACTCAAAAAACCCCTTAATGTGAATCTTGATATTATATCATTCACTGAAGAGCTATAAACAGCCATTTTACAAATGTTATTACAAAGAGTGAAAGCTAATGAAAACTTCGTGTTTTTGGTAAAGAGTACTGTACAACTTGTAAGTGTAAACACTAATGGTGGCATGCCGAGTTCCAGCAACACTCTATTAGAATGCCATGCCATGACCCCGTTAATAAAACGTCAAAATCAATTGCAATCAACGTCGTCAGCTATTGCTTCTGGGGAGTAATGGCCTCCAAAAAATCAGCATCTTTGATACACAAAGAAACTGCAACGAGGTGACATGCTATGCATCAGGTAGTCGTGGAAATGCTGGCAGGGAGCGCGGCGTGGCGTGCCACAAATGATTCGATCAGCGGATTTACAAGGTCAGGTGCTTCATCCTTCAGATCAGACACATTAACAAATTACAAAATCAGTATTGTTGTCAATGGGAACATTGTCAGTGTTTTTTCTAATCAAGGTCTTTTGTGGGTGATTAATTATATCTGCTAATAGTTGAACGCTAGGAAGTCTTTTCCCTATGCGTCTACATTTGGACTAACAAAAACAGTTTCTCCGAGTCCTTCGGATTTTAGCATGCGATACAGAACCACATTGCATAGTCCATGAACCGTCACAAAAACATTTTAAATGACTCCATTAACCTTCATGCATGCAAACTTTTCAAGAGCTAAATTATGACATCAGAATGTTTGTGAGAGAGAGAGAAACCTGAGGGCAGTGGCCAACATTAGGAAGAACAACGAAGTCTTCTACAGAATCAAATTTTCCATATTCACGTCCGAGTTCAATGGGCTCCCACGGATCCTTGTCACCCCAGCCAATCAAAACAGGGCACTGTAAAGAGAAGTGGAAAAAACAAGCTCCATACGTGTTAGTAATCGTAACTTCGATTGGTGTGACGGTTGGTAGCACACTTAATCATCTGACGAGACTAACCTTCAATTGAGGCAATAGTTCCTCAGGAAGGGGGCCGCCCGAATAACAAATGAACTCCAGAAACACATCTACAGCACCAGGCTCAAGTCCTGGAAGAAGGATTTTTTGAACTAGTTCCTCTGTCACTTTGGAGGTGTCGTGGTAGCACTGAAATGAAAGTTTCTGTATCAGTAACATAATCGAAGCCAAAATGGCAAGAGTGCATGTTCCTAACTTTATAGGTTCTCTAGATAATTTGGAAACAGGTTTCCCAAGGGCAGATGAAAGTTTCTGAAGATGTACAATTTGTGCAGCTACATGTTGCTTTAGAGTCTATATGCACATATCTGTTTTCGCTTTGCAACAAAGTTGCAGTACAAAGACTACATTCTTTGAAAAATTCCCGTTGTCTACTTAAAAATTTCCAGTCATATGCTATGAATCTATGATTCTCAACCATGACAGACTCATTGAAACAAAACTATATTTGCTTATCAGATCACCTTGGTTAATGCACTCGTATATTATAAGCTTATGAAAAAATACAATCTCGATATCGAAAAATACCTGGCTAAGGATATTCCTGACAGATTGTGGTGTGGCAACAGTTTTGAAGAAGTATTTGCCCACAGCAGTATTTCTGTCACAGCAGCATGACTATCTTGAAATCCTTTTTTACACTATCAAACTCTAATATGGAAAACAAACTACTTAATCCGCCTTTACCTCAGCAAGTTCTGAAAGGATTTGATCAATGGTCTCCCGTACCAAGGCTGCTTTGTAATATGCAGCATACGAAGAGAAATATTCAAAAGCATTATGCCCTTGCATAACTGTGGCTCCATAACTGCTGCCTGAAGACCGACAAGTCCTATGTGAAGCCATGAAAAGCACTTGTAAGGTTAGATCTTTTTTGATATCATTCAAAAGAAAAAGTTCAGAAAGATCGAAGGCTCCAAATATCTGTACCTCCGATAGAGTTGCATATAAAGAATGCTTCACCCTTGACAACATCAGTACAAAAATCATTTAGCTGGGTGGCCCATGTCTCAAATGTATAAAACAAAGTTTCCCCAAATTGACGAGGATTTGGTTTGTCTGAGTACCCATAACCAATAAGATCAATAGAGTATACCCTGTGTGATTTTGAAAGAACTGGAAGATTTTTCCTCCAGTGATCACTGTAAAGGATAAAATGCTTGTCATATGTACCTGAACTTGACAAGTTAAGGCATGGGATGAAAGAGATCATGCACAAGATGAGGGTTTAAGTTCTAGATTGCAACAAAACGCAGAAATTCAGTTTGGTCTGTTGGTTTGTTCTTAAGCATTAACGACAGTTTCATCAGCTAATGATCTGACTTATTAAATCTAGTTAGCAAAGAATTAACTCTCTCCCAGTTGTGTACAAAATAATCCTACTAGCAAACTAATAGGCAACCAATGTAAATAGTAAAACCATGTACAAGTAAATTTAATGAAACCTCATACTATGCGTCCAGCTAACAAAAATAGATATGTCTCTTGTCTCTGTGTGTGTGAAATCATGACTGTAATTAGCAATTTGTGCATGTAATACCTATAGCAATTAGTTGTCTGCTTATGAGAAGTAATATGTGGATGATGTGGACCTGTTTGCTCCAAAACCATGAATCAAAACTAATGCTGGGCCACTGTTGCCAGCATGCTGATATCGGATAGAATAACCCCTCCAGTTCCATATACTACGGCACACAGAAGAAGGATAACATTAGAAATATATTCATAAAAATTTCAAATAGTTCATATCAATTACAATTCTCAATTAAAGGATCAAAGATACAATGCAATGGCAACCGAAACTGGAATACTCTTTAAGGCAACGTCTGTGTTCAACTCTCATTAACGGAACCTATATTGTGTCATATATCAAGTGGGGGATCAAGAACACAAGCTTTATAAAAGCATACGAGCAACTCGATCCGGGTTCACGAGCAACTCCGGGTTCAAGTCTTATTAGAATTCCAACATGAGGCAGAGATATCTCATCCAAGTTTCTCCTTTCTTCCCACTTCTACTAGTTCATATGAGCTCCATTTACCATGGTTCGACTTAGTTTGCATACAATGGTTTAAGATTCAGCTACCTTCTGTCTCATCTTTTTTCAGTTCATACAGCTATGTATGCCGATTTTACCACAATTAAACTTAATATGCATAAATCGGAGTATAACTTATACCAAGTTCAGTCAAAAGTTATTCAGAAATTTAGTACA
Organism: Pyrus x bretschneideri; assembly: GCF_019419815.1. NCBI lineage: Eukaryota > Viridiplantae > Streptophyta > Magnoliopsida > Rosales > Rosaceae > Pyrus > Pyrus x bretschneideri. The sequence continues at coordinate 404,252 of NW_025999789.1, read as the reverse complement.
AAGGCTTTTTGCGGCCTACAAAATAGTTCCCTAACTAAGCTAAATTAAAGTCGTATAATTTGATGATTTGATCCCCAAAGTTCCGTTTGGTTCCCAAGAAACGGGAAACGAAGGACTTCACAAGTGCTTCAGGTATTCCTACTTTCTAAAACCAAACAGAACCATGAAACAAATGAGTAAGAGAAACTGAAAATATGGTACCTGCTTTGAACTTGGACGTCAGACACATTGTTTACTGAAGTGGTTGCTTCAGCACTTGGAGGGCTGGTCTCACCAGTTTGACCATTCAGAGAAGAAAACAGGACAAACCCGTTTGATTTAATTCCAGAAAACTTCGACAGCCTACGAGGAATCTTAACTTGATGGAGATTTTGCATGTTTCTCTGAGAGGAAACTGGTGGAAAATCCAGTTTTGACAAAGATAGAGCGGGAGAGCTGGTGCTTGCCATGGCTTTGATGAGAGAGAGAGAGAGAGAGAGAGAGAGAGAGAGTGATGAAGTGTCAACTGAGAGTCTGAGATATGAAGCTCACATGGCGGACATAGATGATTGACTCTTATGAAAGACAGAAAGCCAACGGTTGTCTAGGCTCGCTCCACGTACCCAACTTGCCATGTACCAATGCCATTGTCCTTATCTTATTTTCAAAAGATGCAAGTTTTTGGGCTCTTCATTTCTATTCTCGAAAGTTTGATTTCATCGTCCTGCTATAAATTTTTTGTTGTGCTCGGAATATGGGCAAATATCAAAGTGTAATTATGTTAGTGGAATGAAATTTTATTTTTAAGTTGTTAAAATTTTTAACACAATTATCTCACTAGTTTTATAGTGACACAGTTATAGGTCTGCTGTTTCTAAACTTTTTGTCTTTCTTGTGTCTCTTTTATAATTTATTAACACGTGTCTTTCAACTTAACAAAAACTTAACAATGTTAACTTTTTTTTTTTTTCATTAAAATTTGAATTTCCTAAAATCCCCTGGGCACAACCACCTCAACCCCGCTGGGAAAACATAGTCATCCTCCAGTCTCTCTAAAATCAATAAAAAGTCTTACATAAATTTTCAATATCTCGCGGTGCAGTGAGAGTGAAAGCAAGTAGATTTTAAAATGATTTTTTTTCACAAATTTCCAAAATCGCCTAGAAACCATGATGCGTTACTAAGCAACTTTGAACACTATCTAAGTCTGTACAATATCTATTTTGTCATTTATTCATACTATAAGTTTATAACAAATGAATTAGTAATATCAAGTAATTCTATATTAGTTACAGGTTTATAAATTTGTGAGGGTAAGTCAAGCCAATTAGCCAAGGCAATGTTTCCGTCCCCTTACACCAGCGTCGAATCTCTCTCCCTATAAATTAGAGTAGCTCATCAAAAGAAAAGTACTAAGCCTTCAAGTTTGGTGCTGTATATACTTTCAAATATAAAATATCCATCAAAACTTGTAAGAAAGTTGCGATACAAGCGACAGACAATCATCGTTTGTCTTGTAAATTCGAAATCTTGATCAAAATTGATTACATGCAAGGACTAAACTGATGCTACCAACTGAAATCAACATAAAGAAGAATCAGGTCAATCCTATGCATCCCTACCAAAAAATAAAAAAAATGTCAATCTGGAATGCAGTCATCTCGAGCTGTGGTTCGCATTGTCCAGCGAAATCCCTTCATCTTGATCATGGGACAGAACGAAATCGGGCACCTCTTCAATATCCTCTTCAGGCTGATGGACAATGAAAGGAAGGTAATTAAAAACGGAAATCGTGTTAATGCGGAAATTCAAAGAACTTGCGCACAGAAACTTTACAACCTTCCATAGCTGCCACAGATGCCATAACAGAAAGTCAATGATCATAACCAAGCAGAAAATCTTTCCAGCCCAAGCTCCACACGAGAGGTATCTACAATAAACAAATTAAGTAATTAGCAACCCTCGCCCCTAAGATGTTTCTGCATTCTCGAGACATCAAGATAATAATGACACAAAGTTCTAAATCCATCACTGCCTCCTGATCAAGTTTACGTCTTGGCATCCAATTAAGGCAGCTTAACTAAAAACCGGTGTCACATTTTATAACAAGAAAGTACACAAACACCCTCTCCTATGCTTGCAATCACTATTAAGCTAGTGGATATAGAGATACAACATTCAGTCGTTGGAATGCAAAAATAACCACTGGTGCATCCTTTTCACCCCAAAACGATGAAGAGAAACTCAAGCAGATCACTGTGCTTTTACAGCCATTGATGTGATGAAGAGAATAAATGATCACATTCCTATGCACAATGAAGTTCTAAGAACAAGACTCAGCCAAACATCTCTATGAGCATGCAATTTAGATGTAAATTCTGAAAACACACCGTGAGAGTCGTTGCAAAAGATTTTGATTTGAGCATTTCAAAGCACGGTCATAAACAATTTCTGTCCGTTTCGCCACATCATGCCAATTGTACAGTTCCTTCATCTAGAAATAAAGAAGCACATTTTAACCACTGTACAAGTAGTAATCTTTGTCTAAAGATCACAATCAATGAAAGAGCACTCACTCGATTGTGCATTTCTTGTGGGTCGATTGTAGGAAGTATAGATATTGCCTTCTCTATTGCTTGAACCATATCACTAGGATCTGGTTTTGCAAGTACAACCATGTCATCTGGAAGTACCTATGTACAGAACTGAGGTTAGCTAAAAGCTCTAAAAGGTCCAGATACCACAAACACTATTCTACTAAGAGATGGATGACTTCACATTTCATACCTCTGGAACACCTCCTACACGTGTACTGACTGTTAATAATCCACAACTGGCAGCCTCTAAGATCGCTATGCAAAAAGCTTCTGTTAAAGAACTGCAATGAGGATAAAAATCACATCACATGAGAACTATGCCAGTCACAACTACAACTTGTCAGCCTCAGTGGCGTTTCTCCAGAGTTTCCACGGTAAGCTAGTCAGAAAAAGAACTATGCTGCGATCATTTGCACGCTATTGCAGCTCCTAATTTACTTATGTTTCAATTTGTTGATAGGATCACTGCCTTTAGAAACACCAGTGTTCAACTTCAGATAGAATCGAATTATAGCTGTTGTGATATTTCTATTAAAGAAAGTAGAGCCAATTTGACTAGTGGTACAAGTAAACAACCAAATCCCAACAATTTAATTTTTTTCACATGATTGGTGTAGTTACAAAAGAAATTACAGACACTGCTCTACAGTTCTTGAAAGGAGAGGAATCATGTGAAAGAATATATTGACACGTACCTATTTAAGAATATATGGCCAGAAATTAGGACAGATCGTACTTTAGAGTGTTGCACAGCACCTAGCATTTCAACTCGATCTTGAAGAGAATGTTTTTCCCTCATTTCTTCCAACCGCACACGTTTAGGTCCATCTCCTCCAACAATGAAACGAACCTAACCACACATTTCTGAATGAGATGATTGAGTGCTAAATGACTATGCCAATAATTACATCCAATAATGCTAAGTTTCAAATTTCAAACTACCCTCAACATTTTCGTTATAATAAAAACATTCCTTTAGGTTACGGCTTCATGCACCAAAGTAGTTTTACAGGTAATAATGCTGACAAGTTATAAATATATGAACATTTCAATACGCAAATGGGGAAAATATTAGAAATCAAATATTTCATCTAATGCCATGTTAAAATAAACTCACATTGGGATATAAACGGCATACTTCTGGAATTACTTCAACAAGTAGATCTGCACCCTTTCGGTAAACCAATCTACTTATAACAACAATTACAATTTCATGACTACTCAGTCGTTCTGGTGCAGGCTTGAACATAGCTGTGTCAACAGCATTAGGTATTACAAAGACCTTTTCTGGTGGCAAACCTGACCTTAGCACTGTGTTTTCCTTGCTTGTATGAGAAACACAAATGGCCTGACTTACTTCTGCCAAAGTAAACTGCAATACCTTGTTCATGTGTATGCTTCCGGCATCAGCAAAACCATAGAGTGAATGATCAGTAAATACGACTTTGTACCCCATTGTGCGTGCGTGCATCAAAGCCTCATGGCAAAGAGTTGAGAAAGCTTGATGTCCGTGGACCAGCGATATTTTTTCTCGAATAAGGATGGTCCTTACAATTGGAAGTGTCCCATAAAAGGTGGGAAAAGTATTCTGCATAAGAAATGGTTTCCATGGTACGTAATACACTTTCAGACCACCTGTCATATATCTCACACCAGAACGATTGTTGTAGGCATGAGTCATTACCACCACCTAAGTAATCAAACAATGAAATTTCACTAGTCAACAACTAATCGAACAAAGGAAGCTGACTTGTATCATGAAAGAACTTCATTACTTTAAATAACTCAAATCACTTGGCAGATACAATGTTCGGAACATATTAAAAAATAACAAGTATGTATCTGATATATAAGCTGACACCAGCCACCTCTCATTCCATCGATCGTTACTCTAAACAAAACAGAGTTCCATCCAATGCCCCCATTACCGAGATGGGAGCTCTGACATCAATGTGAAGCAAAACCAACTTGATAGCATTGTGAAATAAATCAAAACAGCAGTTTCAATTCGAACTTTCGCTTTTCAGAAAGTGGAAGTGATAATGTGTTCTGACCTTGTGACCGAGCTTGAGAAGGCATTGTGAGAGATAATATATGTGATTCTCCACACCACCGAAATTGGGATAGAAAAAATCAGAGACCATCAAAATTCTATGCCTTTTCCTCTCACCCATTTCTTCAATTCAATTTCCTGCAATTAATTCAACAAGAAAAAAAAATCAATTTTATGAGAAAAAAGATACTACCGCTTGTTGTAAATAATGGATTTTTGTTATGATCCGAACCCAGATAAAATATATGGCAAACTACATTGCTAAAATTCTGTAAAATTCTGAGCTTTGATTAGTCGATGAGCTTAAAAATATGAAATGGGATTTGTGAAAGAGAACGAGAGAAGCCAAATTACCTGAATATTACAGGGCAGCTGGATCGGAAAAGCTGAAGGCTTCGGTGAATTTGATAAATCGCATCTCAAATTTAAAATCCCTAATTTGAGAAATCGGAATTGGGGGCGGGTCGATGGAGAGAGCGCGCGCTCGCACGCATGGGCAAATATGGAAGTTCAATTTTTGTGACATTATTTTACTAGTGCTGCTACCCAACGTCTTTATTTTCTCTCTCACCATAAAATGTGAAAACAAAACTACTTTTCTTGTTTTGTTAAAAAAAAAAAAAAAAAATCCAAGAGATGTGGACCGTTGGATAAAAATTCAACGGTTATAATTATTACAACTTTAAAGAGACCCGTCTGTTTGTAGCTAGCCGTTGGATAAAAATCTAACGGTCCACATTACTTGGTCATGAGGATCTTCATCCTTAGATTAGGAGAGGATCCTGGTCCCTCTTTTCCCACCCATCATTGCTAGAGATTTTACAATATGACAGGTACACGGGATGGTACATTACGTGTCATTATACAAATAACATAATATGTGTGCTAAAAAATTAATAACTTAAAAAATAAAAAATTTCACCACTTTTATTAAAACACGTAATATACCACTTGTATTTCCATTAAAATGAAAATCTTCTCTACCGTTACCCCAAGGCCCCAACATCCTGCTCCCCATCCGATCCCAATTATTGGCCGCTTAAACACCCAATCATATCCTTCTCTTGTAACATGTTTTTTATTCTATTTTAAATTCTTTAAATAACATTTTATTATTAATTTTTATTTAAATGTAATTAAACAAAAAAGAAGCAAGACCGCAAACACCATCCGAAACATCTCCACGGTCGACCACAAAGGTGATGCAGTAGGTGAAAAGATAAGACATCGGATGGGTATGAAAGCACGTCATTTTATAGAGCAATGTAAAATATTTTCTTGAGCGAAAAAAATGTGAAAATAATTTTATTATTTTAGGATGTAAATTAAGTTGAATTTTTTTTCCCTACTCTCAACAGCTGTATTTTTCAAGTAAAATACTAAAATGCTTTTTGTTTGGTCTAACAAAGTATTGAAATGTTTATACTTGTCAAGTTGTGTACTTATTTTATTCATATAAAATTCTACAAGCTTTGCCAAATAACGTTGTACTTGTACTTATGTAAATGTTTTGATGAATCCACACTTTGGAGTCGACATAGCACACATCTGAGAATTATGTACTTTTAATTTCTTTGAAACGAGTTTATAGCTCAATTAAATACCTAGTTCAAAGGATATATAAAAAGGAAAACTAAAGAAAGGGTTTGAAAACTTTGAGTTTTAATAATAAAGACAAAATAAAAGGTAAAGTGAATAATAACATGATTGACTTTTTAGTGTAAAAATATGATTTTTTGTTAAAGTGAACAGTACCGAAAGCTTTTCGTTAATGTTCTCTATATAAAAATTATTTTCAGTTTCTCCTCTTTCAATATCGCATCTTAAAACCTGTTAGGGGGACAATTGTTGAGTTGGGTTCTAAAATTGGTGGCAATTGGATCAAATTTTAGAAAATACGAAGAACCAACTAGTTTGGTAAGTGCTTGGATTTGTGGTTGAAACATAGATAGTAAGAATGTAGAATGTTTCATCAAATTTTGGCATCTCGTATCTGAGTGGGAATTGTATGTTGAGCTGTAGAATGGTAGGTTCCATGTCCTTTGCTTAGATGTGTTTGACTTTTGAACAAAAAATAAAATTCTGACCGTCGGCTGCTAATTGGTTATAACATATATCAGTACATGCAGTTTTCTATAGGCAAGCCAATTTTTGGAGCATTGCTCTTTAACTGTAAGTATTCCAGCGATTGGTTCCATAATACTCTAATTTGTCCAAAAGTTAATTTACTTTCTCATTTTATAATCAGCTTTCGTTTTTTTTTTTTTTTTTTTTGAACTTTTAAATCATTCCACATTAAACATATTTAGTTGTCAGTCGTAAGGCCGCGATATTATTGTTTCTGATTTTTTGGCGTAATTATTATTAAATAACCATTAAGTTTGAAAATTTTCAATTGTCAAGAAATGAGACAGTAATGTATATCAAGCTAACAGTCTCCCTCGCATCCAAACCCATTATGCCTTTGGAGAGGAAACAACAAACATGCACAATGGAATAAGTACAACCCCCACCCTTCGAAGGATAACTGAAAATATTTGGGGCGCAGGGGTTGGAGGTTTAGGACCTTTATGGAACCAAAGCTTTAATACCTTATTAGAGAATGAGTCAATAATATATATCAAGCTAACAACCGCTACATTAGCTAAAAACCTAGTTAGGTTAACACATGCACATATTTGAAAGTTAGGTACACATATGGAATCTAGAATTAAATGTTGAGGCAAGTGTTTGACAAGTTTGTAGAGTTCATTGCACTAAATTCTACGGCACCGAAATCCTCAAATCGAGCAGTTTAGTGCGGACTGCAGAGATAGGTTTATCCCTCCAACGTAGTACACAAAAATACTACAAGCAGATGTTAAAATCTAGGATCTCAAAAAAAATGCAGATAGAGACTGTGAGCTGATAGGAGGATGGAAGAAGGAAAAGGAAGTATTTGGCAGCAAAAATTTAGACTAGAAAGTTTGGTCCGTCTAACAAAACCCTCTGACCTTTTTCTTTTGTGTTAGAACGTTTGGTTGGGTTTTACATTTTGCTCACCAAATATTAGCCGGTAATCCTCTTGTAAACAAGACAAAATCTACCGGTCAAATCCCAGACATACCATTCCAACTATAAGCCCCCATTGCACTGGCTCTAGCCTCTAGTGAGCTGCAAGTTTTGGCCAGCAACACCTGAAAGACGCGTGTACTTCCCTCTCAAAAACTGCAAAAACTGGGTGCTTAAAGAAAAATGATTGTAAGAGCTTTCTACAACACGAAGTTTCTTTCTTACAACTTTTTCCAGTTTCAACCTTTATTTTAAGTTACTGAGATTTCCATGACCCCATTTGATCATTACGTCAGTCTCGTTGAGCAGCAATCCATTCGGCGAAAAGGTCTCGAACGACGGAGATCGTGTCCAGTTTTCGAGGACAAATATGTTTCGGTAAGTCATGAAAAACTTTTGCTTCTTGTTTTCTGTTTAAATGGTCTTTTGCTTTCATCTTGTGATGATACTTGTTTTCTTCAAGTTTGTGAATGTTAAGTGCTTTTTTGAGAAGCGGGATGGATTATGCGTGGACATGGTCTGCTTTTGCTTATTATCTAAGTTAGCCAGCCTGCCCAACAACGTTAATATCATCATTAAGTTAAATGAGGCTCAAAATTTGTAGCAAATTCCTACTGTGTTTTCTCTCTTTTATCTGTTTTTTCATGTTTATATGTTTTTTTAGCTACGAGAAAACTCTTGCGACGCATTCCATCGTCTATATGTTCCTTCTTGTTTGCTTTGGTGGTTGTAGAAGTTTAAGATTTGAGGTTAAGAGTTCTTGTGGGATTTACCTTGTTTTCTTAAATTTCGAAGACTTATTTGCATTAGCATTTAGGAAGAGAAAAAGCCTCACCATGCGCTTGTTAGATAAGAAATATGGTTCGAAAAGGATACATATATCATTCTAGTACCAAATATTTGAACGGAAACTAAATATTCAATCTCATTTTACCATATGAATTACATTTTTATCACCTTTTTGGAATCATTTTTTCATACTAAAAAAATCAATATCACGACCACACACATGATAAAAGTACGCATTGAGCTATTTTTTCACATTTTTTATTTTATTTTTGGGATGCTTTCTACCATTTGTCCTGTAAAAAAACGTTATTATAGCTTGAAAAAAGTGCACCATTAATTGTGTCCATTTAAGGCCCACTTGAAATTATGACCCACCAGAAGGCAAATTCTCAAAGCTTGTCGCCTTTGATAAAAATATTTCAATATGTCAGGAATAATACTACGTACATTTGTGTCATAATATAATTGATTGTAAAAAAAAAAATATTCAAATTTTAAAATAATAATATATTATTACACCTGGTATACCACTTGGGTGCCCAACACACTAAAAAATCTATCGCCTTTGACCCCACGAATTTTAATACAAAACAAGATAATACTCCTTTTTTATGTTCTTCATGAATTAGAATTGACTTGAATAAAGTTTTTAACCCTTTACTCCTAGAAGAGTACCCCAAGAAAATAATTTGTAAACTGCAATTTGCTAAGATTACACCTTGATGCGTGTTAATGATGATAAAGAACTGCAATTTACCCTAATATTTGTAAACTGTTTTTTGTAGAAGCCATGTTGAGAAGGAAGACTCGAACAAATGGTCTCAAATATAGAGTAGTGAAAGTAAATTTGTTTAATCACTTGAATTGCAAGTCTGTAAACAACAATGAAAAAGAATATCATCATAAAACCGCATTTTTTGTTAGAAGCTTTCCCACCCAATAGTTGACTATGCAGATATAGGATCTAAAGAGCAAACACGAATGGCTAGCTTAGCTTAGATTGGTAGTTGATACGCTTGTATCAATGTTCACGGACATGGACATCAATGGAGTGTTAGATATATATGTATATCATGAGGAAATAGAAATTAAGAGAACATAAGTTTTAAAGAGTCAAACAAGTTGCAGTAGAAGCTACTGAATTGGTATGCAACAGGTCAACCATCTACCAATCGCAGAAGACTGGTAGTTTGAACTTTAAGGGGAGAGTCAGATGCAACAATTTTGGGATATTCAGGTCACACCACAATGGAAGCCACTAGGAATAGCCTAGTGGTGAGGGTGTGCCGGAGTGGGTAAGGGGTGGGGTAGATTATGTCCCAGGATCGAGGCCTGTGTGGGTGGGGTGGGGTGGAAAAAAAAAAAAATTAAAAAAATAAAAAAATAAATAAAAAAGAGGTCACACCACAATGGTCCTCAGGGCTAAATGTCTAACGGCCCATTTAGAATTCAATGGCAGTTAAAATCAGGCCACATACCCAATACCAAGGTAGGCTTCTGTTTCCTTCCCTTCCAGTTTGCTAGAGCTCCAACTCCACCAGGTTAAATTCTTCAAAAATTATTATAGGATAGTAGAAATAAAATGCTTGCATGTGCCTCAACGGGATTAAAAAAGTACTGCATAATCATTATGAAGATATATATGTGTGCGTAATTCTCATGGATTGCATTTGTAATACCCTTTGGCAAAGTTTGGGTAAGGGATTTCCAAGTCATGGGATTGAAAGCCAAATTGTAAACAGAATGATCACAAAATGTTGGATATAATGGATTAGGAAATGTACCATACGTAGAGCATTACAAAGACATGTAAGAGAGATTTATAAATGATATATGGATTAGCTAATCCTTCCTATCCAACATTTTGTTATCTTTTTCTTTGTAATTTGGCTTTTAATCTTATAACTTGGAAATCCCTCACGCAAACATAGCATTTATGTAACGGTTTATAGTTTTGTTCTTTACTAACTTAGCCTTAATGCCTTGATACTTTGTCCCTCATCTAAACACAACCCAACCCAACTAATTTTATAGCTCATATTAAAAGACATGAAGTTTGTGAGACCACATGGTTAGAGGAGATGCTCGTGAAAATATTTAGGCTTTTTATCAACAAAAATAAAAGTTAGGATTTTAATTGTTGTAATATATCTATTGTAAATCTATAAACAATATATGCTTTTAGAAGCGAAGATGTAGGTTAAGTTATTTAGGGTCTCAGAAAACGAGGTGTAAGCTTTGAGGCGGTGAGGGGTAAACTTGTCGTGTCATTGCTCTATTATGAAATAAAAGGTAATATTAGGGATATTAAATTTTTAAGAGTGATGCTAGAAAGGTTAAATTTGTAAACAAAATTTACAAACTAAATTATGTATTACCAATAAGAAATAAACACATTTACCAACGCTTAGGTATTAATCCAATTATCAATTTTCATGTCACTAAGTTTACAAATTTAATATCCCTATAATTAATCAATTTCTAAACCAAATTTTGTAAACCAAACGATATGAATGTTGATGATTGGATTATGACTTTGTGTTGATTAGCATGTTTATTTTCTATTGGTGACACATCATTTAGTTTAAAATTTTGGCCTCCCTAACATTGTTCTAGCTATGATAAAATATACGAGATGTCATAGAGGGAGATAGGGTGCAATAAGCCATTAGTCAGGTGTGTGAGCTATCTTCTATCTTAAATAAGTAGAACGAACATGTTGATGTTATCCAACGGTTAGCATATGATTAACATGCATATATGCATCAAGGGCGTGTACTCCACTGATTTCGTTTTATTCTCCATGCATGGTTCTGCAGGAAGCTCACACGACGATCGCATCAGTTTAATGTTGGGAGGGAGACCGATTGAAAGTAATCAACAAAATCTTGTTCCACAGATGATCAAGTCTACACAGTGAAGAATTATATCATGTTCTGCTATGAGTAAGTGACTTTCATCCTTGACATGTATGCATATTGCATAATATTGCACGATGACTTAATTATATAGCTTCTCGATTAATTGGTGTTTGCTGAGAACCTACATATATCGTCCATGGACTTAGCATACTGCCTACTAATTCTATCTAAACACAATCTGCATACCAAATGTTCTAGAACACCCCAAAAATATACTGTTCTGGAAATGTTCATGCTGCAAATCATTTAGCATTTAGCATTTTTACTACGAAAGAGATATATTTCAGCACCACAGTATAATTCTCAAATATATATGAGTGCTGCTTTAACAAATACCACCTTTGCCTATCAATTACCCTCGACCACTCAAACTCATGGCAATTTAACTGTCGCTTTATATTTAAGTCCCTATGTTATAGGCTTTGAGAATCTTCAACCTGGGTATTCTGAATGCCATTTTTGTTTCCTATAGCTTCCATCTTTAGTTTTCTCAGTTACCTTCACAATACCTACTTCACTCAAACACATAGATGTATAGGGATAGATTACGATAGTACACTAATGCCCAAAAATACATGCACACTATTTCAAATAGACAAATGGCTATAAAAATGCATACCAGAATAGAAAACAGACGAATTATTCATAAAGTAGTTGATCACAAGGTTATATATGCTAAGTACCTTTTCATATTGATATGTAGCCTGGCCTGTGGCAATTGGCCTATCGCCACAGCTATCAGTGGTTTTAGGAATCAGTAACAGTGGCTTAATTAACCCCAGATTTTTCGTAGTATAACTAGCTTGAGTTTAAAGTTATGTATACGGTTAGAACTTCAAGCCTTTAATAAAATTAATGTCTTCTAAGGTGTATATGTATGAACAGGTTTGAGTACTTATGTTCAAATTAAACGGTTATTCACCTAATAGAAAGCAAGAATACGAGCTCACTACTAAAGTTTGCACCAAAACATATTTCTAACTAATACCATGCATTGATCTTTCATTTATAAGAACTTTTTAATCTTTCTTTCTCTTTCTCTTGTTCATTTTACATCAGTAGTTGTGTCTATAACCTTGATACATTGTTGCAATATTCCCTATCCTAACCGTTTAAGTTTTTGGAGCTAGTTGTGTATAAGGAAATGATAAACACTACTACGTTTCATGTTTTTATTATCACCTCAAATGTTTTTGATGATTTAGATTGTGAATGTGACATCTTAATAACTACAATGATTATAACCTTTTATGCATGCAAGATCTTTGCCTTGTAACGTATTTTGGATTCATATCTAGCTTCATTTACTCATTTTTTATACTTACCCTCAACGATCAATTTGTTTAAAATATGGTTGTAGAACTAGTCTTTTATCTCCCAAATGCATCATATGCTACATGTAATAAGATTTCAGAAAGATGTCAAATATTTACCACGCTTGTGCACAAAATGAAAGCAGATATACCAAAAAACATTAGTACAAGATTTATTTGGGATTTAAGAAAAGAAGATTTTTATATGTTCATGTCATCTATATATGTATATCTGATTGTCATAGATCATTAGTTTCTAATTAGTATATATATGAGATATAAACATCAAAGAATAGATTTAGTCCCAATATTGATAATGAATGTAAAGTGAAAGCTTCACTGTTTAAGAACTTTCGGGATATTTTGCACCTTCTTGTTCATTGAATTAACATATCGCTCCCCCTCCATGAACTTGTGCATGCGGTGAAGATCACACTTTAGAAAGAATGAACAGATATATAATTTCCTTCCATGAAGATTAACTTTAATTAAGCATCTTACACTGTATGGATGTATGCATGCAAAGTGTTTAAATTATAATCACGGGGCTCTTTTGTGCATTTATCATCAGGGTTACAAACCCTATATGTGTATGCAAAGTGATAAATGTGGTAGATGTATAAAACATGAAATTGATTCACGCATAAATTACTCTTCATACTTCTAAATACAAATTAATTAACATTGATCAAATTTATGCTTGTTTTACAATACCGGTAACATATATAGATAGATAGATGATATTACAAACGTGATCGACAATACATTGATATACGACCCCATTCGTAGAGCGATGTTGGGGTAGTCGAATAATTAAGAATAGAGATAGCACACACAAAATCACATTTCATATGATATTTCAAACCCTAGCTAGGACTAATTTCTACATATAAATTAACTAATTAAGCAACTGCATTGCTTGTTAAACATGCACAGTGCGATTGATCAATCAAACAGGTGGCTAGCTGCTACTCCGTTGGATCATTAACCCTCTGGTGATCATTTTGGATGAAAGCAGAAGACATGAGCACAGCAGACTCCCAGCCAAATGTTGATGGCGCCGTAGTACTAGCACCAGTCATAGTAATCAAAGGAAGGTTCTCGGAACCAGCAGCAGCTGCGTGTGCACTCACATTCCCATTCTGCAGTACTTGTTGCAATTGGTGTTGTCCATGAAATGGATCCTCATTGATCAACGAATTCAGAAACGAAGAGAAGACGTCGTCCGCACAACAGTTGATGTCGTCGTCCTCTTCATTTCCTCCTCCCCCAAGTAGTACTCCACCGTGGCTGTTGTTGCTCCTCAAACTCAAAGTACCCGTTGCCGTGGCCGAAGAAGAAGCATCGGGATTGTTGATGGACGTGATCATATTTGCATAGCCATGGACTATAGTGCCCTGATCATGATCATCAATTGCGATGTTTCCACCATTACGGCTGTTATTTGGATCCCCTTCTTTATGGACAAGACGATCAGAAGGGGGACTAGGGTTAGGGTTTGAGAACCGATCATTGGCTTTGGAAGAAGAAGCAACAGCAGTTGATTTGTTTGTGTTGTCCAGGTCAGCATCATCAGCAGCAGAGTGATGATCTGGATTGAGAGGCTTGTGGGTTCTGGGATCTATGCCTTGGTTTATCAGCTTCTTGCTCAGGTGTGTGTTCCAGTAGTTCTTTATCTCATTGTCCGTACGGCCTGGAATCCTCCCAGCTATCAAAGACCACCTGCACACATCCAAATTAATTAAACCCTAAATTTTATATAATGGATATCAACAGTGAAACCCTAAACCCAAACATGTAATAAAATGGTGATAAATTTGTAGGGTGGATATATGGATATTGTTTGTCGAAGAAAATCGCGACAAATTAGTTTATCTGAAATCTAACAAATGTAGTGTGTGTGTGAATGTACCGATTGCCCAGAAGGCGATGGAGGCGAAGGATGAGATCTTCTTCATCGGGGGCGATCTGGCCGCGCTTGACGGAAGGGCGGAGATAGTTCATCCAGCGGAGGCGGCAGCTCTTACCGCAGCGGAGCAACCCAGCCCGCTTGGGAAGGGTCCGCCACCGTCCCTCCCCTTCTTTCTTGATGTAATTTGCCAGCAGCTCGTCCTCTTCGGGAGTCCACGGCCCTCTCTTCAAACCCACCTTTGCGCAACACGGCGTCTTGGTCCCTCCAGCAACCCCAGCCGCCTTGCTAGACGAGGACGACGCTGTTATCGTCGTTTGCATCTTAGCACTTGCTGCTGCTGCTGCTGCTTTCGACGAAGGCGATGGGTTCCTCATTGTAAAGCTTTTTCAGTGTTTTTTTCTTCTTCTGAGTAGGAATGGATCGAATGCGAATACAAATGGAGATTTTGATAGTTTGAGAACCTGATCTTGTTTTTCTTACTTCTGTGAGGTTTTAAGATGCTGTGTCTGTGTGTGTAGGTAGATTTAGTTTTGCATCTTTAATTTGTTTGGTATTGAGGATGGGGGGTGAGAGATAGAGAGAGAGATGAGAGATGGAGAGCCGAGACACACAGTGCTGGGTTTTGTTGTAATAATATTCTAATAGGCAGCTGAATATACACTCTCACGCACCACTCTATTGCTTTAACACCACTCGCATTATTAGTGCTATATTAATTGAGGGGGTAGCTGAGTGATATTCTTAGGCTCCACTATCTCACTAACAAAAATATCGTTGTCTGCTGCTTTTGGTTAATTCAGCCTCACGTGTCGATGGCGTAGCTGAGTGATTTCTTGTTGAATCGAATGAATGACTCGACTTGATGACCTTACTAAAAAAATGATAATATTAAGCAGACTAAATTTTTAAACAGATTTGTAAATAAAATGATGTTTCACCAATAGAAAATAAGAATATTAATCAACAAGCAAGTGACCCTTTATTATAGTAGTGGAAATATGTTGCACTTTTGCATGACGGCATAGGTTTGAAAAAAAGAATGTTAATCAACAACAGTTGAGTAATAATTAAATCATTAACAACTATTTACAAAATTTGGTTTAAAATTTTGATCTCAATTTAGTGCACTCACAATGTTTTTACTTTTATTGTTTCATGGTACTGGAGTTCTTACATTTAATGTATATCTCAAAATTTTACTAATTTCTATAGTTATAATTTTCTTATTAGTTGAATTACGAAAAAATAATAGTAACTTGCGCACTTATATGACGACTTTCAGTCATTGATTTTAATCAATTTATTCACTTATTGAACAAAAGACCTTGAATGCATGAGTTAATCATCTTAATTACTTACAAACATACAACCTTTTGCTTTTTTGTTTATACTTTCAGTTCTCTATATTTCTTTCAATTACACCGCGTGTAGGAGAGTTTTAGACTAACCTTAGTTGAATGCGCGTGGGAGTGTGGGAGTTTGAATCATGAAGTGAAGCAGCAAAGGACAGCGAGGATGGTTAAAGGTAGGACCCGCAGAGCACTCAGCCACCTTTTTCTTTTATTTTCTATATTATATTTTCAGAAGAAAATTTTAAATAAAAATTATAACCAGCCAGTGCCACTCCCAAGTCTTCGCATAATCAACGATCTTGATTTTTCTCTGTTCACGATTAAATCATGCACCGCATACACCTGATCCCAACCCCTAGTAATGAGACAGAGACACTGAGACTTGCTACTTCCCACTCCCCGGCAAAACTTTGAGAAATTGATGGGTCTGAGATCAAGTTTCTCGGAATTCCTGAGCAGGAGATTAGGATTCACCTTAGTCACTAACACGGGTTGTTGGATTTTGATTCAACAATTACAAACAGGGAACTCTTCTAAAAATTATAATAATTGTAACTGTTGGATAAAAATCTAACGATCCATGTTAGTAGATCAAAAGGATCCTGATCTCCTGCTCAGGAGAGGATCCAATTGCAAGTTTCTCTACCTTCACGGATGAAATTTAAAGCTGATGGGTTCCATTTATAGTACAAAAAAATCATCTCAAAACGAAGGATAATACTTGGATGGTAAGTTGTTAGAACACTACTAGAAAATGTGCCCGCGCGTTGCTGCGGGACTTGAATGCATCACCTTGAATTGCATGAATAAGATACATTTTACCTGAATAAATTCAACACAATCATAAATTAAGAAAGGGATAGATGAGTGAATGAAATCGGTAAGATATGCATCTTCGTTTTTATATACATTCAACTGAGCTAACTTGAAAAGACATTGTACAATGAATAGGACGAAACTGAACGTTTTGGTTCCCTAACCTGAAACCCCTTGTCTCAGACACCCAACACCTCTCTTCCTCAGAAGATTGAGACTACTTTTCATATTTTCATTTTAATGTACCAGCACGAAAACGATAGTATATTCCAAAATTAGTAGTTTACAAAGAAATATAAATATTGTTTTCAAGGAATTAATATGATTGCAAATGTAATAGCTCCATACATAGTCAGGTAGGATAAATGATGGAAGACGCACTGAAATTTGAGGTCCATAGGTTGAGAAGAGTCCATAGCATTGATCCATATATGGATAGCTTGCACAGATCTACAATTCAAGCTCCGAACAAAGTCTCAATTTATCAGCAATTGTGACAATCATTATTCCTAAAAAAGTTATTGATTCACAAATAAACAAATGAAAGTAATCGAAAAAGAAACGCTTACCACATGCTAGCTGAATTCGAACTCAAAATGACCACGATATTATCCCAGCAATGATCACAAAGAGATTGCTGCCGGGGACTTCTGTCCATCCCCTGAAAACAATGGAATAATATATCCATTAAAAAACGTCACAAAAAGATTTACGGTAACTGCTCAACTATTATAATTATATGGTTCTCTTGGCATATTCAGAATTCAAAATAAAATATGACAGTTGTTTGCACTTGTAAAAAATTTCTCTTTACAAAACTACATAAATTGTAATGACCCAAGAAATCAAAATTTGATTAGGCATTAGAAACAATGTTACCTTTTGGAGAAAAGGATGCTCAACCAAACGGAAGCCCAAATTTAAAATAGCAACTGAATAAGAATCTGATGTTATAAAATCCGTAAGAAGCGTGTAGTGCATCTAATTTAAAAAGTCTCTCACACATATGCAATTGCATGTAGCGCACCAGATACCAAAGGACTGCAAAGGATTGCTTTGTCAGAGAAAGTAAAAGAATAAATTGAATCAACTGAACATGCTTCTTGCCAACCAACAAAGTAAAACACAGGGCAACAAAATCACAAATCAACATAGGCATCTCTTAAGAATTTAAATAACCAAGATTTCGATGAACTGATTGTAATCATTTGTGCATAGATGTGTCACTATTTACATAAAACGCGTGAAGGACAATCAGTTTAGAGTTTCAAAATATAAAATATTAAAATTTCCATAAAAGATAAGCATTGGGAAACAAAGTTGGCATCTCACCTTCCACAATAGGTCAACAAATCCTTTGATTACGCTTTAGCTTCTTGTTTAACTGAAAACACATTCATTGTTCAGAATATCATAATTTCATGGAATGGTTCACCTTTGAATCAAGAACTCCCTTGTTTTATGTATGGTACTAATAATCAACTCATAATATTGGATCTCAATTTATTTCAAACTTTTATGCATTTTTTACTATTCTAGGATCCATTTAGGCAATCTCTTAGACCATTAGTTTGTTCCATTTGACTAAAATTAAAAACAACACATGCACTTGCTGCTTAGTGACTTGATAAGCCAGTCACAAAGATAACATGTAGAATGCAAATATGGATTAGGAAAAAACAACAGCTATAGAATTGATTATATAGAAGAAAAATACATACTTATTGTGAGGTTATCCCAGCTATCCACTATGACCCAATATCTATAGCAAGTAAAAACTATGGCAACAAAGATCTCACGTATATAAATCTTACATAAACTTTGTTTTTGTACAGTGTCTTCTCCCTTCAATGACAGTTTGTTTCTTATCCAAAAAAATAAAATGAGCATGTTAATGATACTCACATGTGCAAAATGCTAATCCTATGGTCTAAAGTTAACTGAGTTTTTTAGTGTAAAATCCCTAATTTCACTGCATTTCGATTGATCACAGTTCGTGACTTGTTAAACTTGTTATATCCTTAGACATTTTGGGAACTTGACGGCTTAAATTTTCTTTAGTCACAGATGTGCTCATAAAAGCAAATTACAGTGACCCAATCTATACTAAAAAACTTGGAGAAGGGACTCAATTAGTCAACAAACAGGTGCCT
Organism: Pyrus x bretschneideri; assembly: GCF_019419815.1. NCBI lineage: Eukaryota > Viridiplantae > Streptophyta > Magnoliopsida > Rosales > Rosaceae > Pyrus > Pyrus x bretschneideri. The sequence continues at coordinate 385,316 of NW_025999789.1, read as the reverse complement.
CACTTTTCATGTTAAAGACCAAAGAGAGAAACCAAGCCGAACTCTTCAAAATTTGTTGGCACACATGCATCATCGGCTCAATTGAATGTATAATGCATACTTAGATACAACCATTCAAACAATTGTTATAGATTGACATAAGCCTCTAAACTTCAAAAAAATTGAAACCTTAAAAAAGCAAAACCTTTTTTCCTTCATATTTGAACTGTTTCGATTAGCTTATCTCTCTATCACTTGATTCATTATTCTAAAGGAAGTTCTAATCACTACCAAAACAGCTTAATAATAGTTGATTATCTCTAAAAAAAAAAAAAGAGGGAAAATATGAAATACTAACTATACTCAAAATCCCAAATGTGTAACACATGGTTCTCATCTAAACCCTGATTCTAAAATTTAGAATTCGACACAAAAATGAAAATTGGAATGATTAGCATGGAAATGAGAGAGGGAGAAGGTCTTCCTTACCAACGACGTGAAATCCAACTGCCATTTCAAGCTCCCTCAATCACAACCTGTAGGAAAATATCAAGCCCAAACATAAGTTCACTAAAATCCGAATTCAATATAATCAAACAGAAACAAAATACCAAAATTATAAATAAATAAAAAACTAAACAAAACTATAAATTAAAACTTTCAACTGAATACCCCAGAATTTAAATTACTTACCAGTAACAGATTTCTCTGAGTAATCAACTTCTCAATTATGGTCATCGAACACAACATTCTCCAAAACTGCCAAACACATGCAACCATATTTGATAAGAATTTGAAATATCACTCCAATCATGACACAGAACATAAACATTTCCCACTAACTGTCATTTTTAAAGTAGAATGTTCAATTAAATCATGATGTTAAGTACCAGTCCCAAATTTGATAGCATTCCAAATATCTGGTTCCCAGTTCTTTGACAAATCAATGCATTTGGCATAGCAACCACCTTCAATGTTTGACATAACATTGTTGCTCCAGCAGTGCTCATCAAATCCAATTAGTTACCGATTATGATGCGTAGACAGAGTCGTCTTCCCAGTGCCTGCAACAAACATCCCAGGATCAGTTACACAAACACAAAAGAAACTGAAACACAAAAGATTGATGTATCATCGCCAATTGATCATTGCACACATAAAATTATCATGATTCATACCTCTGCGTCGATATGGAATTTTATAAACTGGACAAATGGAACCCGATTTCATTGACTTCATGGTGCAAGTGCTGTAAAAAATAAGCAAACACTGGCAATATGATCAAGCACATTCCAAGTATTAATACATCTAAATAAAACCTAACATTCATATGCGAATAATAATGAAGGTAGAGATTACTTGCAGAAGAGATGATTGCAATTGAGTGAATCCGCAGAACTCAGTAGACTCAAACTGCAAAACAGATGGGGAAAAATTAAACCCATTAACAGAGTGAAGAGAAATTTTAAATCTTTAAACGAATTCTAGACAAAATCATGTAAAGGGTCTATTTTGGCTACCGAGAAACTTAGTATACATTTGAATATTATAACATTTTAATACAAAAATTTAGCTTTATTCAGATGGGAGAGATCAAAGGTTGCATCATTTAGCTTCACACATGGCCACAACACAATTTCAAAAACTCTGTCATCTCAAAGTCACATTCTTTATCAAACTCCCACTCCAGAATCGAACAGAGGTTGATAACGGACAAAAAGAAATACAAAGTACGAAATATAATCAATATCATCAGTCAAAACTTGGTGCAAAGGGTGAGGGGTCAACCATCTGACATTTTTCCCCTTAACCTCTGCCTACATGGATAAACAACGGAAGAATTCATAACCAAATAACACAATAACATAAAATGCACAGTTGAAGATTTGATAAGCAGTGTACAGTACATAACCAAACCTGATAATATATGCCTTTAACAGATACAAAGACTTTACGCAATTTATGAGTCCAAGATATGTAAGCTTGCCATTCATGACTCAACCTGGTATGAAAGCAACACCAATATTAAGGGAAGATTCCACGAAACGATTAACTCCTAGAAGTAACTAAGCATCATTTCATACTTCAGAACTCCTTTTTTTAGAAAAATTCAAATATACCTTCGACAGTTATGAATGCGTTTGACATCAATTCTGTCCTCAATAGCTGAGGCAGTCGTCTATATCTCTAAGTGTGTCAATGAATTTTGGACATCTGCAGTTCCAAACATACCAAACAACAACTGTCAGAGGCCCTACATACAATAACAGACACACAACTAATTTTTTAATAGTAAGAAAAACCCAACAAACCTCTGCAAAATAATTCTATCTAATTTGTAAGTGGGTCTTCTTTCTTTCAGGAGAGCAGCTCGTTCCTTGTTCTTCTTCGCATCGGCTCTCTTTACTTTTCTTTCGTATGCTCTTATCTCTCTCAACTGCTCGAGTAGCGGTTCATGCTGAATGAAAGAAACATCCTTCAAGTGATAATAGGTATGGTGATTTCCTTTCACCTTTTTCTTCAGCTCCCAGGGGAACACGCCCTTTAGAATACACAATTTCCTATAATTTCCAACAGCATGCACATATATTAAGCAATCATACAATAATTCAACCGATAAATCCGAATAATGCACAAACCCTAAACCCTAGATTAACATAAATTACATAAATCATGTGAAAATACAGAAATTACAACTTGAATACCAGAGACAAACCTGAAGAAGGGAAGACTGACTTGAAGCTGCTTGACAGCTTGTGACCTGGTGACATACCTCGCGGCATTTCCTTCCTTCTTCTTTCCCTGCAAATTCGAGGGACAATCAACTGGAAGTGTGAGAAAATGGTGAAATTAAATATTGGAAATCGTTCTTTTAATACTTACGTACATAGGAGAGCTTATCGGAGACAGAGGAGGTGACCTAGAATTTACTGCAGGCCTGTAATGCTTATGCTTCACCTGGGCCTCGATTTGCAGATAGAGGCTTGGCCTGATTGAAACGAAGCACAACCTCTCTCCCCCTTGAAATTTGAAATCCCCACCCAAAAAACCATGCACGGGCCTTCCTGATGTGAACGGTGGAGTAAGACGACATATGCGAGAGAAGAGATCGGAGAGGGATCTGAGGAAAATTACAGAGTGAGAAAATTTTTCTTGGGATTTTTATTGTGTCATTTGAGTAGCTGAAAGAGGACTACAACAGTCAAATATAGTGAAAGCATAATTAAGGGCAATCTGATTGTATGATTAAAGAAAGCTTATACCTTCCATAAAAGAAATCAAAGCGAAAACCAGGAAGAGATTGATACCTTACCGAACGTTAGGGGGTAGCCCAAGTTGACCGAAATGGACGAAACCTTGCTCGACCTCTCTCTCTCTGTCCACATGAGAAAACAACATCACCCAAAACGTCAGAGATTTCCAAAACCAAAAGGAAATCAAGAGAGAGAAACGGAGGAGAGTGAGAGAGAGAGAGATCGGAGTACCGTTAGTTAAATCGTGGACGGCGTCAGTTCTCCGACCACTGTGATCCCTGAAGATCTCTTCGGCCGTTCGCCCACTCGAGCCCATCTCCCTGCTCCTCTCCTTCATCTCACCGAAGCTCTCGAGCTACATAAATGAAGGCCAGACCCTGCCATTCGTCCCTGAGGCATCCCTTCCTCACCGACTCTGCGTAACCCGTCAACCCTAAAGAATACACACACCCATGCTTTCCGCTCTGTATCTCTCTCTCTAAAATGGGAGAAAATCCCATAGATCCTGGCAGATGAGCTAGCAAAATCTTTCTCTCACTCAATCCAAATCCGTAGCTCCCATCCGTCTCCAATCTGTCAGGGCCTGTGTCTCCCTCCTCTGTAGTCGCTCTGCCCCCCTCTCTCCGCTCGCCACAGCGACACCCAGCTGTCTCAGAGTCAAAAATGGGAGCCATTATCTCTCTCAAATTCGTCAGCCGTGATGTCCCATTCCCCTCTCTCTCCCCGAGTCAAAGCTGAAATGCAGGCCATGTGTCTCCCTGCTCTGTAGTCGCTCTGTCCCCCTCTCTTCGCTCGACACAGCGACACCCAGCTGTCTCCGAGTCAAAAATGGGAGTCATCATCTCTATCCAATCTGTCAGCTGTGATATCCCCCTCCCCTCTCTGCCCGAGTCAAAAGCTGAAATGCAGCAAACGGTTGAAAATCAGTTCTTAAGCCTGAGTGGTAATTGTGTAAATAAAATGAAAGTGTATTAAAAGCCACCGAGTGGCAATCCTGTAAATAAACTGAAATGTGGTCCAAAACACTGTTTATTTCTACAGTGCAATTTCGCCTCCTTCTTTAGACTAAAGTAATATTGCTGCTAATCGATCACACGGATTAACACGCATGCGCCCTCTTGTTTATAAATCCACCGACTGTTGAATTTCCATATGAATATTCTGGCAATCACAACCCAAGAGTGATCCCGAAAGAAAACCATTTACTCATTTACAAACGTTACTGTATAAATTCATGTTGGCAAGGTTTCTAATCTTAGGTGCTTGTATTTCTACTTTGAACTGAAGCATCTCGCACTTTGTACGAAGTCTTTAGAAAGTGCGAGATTCTTCGACTCAGAACAGAATCAATCTAGTCAAAGAGGCACACCATCAATACTAGTAGCACCTCCTTAATTAACGTCTTATCCACGGTAAATAACAAGCAAACGGTGGTAGAATCATTCAAAATATACTTTTTATAAATTTTAAGCCATCTGGTGATCGTTGTTATACAGTCGGAGAAACAAACTAAGAATATGGATGTCGTGAACGTAAGAAATGTTTATCTGAGACAAACACACAACCACCCACCATATAATCACTCGTCTTCGAGCTGTTGCATTAAATTTTTGCAGCAAGAATGCTTTTGGATCCATTTGACCTGGTGGCCTCCCGATACCTGGCAAGATATTCAACATGCTTTCAAGTACTGGGAAGAGATCATTCAAACTCATGAAATTTGGAGATTCAAACTCACCGATTCTTAGCCGAGGAAATTCTCTGTTCCCTCGAAAGTGATAGATCACACTCTTCAGCCTGAATAACAAAACAAAATCCAGTGATATGTACCGGTCTTCCACATATTCTCCTTAAGTTTGAAAGCAGAAAAACGCAAAATTGAAATGCCATGCAAGAGGGGGATGAAAATTAATACATTTTCAGTAATTATACGAGTGCTTAATTGGTTGATAAGCCTGAAAAAGGGAAGCTTGACCATAATAATTTTGGTAACACCGCATAATCATGGTCTTTATTCTTCAGGGTAGAAGTAGTGATGGTCTAGTAATAACAAAGGAGCCATCCTAATATGCAGCTCCTATATAATTAGTTCACCAACGATTCTTCTACTTGATTATACCAACGTTAACACCAGTGTCTAAGCAGGTTCTAACATTTTTGGCAAGACACTTTTCATCATTGCTTAATCACATAGATGCATAACTGCTTAAAACTCGAAAGTAAAAAAATTGATCATACCCATTGTGGTATACATGACCTCCGTTGGGTACGTAAAGACGAAGTACCCCACACGGTAAGGTCATATCATCATGAAACTACATAAAAGAATAAATAAATACTATAAAGCTATACAAAGATGCTATGCGTACAAAAAAAACTTAAAAGCCAGAAGAAGAAAGTACCACAAGCACGTGATTGAGAGATAGCTTACAATAAGCAGCAAGGGGTCCTGTCTGTAGTTTAACAAAAGAGAGGAACAAGTTAAACCATGCACTGATATCTCTTCTAGTCACATTTACATAACCAGTAGCATTAATAGCTCTAAGCCTCTAACATACAAAAATGAAGCAGTTAATGAATTGCGAATGGGTTTGAAAGTGTGCTAGAAGGAATGAAATGCACAGAACAAATACCATTTCAGTATATTCATTGAAATCCCATTGGAAGTTATAAACATAAACAGCAAGGCTAGATAAATGAATAACCTTTGCAAATAGAAGTACAATAACATAATTCCGTCAGATGTTAAAAGAAAGTATATACCGTTGAAGAGTATAACCATTATCTCGAAAGAAAAACAAGTTGTGAAAAACAAAACCCAAAGAATATGAGGCACTAATCTTTGCGGACATAATACTAGAAACAATTGCATGGTCTTCAATCCTCTTCAAGATAGCGTTGATGCCATTATATTTCAGTGGTGTAAAGGCAAATCCACAATGAGAATCAGAGAAAAATTGATCAAAAAGAATAAGCAGAGGTACTTGATTGGAAGCAACAGTAGATTGCGCTGAAAGTAAACATGGCATGATGCATAGAATCATTACCAACTCTAATGGACACCCATTATTGAGTAGACACATTGCTATCTCAAATGATAACCATTGCAAGGCTTGTTCTCAAGGGAAGTTGATAATTAGACCATCACAACTAAAGGTTGATGCTGAATCCCCATCATTTCTGCAAAGAATTCAAGGGGATATTTGTGGGCCTAGTCAACCATCCTGTGGACCATTTCAATATTTTATGGTTTTGGTTGATGCATCTACCCGATGGTCACATGTTTGTCTCTTGTCTACTCAGAATGTAACTTTTGCGAGACTTCTTGCTCAGATAATTAAATTACGAGCACAGTTCTCAGATTACCCTATTAAGTCAATCCAACTTGATAACGCTGGTGAATTTACGTCTCAAACTTTTGATGATTATTGTATGACATTGGGCATTGATTAAGTGGATTCAGTTAATAGCTCGCACTCTGCTCATGAAAACAAAATTGTCAAGTTTTGCATGGGGACATGCCATCTTACATGCTGCATCATTGGTTCGATTGAGACCTATAGCCAACCACCAATACTCCTCAGTACAACTCGTGTTTGACATCAACCAAACATTTCACATTTACGAGTTTTTAGTTATGTTGTTTATGTGCCTATTGCACCGCTGCAACGCACTAAAATGGGACCTCAACGTAAACTAGGAATTTATGTGAGTTTTAATTCACCATCTATCATTAGATATTCGGAACCCCTGACAGGTGATATGTTTACAGCTCGTTTTGCTGATTGTCACTTTGATGAGACAATATTCCCGTCGTTAGGGGGAGAAAAGATCATTCCAGAAGAACGGCAAGAGCTGACATGGGTTGTACCCACCTTGTCTCATTTTGATCCTCAAAGCATTCAATGTGAAAATGAAGTGAAAAAAATCGTTCATCTTCAAAGTACTGCCAATCAAATGCCAGATGCATTTAATGATGCTATGAAAGTGACAAAATCACATATACCAGTTCTAAATGCACCTGCAAGAATTGATGTCCATGTTGGACAAAATAAAGTGGCAACGAATAATTCATCTGGTGCACGCCTGAAGCGTGGTAGACCCCTAGATTCAAAAGATTTAGCCCCTCGAAAAAGAAAGTCGAGGGCACAACTGAATCCAAATGAAATCATTCAAGAAGAGAAAATGAATGACAAATCCACAATTCATGATTCTGTACTTTCAAAAAAAGAACATATCCTTGATGAGACACATGTACCTAAAAAAACAGAGGTACATGAAAGCAAAGAAATCTCCATAAATTATGCATGTACAAAAGAAATCTCCTATGAAATTTAAACTGGAATTTCACCCAAATTCAATGAAATTCTTCAAGAATTTCAATGATATTGGATCAAAAATCGCGACACCATGTCAAATTTAGTCAAAAAATTGGACGGCAAGGTCGTGGTCTTGCTTCAGGCGAGGTGGGTTTTCTAGGTTTGGATGCTATAGGTGTCAGGTTCCAAAGAAGCTGGATGCTCCATGTTTGCTCGGGGTCACGGGTTTGAAGAAACCATATGGCAATTTCAACCAAAAAAAAAATTGTGTTTTGTTTTTTTTTGTTTTCTTCAGATTATGAAATTCAATTATATGCATATTTAATTCAATAATATAATGCATGTACATATATTTAATGCAATTCATGGCAAATATTGAATTCACATAATTCAACAATTATGAATATAATGCATACACAATCTATCAGGGCTGCAAAAATATCAAGATAAAAACGTTGTTTTGGAAAAACCTGATTGTGTGATTGTATGGATGAAGTGGTTTGATGCAGAAAATCTCTTCATCAAATTCCTAAGCGCAGCGGTAGAAGCGTGTTGATAACATGTTATAGCCTATTTTAATTGACAAGGGGAAGGGGGCCAGTGGTAAAGAGAGGAAGTAGAGAAAGATATGTATTTGTAGAATTGTAGGGGAATGTATGTGTTATCCCTCATATGTAGTGCCTTTATTTATAGTAATAAGGGGGAAGGAATCATTCATCCCCAAGGAATACAAGTTGTAATAGAAAGTGATAACTAGAATCAAATCTAATCTAGGATTTACACAATCACACTTTAATAGGAAGTTTATAACAAACTTTTTATATTTAAGTACTTTAACTTAGTAGTTCAAATATTCAAGTAGTATTTATAATACGCTACTATTGTGAAGAGAAAAAAAAATATTTGAACCCATGTAACTTTTTTTTTTTTACACCCAACTTACTTTCTACATTCATATTTTTTTTTCATTAAACTATCAATATCTCTTTAAAGTTTAAACCCAAATTTATCACCTAAACTACTCTCACAAATCCAATTCAATATGTAAATTTATCTTTACACCCATTTAGAAAATAAAAACCTAAGATCATGTCTTGCAATTCTTTTAAGGCGTGAAAAGAGCAATCAAATCAATGAGGTTTACAACAATATGTGAGTGATCATCCAAAGGTGTAACTGGTTCATCGGCTTATTTGACTAATCCATCACTCACATATTGTAGTCTCTCTCTAATGACATTTCATCCATGAATGTTCTGCAACTCATTCAATCTTAATACAAAGTAGGTTTGTGTAACTCGATACCAAATTTTCCTGTCAATGATTGATTGGACAACCTTTCCATGTTGTCCAATCTATTCTCAACCTCTCCCTGTTGTCCAATCGATGCTATTGCGAAGAAAGCTTGGATTGATCTTCGCAAGTTATGATTCTTGGTTTTATTGTTTTTTCTGTTGTAAGGCATGCTTGATCACTAATCAAACTACTTTTTGTTTCTACTCTACCCAAATATTGTGTTCAATCTTGATTGAGCTTTAGTTTTCATTATTGCAACCTACAAGTTCTTGGTTGATCTCTAATGAATGTGCGGAGCATCAAGTCTATTTCTGCAACTGCAATATAGTTATGTTGTTTTTTTTTAATCTAAAATATAACATATATTGATCAAATAATTTTTAATCATTTTCAAGAGCCACAATATTATTAGTGGGTTTATTAATAAATTTTAATTTTATTGTTATTTTCATCTTGTACTTGATAGTAATTAAATAATAGGATAAAAAGAAAAATTACATTTGAAATTTAAGTTGGGTGTAGAGTAAGGTTATATGGATTCAAAATAAAATTTTCCAAAAAAAAGATGTCTAGAAGTTGACTTAATGAAACTTGAGGAGAAAAGAAAAGCAAGTTTATTATAGAAGACATTCTCTGTCATCCCCTTTTTTTTTACTCTAGTCTGGAGGTTAAGGTCAATCCTGCTAAAAAAATATTCTAGTTCCATCCCTGCATACGTTGAGAGCTTCGTACAACAACTCACAGATGGGAAAATATACTTAAAGATGCGGCAATGATGGATATACAAAAATCTCATTCTACACTCCTCACAAATGTATTCTTGGAGTGCCAAACGACATTTTTGAAGTGTTAATAACAATTCACTTAATCAATTATCTCACAAATATACTTTCTAATTAATCAATTATCTTACAAACACACATATATACAGCATGTAAATGCTATTATTATTGCTTTATTACATGTGTATACATAATACTACTGCAGCTACACCTTGGCGATCGCTGCACGTTTGTTTCTTAGCCTCGAGGACCAAAAGGACATAGACAAACTGGGCCACTCTTTGTATCTGGCTAACGCCGGAGTCATATCGATGCCTATTGACTTTCCTGGGACCCCGCTTCGCAAAGCCATCAAGGCCTCCAAACTCATCAATGGGATGTTGACGGAGATAATAAAGCAGAGGAAGGCTGATTTGGCTAATGGCAAGGCTTCTCCGACGCAAGACATTTTGTCACACATGCTCATGACATGCGATGAGGATGGAACCTACATTAAGGAATTGGATATCAGTACTAAGATTATGGGGCTGTTAATTGGTGGTTATGAAGCTACTGGCGCTGTTTGCACCCTCATTGTCAAGTTTCTTGCTGAACTCCCTCACATCTACGATGCAGTCTACAAGGGTACGTAATTGCACCAGATGCTCCATCATTTGGGCACTTGGGTTAAATGACATCCAAATTACTAAAAATAATACTTATGGTTTCGTTGTTGTTGGATGCTAAATCAAATACTAATTACAGAGCAAATGGAGATTGCAAATTCGAAAGCCCCTGGAGAGTTGTTAAACTGGGATGACATTCAGAAAATGAAGTACTCATGGAATGTAGCTCAAGAAGTGATGAGATTGACACCACCAATTCAAGGATCCTTCAGGGAAGCCACAACTGACTTTGTCTTCAATGGATACACAATTCCAAAGGGTTGGATATTATTTGGAGTTCGATCACAACGCACAAGAGTGCAGATTATTTCCAGGAACCCGATAAATTTGATCCGTCGAGGTTTGAAGGAACCGGGCCAGCACCATGCACTTATGTTCCATTTGGAGGAGGGCCAATGATGTGCCCCGGCAAAGAGTATGCCCGGATGGAAATACTTGTGTTCATGCACAACCTGGTCAAGAGGTTCAAATGTGAGAGACTTCTTCCCCAAGAGAAAATTGTAATGGACCCATTGGCCATGCCTGCCAAAGGACTTCCAATCCGCCTTTTCCCTCACAATCACATTAATTGAAACCACCATAACTATCAATTTGTTTGATTACACTGAAATATTAATTTCAATAATTTGTGGTTTTCACTTTGTACAATGATGATGATGTAATAATGTAATAATGTGAATGTGAACTACACATTCTAGCAAGAATATACTATATGTTGTGTTGATTTACTGCTAGACGACTATCTATCTTATCAAATAAATTTAGGTAAATTACACAAAACTACCTCAATTGTTGGTCGAATCACATTCTCATACCACTTGTTTTAAACATTGCAATGTTATACCTTAACTTATGAATTTGTTGCAATGTCAGACCTCTATTAAATTTTTTGATAATTTGGCTGTTAAATGATAACGTGGCAAGAGTAGAGCCTACTTCTTTGCCAACTGGAATAAAAAATTAATTATTATTAATAATGTGGTGCATATGTGTATGAAGTTGTGTTTAAGAATGTGGTAGGTTGGGTTGTGTAAATTTTCGGTATTTAATGGAATTTAAAAGTTTTAAGCTTAAAAAATGTTCATAAAAAAAGTAAGCTAAAATTCTTTGTAATTATGCTCTCTTTTCAACTCTAGGCAGTACTAATTACGCAGATCACAACGTTTCCTAATGAGGATTATGAAAGAGGCATGGTTCTGTATATGATATGGAGACTGCCACGTTATACCAGCAAACCACCCGCTTCAACCGTCGCCTTATGACTTTGTCGGCGACACCCAATACCTTCTTTCTCCTCTTCTCTCTCTCTCTCTCTCTCTCTCTCTCTCTCTCGTATGTCGAAATGTAACTCGAGGATAGTCAATGGCACCCTTAGATTTGTTGTTGACGGCCTCCGATTCAAGGACTTGTGAGGTCAGCGGAATCCCCATCAGTTAAATCATGTTTTTTGTTATATTAAATTATTTTTATATTTGATTGATCTGAAAAATGATAAAGCGCGATTAAAATTGTAAAGATGAGATTGATGGATTTACGAGAGGAATGGTAGCCGGCGCGGACGGGGAAGAAGAAGAAAGGCTGGGGGGTCTTTTTACAGATGTCAATAAGTGATTATTGGAGAACACCACCTGTCATGCATATGTGTGTCTATCCATTACTTTGAAAAATTCCTCAATGGAGTGGTAATCTGACCAATGAAGTTTAGACAGGTAACGTTGCGACGATTGGTTATTTTTTATTTTTTGAAGTAATTGAGATTGTTAGATGTATAAAAAAATTTGTTACATGTCAAAATTTTATTAATCACATACGTCATGTCAATTGTGTACCGGATTGGAAACACAATAACTCATGTTAAATTATTTATGTCTCTTTTAGACCATTTTTAACTCTTGGATTAAAATTAAAAAGTTTTGACTTTAAAAGTTTAGATTTGAACTCAGAAATAATTTTGCTGCTTTAACTCTTCTGGGTTAGATTTACGTGCTTTGCCCAAGTATAGCTTTGCATTGGACCGTGTTCATTGCAATGCCTTGCGAACCAGCAAAAGCATCAATCATCTGAAACCTCGCCTGCTTCAAACAAAAAAAAGGAGAATCTGAAACTTGTTATCGAAACAACAAACATGAAAACTAAAAATCTCAAATTGTAGCCACTAAATGTATAATCTGGAATGGTACATTGAGCCTAGTTCCTTTGTACTTATCGCGGGGATTGCTCAAACCTACAAATAGCCACGGCCTTGGAGCAGCAGTGCAAAAGCAACAGCCGACTTAACCGATCAAGCATCTTCCCCCTTACCCTCGGTGCCTACCACTACACCTCAGCCCCATAATTCATCTAAAAAAATGAACTTGGAACTCGAAAGTCTCCAACCCACCTGCCACTCGCAACTTTTCACAAACAGTTAGACTGCATTCAAAATGTAAACAGCGAGTGAACTTCCGCATGGAGTGTAAAATTACTAAAATGTTTGGAGACACAACGGAAACAAAGCCAAAGACAAGAGGCGTATTGCAGAATGCAAAGCATATACTTGTCAAGTTTGAGATCAATACCTTGCCTCGCATAACCGGTGAGAGCGTCAGCGAGAAGGTGCGGGCTTTGGCTCTGGACGTTTTGGTGCTCTGACAAGCAACCACGGCGGCGTACCGGCGGTGGTGAATTTCGTGAGACAGTCGTCGAGACTGCTAAAGTCACGATTACTGAAGGCCCAAGCGCACTGTTCTCTTCGGAGTTTATATTTTTATTTTTTATTTTTTGATAAAAGGTCATTTGCCTCGCCCACTACATTAAAAGAAAATTATTTTTCCACTACGCCCTGTATTTGTTCTTAAAATTATTTTCCAACCATTTTTATCTTCTGGCACGTTACTTTCTATTTTTAACAACCAAATTGAATCAATTTGGCCCAAAGGCCCTTAGAACTGAAATGGAAAAATGGGTTTGGATTCAGGGCCTTCACAGATGAGGCCCAAGGCCTTTAAAACAAATAATAAAAATATACAAAAAAACAAAATAAAAATAAAAGGAGGTTGGGTTGGGCTCGATAGGAATGCCCCAAAGGCCTTAGACTTAAAAGGATTTGGGTTTGGGGTAATTGGGCTAGGTCTTAGCCCAAATGGGTTTGGGTTTTAAGGCAGACGGGTTGGGTTAACCTATTTTCAGGCCAAGCTCTTGGCCGGTTTCTAGGTTGATTTTTTAAGGCTCATAACTTCTTCAATACTCAACGAAATTGATACCTTGCACGCCGACCAACTCACCGTGGTTGGGCCAAACGAAGAGATTGATACTTTGGTTGATTTCTTGTAGTACTCAGCAAGACGAAGAGATTGATACCTTGAACATCAGCCAACTCACCGTGGTTTGTCCAGAAATTGCCTCGAAAGGGGCGATGCTCGCTGAAAAATTTGGAAAAGTTACTCCGAGCTATTTTCTACGATTCACACATATACACCACTTAAAACAAGCTTCGATCTAACCCTAAAACATAACCCAAGGGTTTCTAGAAGCTTACCAACATTGGAAAAATACGAAACACGACGGAGAAGATAATGAACAGTACCGGCCGAAAGGAAGAGAAGGGGTTGTGGTGTTCTTTCTTTGATCCTTAGTTCCCAGGGGTGATGGTGATGATGTTTTGTTGTTGTGGTGATTGATGATGAGGGAGATGAGGGTGTGCAGGAAGGGAGAACACGAGTGAGAGGGAGAGAGAGTGAGAGAAATGAGAGTTGTGAGAAAGGGAGAGAGAACTGAGAGAGGAGAGAGACGAGAGGCTCGGGGGACAAAAAATCAGGGGGTGGGCCTCTTGGGCACACCATTTAAGACTCAAAAACCATTTTTAAAAGGAAAAATATCTCCAAACTTAGTGAAAATACAAAAATACATTTTTTGTTCCGTAAATCCCGAGACGGATTGTTACATCCCTTGAATTAAGGACACAAGACTGCTAATGTAAACAGCCAACCTACTTACACTTAGCTTACACTCCTTAGCTGATGTAAACAGCCAACCTACTTACACTCAGCTTCTAATAAAAATTCACTTTTTGCTTCTCTTCATATGGACATGGACATGGACATGGATATGGTGAGGAGCAATCATAGGAGATTGGGGCAGTGCTGCATGAACAATGCAAGGCTGATGGAGCTACCCACCGAAATCCTTGACAACATCCATTTGAGGCTACCCATAAGCTGTCTTTTTTTGCCTCAGATGTGTCTCTAAGACATCAAAGAACATAGTCGACTGCCTTTGCTTTGTTACACTACACATGTGACGTTTACTTTTGGCGCAATCTACTGTTGCTTCCGAACAAGTACCTTTGCTTATGCTTCTTGATCAATTTTCCTATGACTCTCATTGTAGATTTGCATTTACACCACTACAATATAATGGCATCAACGCGGCCTTGAAGAGGATCGAAGACCATGCAATTGTTTCTGATATTAGGTCCAAGATTAGTGCTTCATATTGTTTGGGTTTTGTTTTCTACAACTTGTTTTTCTTTCTAGATCATGATTATATTTTTCAACCGTACAAAAAGAATGATAGAAGTCCATGCTTCTTATTCAATCCTCTAAAGGGAGAAGTTCTTCCTCTCCCAACCACTGATATCCAAATTCCATACAGTTTGTATGGAACGTACAAGGAATGGTTTGGTATGGGATTTGATGATGTAACCAGCACTTATTGAGATATGGGTGTTGAAGAACTATATTGAGATATGGGTGTTGAAGAACTATGATACAAAAGAGTGGAGGCTAGAGTACAAGATAGATAATGCAACTGTCAGAGGCGAGCTTATTAACTTGACATGTTGTGAGTGGGAGCATGGCATATTCATCACTTCACAAGAGATTACAGAAAGTCATAAGATTACAGTCTTTGTGGATTTAAGATCTGGCTCCATGAATCATGTAAAGTTATTTCCACCTAGGCGCTTCAGGATTACAAGCATCTTGAGCTATACAGGGACCTTAATGTCCCTTAAAGATTATGGGAATTTGGTGGAACCTGAACCTACTACACGAAGCATCAGTGTCTAGAATATTATGATTGACCGGCATTGTTTGATACAGTTGCAAGGTCAGGACAACAGGGAGGAGGAATGGGCGTGGGGCTGAGGTATTTTGGTGAAGACTTGTAACAAAAATCATGGAAAAGCTATAATCACCACAAAAGATCAGAAATCAGATATTCTTTTTGCTTTCTTTCATGCTTTACCGTTACCAAACCCAAATCAAATTCCATAAGATAAAAATAAATAAATGAAACCACAAGTAAAATTTGTATCCTAGAATTCATAATAACAAAATTGAATCTTGAAACATAATCGATTGTATAAGCAAAAGTTATGAATTATAAATTAAGAATTTCATATATATCTTCCAGAGAGTGTTAACGTTTCCAACAATTCCATAGATTTTCTAGTGTCATGGAATTCGAAAACCATAGAAGAGCTTTATCTGATATGAAGAGTAAGGTCCGGTCATGGTAGCACCCTGTTGATGTCGCTAAGCATTAGTTTTGATGGGTCTACTATATTCAAGGCTGGCCACGTCTTTAATGTCATTAGTCGGTAAGCCGGAAAAATTTGTCCTTAAGTAGTTCATTTTCAAGAACTTGTAGATCTTCTATCCATACTGTAGCTGCAGCCTTGTTTACCACCTTGTTAAGTTCCTCTTCCATCTTTGCCAATTCTTTTTTAAGGGCTGTCTCACTTTCTTTGGTTAAGGATACAAGTTTCAGGGATGCAAGATTCTCTGGATTATCTTCGAAACCTTGATGTTTTATATATTCCAGCAAATCAACATTCTTCTGCATGTGGTCGTTTGATAGAATGATGTTTCCCTCACGATATCTCTTATCAAAGTCAAGCTCGCTCTTCAATTTCAAAACTTCAGCAGCCGTCTTGTTTCGAAGATTATTCTGCATGCATGATAGAAAATTAATCAGTTGACAGATATGCAAAACATGAATTTACTCACCAATCTGGTCTCCTACCGTTCAATTCCAGAAATGAACTTACCAATCTGGTCTGATATTGTTCCATTCCAATTTTATAAAATTCCACAAGAACTGCAGTCGCGAAAATAAAAATAAAAATCAGGTCATATATATTTTTGCAAGAACACAAAATAATAATAATAATAATGATGATGATGTTAAATCGTACTCTCTTGTGGGGTACGATAGAGCTTCAAGCTGTTGTCATTTTGAAACAAGACCATGTTTGAAGTCTTTAGTTTCTTTTCAAGTTTGAAGTTTTTTTCCAAACCCTCTTGCTTGGCTTCCCTAAGTTGTTTACCCGACAGCTTGACACGGATGTCTATTGGACTCGTATCATCTCCGTATTTTTTGTAACCCTGGAGCATGTATTACTGTTTTATTCGAAACTGAAAATAACTACAAATTACAAACCAAATTTGATGTTAACTTTTTATACTGGAAAATTTTACCTTAATGAAAGGATCTTTGGCCTCTACATTGTGTTCGGCGACTGAATTAAGAAATTTCAAATACTTGTCCGTCCACTTACGGATTGGCAACTCCGTAATCTTTAACATCCCGTTGCTTTCTTGTATGCACCCTTAAGAGGTGTAGTCGCCATCGCTGGACTGGCTACCCTCTATCCTTCCATGAAAACCTTTATACCACGGGCGCATTTCCACCGGCAATTTGTCTACTTCCCTTTGGAATCAATTAAATGCATCATGTTCTTGATTATGTGTATCGGGTGGTAACTGGGGACACTGGTATTCCACCCAACTCCAATTCCTTCACAACCATTAACAAGGACCATGGGTATTATTGGAAAATACCTACATGGCAAACAAAAAGAATCATCCCAAAGAGAACAATTTCAATAATTTACCACCTAAACTTTTAAGGAAGGAAAGAAGAGTAATGTTAGTAAAAATATTCAAACAAACTACGTACCTTCCAGGTTTAACTTCTTTGCCTTGTTGATCTGAGCTTTCGTCATCGAGGAAAATCAATCTTGCAATAGGAGAAAGCTCAATGTGTAGATAACGAGGTGCTGACTGGTCTTCGCCCCACTAAAAGTAGAAAGGAAAAAGGAATATATGTGTGTAAAACAAAAGGTTGTCATAGAATTTAAGAGTTACATTACACATTCATGATCAATGTCATTCAAGCTTGTTCAATGAGTGACATTCTTACCCGGCCTCGTGTTCCATAATTGCCATGGGGAATAAAGAGATTGACATTGTTGCTTCCCACATAATTTTGAGTCATTCCCATGGTTATGCTGGCGACATTACTCGAACTATGGTGATCGACAGACTTAGAAAACGCTTCCAATTTTATTATTCCGATTAACTTATTCTTCAAAGCGCAGAACAAAATATTCCTTTGACCGGGTTTCAATCCATCAACTATTGATGGAATTGTCCTTTTCAGAGCAGCAATGCAATACTTTAAATACTTCTTGTTAAAAAAATCAGTATAGTTTGTATGCGTCTCCTCATCCTTGTCGTTGTGGTTTTCTTCATCCTCATCATTAACTCGGTTACTACGCTGCTCTTCCCACTCCCGCTTCAGCTCCATACGAATATAGTTGTTAAGCCACCCTTTCCTATCATCTGCTCTTTTCTTATTAAAGGCAAGATCAATCGCCTCATCAGCTCTATCATCCCAAACAAAGTATTTCCTATGATTCTCAAGATTTCGAAAGAAATCTTTCCCTTCTTCCTCAGGGGAGAATGTTCCCAAACCCTAAAGGACATGAAATATCATACAAGAACAAACTATTTATGACGATATGCATCGCACAATCCCAAGAATAAATTGAAGACACAAACTAATATGTACCTTGTAGTGCTTAGTCGACCAGTCACTAGCGTTATTGTCCCGTGTCTTCTTCCACTCCTCATGGCTTTTGGTAGAATAAAAGTATTTTTGATCATGTTCCTTAGTCACCTGTACAAATGTTAATACAAGTTATAGATACCCTTGACAATCTTCCATTGATCGATCATATTAAATTTACTAGGCATACTAGTTAAATTATGTAAACTAACCTTGATACAAGGAGTTATAAACTCAGCCAAAAACCCATCAATTTTAAGAAGTGAGGGGCAAAAGCAAAGGAAAAGGTTAATCAAAAGTCCTTTGATGTGGAAACCATCATCATCCTACACAAGCACATACGTTAAGCTTTCTCTTAGCAGTCATCAAGATAAACCGTATGTGTTGAAAATTTGAAGTTGTCGTGTACAATATAAAATGTAAGTAGAAACAATCAAACAACAATAACAAAATCTTATCCCACTAAGTGGTGTACAATATAAACGGTAAGCAATAAAACAAAAAAAAATTATGAAAATTAAGGCATCTAGCCTGATCTGTCATAATCATTACTTTGCCGTAGTGTAATGAATCAGCGTAATCCTCACCCTCATAGATTTTATTTTTCTGTACCCCCATACTTGTCATGATGTTGTAAATTATCTTATTGTCTTTGCTATTTTCTCTTACATTGAGCAATTTACCTTGCAACCTAAACACACCAAAAGTGTCCCGACCCAGAATACTGAGCCCTGTCGTCTGTTTTTGAATTTGGATCGACTAAGTTAACATACCATACAACGGGAACCAAATAAAAAAAAATTTGTTGACTCTACAAAAGTTTACAAAACAGATGACTTACTGCAAGCGACTCAGCTGAATTTCCTTCTACGAAAATCAAGGCGCAATCTCAGCAGAATTTTCTTCTACAAAACAGATGACTTACTTCAAAATATTGACAATTGATGAGTCTACCACTGAAAAATAATATAGATGTGAGAATCAAGGTTAGAGTATTCCAGTTTACTATAGTAGTTGAACTTGAATCATTAATCGCATTGCTTATACATATATTTACCTTCCTTTAAGAAATCTTCTGAAAGTTCAAATGTTTTGGTAAATGCTCTAGTATGGCGCGGATGATCAAAAGTATCTTTTGCTGGGAGATTAAACACAGGATTGCGAAATTTAACGTTCAAAAAAATCCATAAATGATTCTTCACAACATCTGAATCTTGGTTTGGATTCTCGTCCTTATCTGAATTTAGGTTTGGATTCTCGTCCTTGTTTTTTATTCTCGTTCTCATTCTCATTCTCATCTGAATTTAGGGTTGAATTCTCGTCCTTTTCTTTGATAGTTTCAAAAAGATGTTTTGTGATCGCATTGCTAACGACATCAACATTATCTCCACCATGGCTTGTATTGACTAAGTTGACAAAACTGACCTGTAGTGAAATAAAGTCCGACAACATGAGACTCAAAATTTCACATGTACAAAACAGTCGCATATATTTGGGCTCTCATATGTAATAAACCTGTTGGAAATGTCCGTTGCTCAGAGTCACACAGATCTCCATGTCATCACTAATTTTCATGGTTATCCTGGCAAATTGAGTGGATTGAGTTAAAAAAAAAAAAATTCTAAATAATTATAAGAAAAAAATAAGAGGATAAATTTAGAACCAAAAGTTTCATATAAACAATAATTAACCTTGGAATGTTGACAAAATGAAAAGCTCTAGGTTTTAAGTATAGATCAACATATGTAGAGAATGATTTTGTGCCAACGTCCCTTCCATTTAGCTTAACCTCCACCGTCTCTCCGAGGCAGTCAGCTATGTCAATCACTCGTTTCTTTATCAAACCAACAATGTCACCGTTAAGGCTTGTCATGTTATATGTTGCCAAATCTGGTTTCAATAGTATTCTCACCCACAGTTCCTTTGATTTGTGATCACTGGAGTCAGTTTGCGGGTTCTTAGAGCAAGTCCAGCCCGGCATGCAAGGACTGGCACCCAGTGAAGAAAATAGCCCGGCATGCAAGGAATGAGCTCCAGCCCGCACAATTGACTGGCACCCAGCCCGTGCCAGTCAACAGCCCAGCCCAAAATGGACAGACCCAGGAGCCGGTCAGTTTCTGGCGCGTGCAACACACGCGGGTGCCCAGGCGAGTAGCCGACAGGCTTTGCAGGCCCTGGGGCCCGCGTGCAGGTCCACTTGCAGTCATCCGACAGGCTTTGCAACACACGTGGCATCGTGTTGGCTGTTGGATTTGATTATTTTTCAAATCCAACGGTCCAGATTAATTACAACATTAAAATTTATTAAAAATTATTTAAAAAATGTCAAATTTTTTTTAAAAAATACAGAAAAATTTTAAAAAATTAATTTTTTTTTTCTATAAATACCTAACCCTCATCTTTCACCTTACACCACATTTCAATATTTTCTACACGTGGCGTGACGAGATTGGTTAAAAATCCTATCCGAAATTAAAACTATTTTTTTTTATTATTTTATAAAAAAATTATTTAATATTTTAAATGGACTGGGTGCCAGCGCATTTTGTAGGGGTGGAGATCGTTTGTGCCAGCGCATTTTTAGACTAGGTGCCAGCACATTTTTTTTTGGGGTGGAGATGCTTTGGCCTATTACTGTTCATTGAGTCTGTTACTGTTCAATTAAGTGGATAAATAGGCTGGGTGCTGGCACAAAGTGGATAGGGGTGGAGTTGCTCTTATTGTCTCTAGAGAATACCTGAAATTTGTAACAATCAAATTATTGAACCCGTGTGCTCAATCGATGGCCGCCACGATTACAACACATTTAACATATCAAACTTTTTTACCTTCTTATGCAATTTATTTCCGTCAGCCTTTGACACTATGATTTCTTTGCAATAAGGAACAAACTTCTTTTACAATTTGAGCTCTTTGCATAAAATACTAAACTTCTCGTGGCTCTTATTGGCAAAGCAAATAGTTATGGCATCATCAACCTTCCCTATATCAACTTCCAGTTTGTTTTTAATCCTCAACGCGACATCCGTCAGCATGTCGTTTAACATCCAGTAGAGGCCAAGAGCGTACGTTACTGGACGTTCAACCATCTCCTCATTATCGTACACGCATAAAGTTTGGGTTTTCCAGTCTCCAAACCCATAGTCTCTCTCGTTTGTTGTTCTTGACATTCCTCTTGTTCGTTTTTATCCTAAGATATCGTCTTCTTTCTTGAACAAATGAAGCAACAAAATCGAAAAAGGTTTGAAATTTCTAGAGTGTTATGCTCTGTGATCTTTGAAAGAATCCTACGTACGTAGATGTGCTTGGGCTTGTGTGTTTGTTAGGTAGATGTACTCCCATATTTATATGCGAAAACTTACCCAAGTTGAGTTAGGTTCCACCCTCATGAAGAAGGAAAAGATTTCTTTGAATACACTCTCAAGTACTTCCTTTTTATTTTTATTTTTTTGGGAAAGCCACGACATTAATTCATTGATCAAAAGGTTAAAAGAGTTCAAGTCTTTCCTGTTTAAAACCGCTAAAATCTTACCAATTTTGTACTTACATGTTTTATTTCCTTTTCATTACTAAATCCTATCAGGTATGCAAAAACATTGATTGGACTTTTTTTTTGGATTGTGAACAATCATCTCGCAACATGCTTCCCGTACAAGGAATGCAATGCGAATGTGAAAATGTACTCAAATATGGTAAGAGTTGCATTTTTTTTTTTTTTTTTTTTTGTCTAAGACCTTGCTTGTTTACCTTTTTCTGGGAGCTTTGATGTTTGTTGGATTAAATCTTACAACATCTTCGTTTCCTATATCAAATTCTTTATATTACTAATTGGTTTGGGAAAACCATTGAATTGGAATTTATGTAATTATTTGTTGCAAATTGGACTTTACATGATGGTTTACGTAGGGGGGTGAGTTGTCAGAACCTTATATTGTTAATCGATGACGCAGATTATCAACAGTGCAACACATGTACGTCCTCTTGTTTTTAGATCCAACGCCTGTCGAGTTTCCATATATCCGACAATCATGACCCAAGAGTTATCCCGAAAGAAAACCATTTACTCATTTACAAATTCATGTTGGCAAGGTTTCTAATCTTAGGTGCTTGTATTTCTGATCTGAGTAAGCATCTCGCACCTTCGGCAAAGCCTTTAGAAAGCACGACCTCATTATATCAACTCCCTCTTGTAAAGCAGCATCAATCTAGATCAAAGAGGCACATCATCGTTATCTCAGAAAGTAATTACTAGCCTTACATTGCGATACAAGGAATGATAACATGAACCAAACGACGTTTAGACATAATTGAATAAGTAAATAACAAGCAAACAAACGGTGGTAGAATCTTTCAAAATATAGTTTTTATAAATTCTTCGCTATGTGGTAATTCTTATTATGCAGTAGGAGAAACAAACTAAGAATATGGATGTCTTGAACGTAAGAAATGTTATCTGAGACAAATACAAAACCACCATATACTCACTCGTCCTTGAGCTGTTGCATGAAATTTTTGCAGCAATAATGCTTTTGGATCCATTTGACCAGGAGGTTTCCCATTCAAACTCATGAAATCTGGAAATTCAAGCTCACCGATTCTTAGCCGAGGAAATTCTCTGTTCCCTCGAAAGTGACAGATCACACTCTTCAGCCTAATAACAAAACAAAATCCAGTGATAAGTACCGATAGTCCACTTATTCTCCTTAAGTTTGAAAGCAGAAAAAGGCAAAATTGAAATGCCTTTCAAGAGGGAAATGAAAATTAATACATTTTCGGTAATTATATATGAGTGCTTAATTGGTTGATCAAGTGATCATCCCCAAAAAGGGAAGTTTGACCATAAGAATTCTGGTAACACCGCATAATCATGGTCTTTACTCCTCAGTGTAGAAGTAGTGATGGTCTAGTAATAACAAAAAAAACAATCCTAACATGGAGCTCCTATATAATTAGTTCACCGACGATTCTTCTTCTTAATTATATATATAACCAATGTAAACACCAGTGTCTAGAAAGGTTCTAACATTTTTGGTAGGACATTTTTCACCATTTCTTAATCATATAGAAGCATATGTGCTTAAAACTCGAAAGCAAAAAATTTGATCATTCCCATTCTGGCATAGGTGACCTCCATTTGGGTGAAGACGAAGTACCTCACTTGGTCATGTCATCATGAAACTACAGTTAAGGATAAATAAATAAATAAATACTATAAAGATATGCACAGATGCTCTACGTACAGAAAAACTTAAAACCAGAAAAAGAAAGTACCAGAAGCACACGATTGAGAGAGAGCTAAAAACAAGCAGCAAGAGGTCCTGTCTGTAGTTTAACAAAGAGAAATACAAGTTAAACCATGCACTCTCTCTTTTACTAACATTACTTACATAACCAGTAGCATTAAATAATAGCTCTAAGCCTCTAACATACAAAAGTGACGAAGTAAAAATCACGCAGGAATAGTAAATGGGATTGGAAGTGTGCTAGAAGGAATGAAATGCACAGAACAAATACCATTTCGGTACGTATATTCATTCAAATCGCAGTGGAAGTAATAAACATAAATAGCAAGGCAAGATAAATGAATAACCTTTGCAAATAGAAGTACAATAACATAGTTCCATCAGACGTTAAAAGAAAGTATATCAGTCACAGATTCACCACTCAAATTCATG
The DNA here is from genome assembly GCF_019419815.1 of Pyrus x bretschneideri. Taxonomy (NCBI): domain Eukaryota; kingdom Viridiplantae; phylum Streptophyta; class Magnoliopsida; order Rosales; family Rosaceae; genus Pyrus; species Pyrus x bretschneideri. The sequence continues at coordinate 361,514 of NW_025999789.1, read as the reverse complement.
TAAGTTTGAGGCTTTGCAAGAAAAACCGGAACTTCACCCACGAAACCTGAAATGACAAACTTCCATGAACTTCACAAACGAAACATAAAAATGACAAAAAACAAAGTAACATATGCAAAGGTTTACGTGCCTTTCCCAAAGATACCATTTCGGTATATGTGTGTGTGTGTGTTGATATGAAAATATAAACCAATCAAGGATGTCTTTCCCTTTCTAATTTGATTCCCAATTCAATTTGATTTCAATCAAATAGTCTTTCCCACCATTTGTTGTTTAGGTGATTCGTTGCAATGAAAGGACCAAGCAGAGGGAGACAGATCATTTCCAATACCAGAAGATGGATAATAAAAGCTCCATCAAGTCCCCTACGTCCTCTCTCGTCTCCAACACCAAAACTTTCACGCTTCAAAACACACCCAAGGTGGCACGACATGCCACATGAATTACCCCCAAACGAGGGCTCTGTGCTACAAACCAACCAAAGGCCCGGGTCCTTGTTGCCATCAAACTAGTATATTTCTTTTCTTTCCCCCATTTCTGCACATAGGATCTGTAAAATTTCCCGACGGCTCCATGACTGTAACACTTCAGAGGCACCATGTGACCACTTCGATACTTAATAGACAACCTCTGTTTTTATCCGTACTTAACTTGCAGCTGTTTTGACCGATCAACTCCAAGTCCTAAAGGCCAAGGAGAAAGGAACGTATATCAGTATATACAAAGTAGAAAATAAGCAAGCAGATTAGCTCCCTCATTCTCTTATTGTGCCGGCAGACCCCGCAAGCGAGGTGAAGTAAGGTTAGATTAGAGTGTTGAACAGAAAAAGAAGCTTGAAAAGAAAATCCTAAGGTGGACATGAGATTTTTTTTATCGAGGTAATGATTGAATTATTATTTTAGTGTTAATTAACGTACTTATTTTCTATTTGTGGCACATCATTTAATTTAAAATTTTAGTCTCCATATCATTATCTTTTCTTTTTCTTTTTTTATAGGTGATGCATAAAATTCACTCTCAAATTCTAATTTTTTTTTTTTAACTTAATGAAGTTCTTCAAAATCTATAACATTTTGAATATCTATAAATTTGTTTGTACTTTATTGAAAGCATTTCGAATTCCCAATTGACTACACTTTAATTTGGATGCATTCTTTTAAATTATACTTTGATTACATGCACTACTACAAAAGGGCCTTATTTTGTCGGTGGTTGGTGTCGGTTTTATATAATGTAGTGGCGGATAAGACATTCTGACACCTACTTAATATGTTGTCGAAATTACTATCTGTTATAACTGACATAAACTATTAATGTCGCTTATAACTGACATAGATTTTAATATTTTTTAATACTGATGTCGCATAAAAAAAAATCGTGTCACTTACAACCGACATAACATTAATGTCAGTTAAAAGAAGACTGGTGTCGCATCTTCCCGACACTAATGTTAGTTTTTAAATATTTTCAAAGCCAATGTCAGTTGTAGTTGACATACGTTTTAGTTTTTATTAAATATTTTGAAACCTAGTGTCAATTGTAACCGAGATAAAGTTAGGGTCGGTTAAAAAAAGACCGGTGTTGTTTCTGCTCGACACTAATGATAGTTTTTAAATATTTTCAAAGCCGATGTCGGTTGTAGCCGACATAGGTTTTAATTATTTTTAAAATATTTTGAAATCCAGTGTCGGTTGTAGGAGATAGATTGGTGGCCTTTATCTACCCTCCCCGTGTTTTTTTCTTCCTCACTCACATCTTTCTTATTTCTTCCAATTTATAAACCATCCCCAGTGTTTTCTTCTTCTTATCTCGCATATTTCTTATTTGTTCTTCCAATTTCATTAATTCCTTCTTCTCCATAGTAAGTTTTTCTTGGTTCTAGTATTTTTATTTTCTTCTCTTATGTTTAATTTTTATTTACAATTTAATTTTGTAGGTATTTTATTTGAGCTGGTTAAGTACATAAAGAATGATCGACAACAAAATTCTTCCATAATGCAAGTTTCTATCACTAAATTCCTTAAATTTTAAATTGTATAATACACAAGTTTATTTATTTAAAAATTCTAATTTAAGTATTTAGATAAATTTCTACGATTTATGTTAAATTAATAAAATATTTAGTCAAATTAATTAATTTTTGTCACTTGAATTGTTATGAGAAAATGGAAATGAATAATTGTGACATCCCACATCGCCCAGGGGAGTGATCCTTATATGTATATTCTCATCCCTACCTAGCACGAGGCCTTTTGGGAGCTCACTGGCTTCGGGTTCCGTAAGAACTTCGAAGTTAAGCGAGAAGGGGGCTAGAGCAACCCCATGATGGGTGACCCACTGAGAAGTTGCTCGTGAGTTCCCAAAAACAAAACCGTGAGGGAATGGTAAGCCCAAAGCGGACAATATCGTGCTACGGTGGTGGAGCGGGCCCGGGATGTGACAATAATATTCATAAGCATTTATGTTAAATTAACAATATTAAATATAACATAAATTGATAATATTTAGTAATATAAAAATACATTATGTTAAATTAATTTTTTTTACACTTTAATTGTTATGAGGATATTCAAAACTTGAATTTAACAAACGATCAAGAATAATTTTGATAAACGCATTCTTTAATGATTTCAATTAAAAGAATAATGTACAAGAACGCGGTCTTTTGCCAACGAGGGAGCCCCACTTTCCTACTCCCACTCCCACTCTAAACGCACCGTACCCTGTCGCCGCAGTCGACACCCAAAAAACCCTAAATTCGAAAAAGTTAAGTGAGAGAGAGTGAGGAGAGAGATAGCCCGCCACCTTCCTCGTCATCCACACCCAAAGTCTCAAAAACCCTACCTGCAACTCTCGACTTCGCTGCAGCAATGGCCGAGTCGACTCAGCTACAGCAAGCCCAACTGGGGACGATTCTCGGTCCCGACCCCGCCCCTTTCCAAACTTTAATCGCCCACCTCATGTCCTCCGCCAATGAGCAGCGCTCCCAGGCCGAGCTCCTCTTCAACCTGTGCAAGCAGACCGATCCCGACTCCCTCTGCCTCAAACTCGCTCACCTACTCCAGTTCTCTCCCGCCGCCGAGGCCCGAGCAATGTCCGCCATTCTCCTCCGCAAGCAGCTCACTCGCGACGACTCCTACCTCTGGCCCCGATTGAATCCGACTACCCAATCCTCGCTGAAGACGATTCTCCTGACCTGTATTCAGCAGGTGGATAACAAATCCATCTCCAAGAAGCTCTGCGATACAATTTCCGAGCTCGCCTCCGGAATCCTGCCCGATAACGGGTGGCCGGAGCTCCTGCCGTTCATGTTCCAATGCGTCTCGTCCGATTCGCCCAAGCTTCAAGAATCGGCGTTTTTGATATTTGCTCAGTTATCGCAGTATATCGGCGACACCATGGTGCCGCACATAAAGGAGTTGCACGCCGTGTTCTTGCACAGCCTGGGGAACTCGCCGAGCCCTGACGTTAAAATCGCAGCTTTGAACGCCGTCATTAATTTCATTCAGTGTTTGACAAGCTCTGGCGATAGGGACAGGTTTCAGGACCTGTTGCCGGCGATGATGAAGACGCTGATGGAGTCTTTGAACAACGGGAACGAGGCCACAGCACAGGACGCTCTTGAATTGTTGATTGAATTGGCAGGGACTGAGCCGAGGTTCCTCAGGCGGCAGATTGTGGAGGTTGTTGGGGCAATGCTACAAATTGCCGAGGCGGACACCTTGGAAGAAGCAACCCGGCACTTGGCAATTGAGTTTGTAATCACCCTTGCTGAGGCCAGGGAACGTGCTCCAGGGATGATGAGAAAGTTGCCGCAGTTCATAAGCCGATTGTTTGCCATTTTGATGAGGATGCTTCTGGATATTGAGGACGAAGCCTCATGGCATACAGCTGAGAGTGAAGATGAGGATGCGGGTGAGAGTGGTAATTACAGTGTTGGGCAGGAGTGTTTAGATAGGCTTGCCATATCTCTGGGTGGGAATACCATTGTTCCCGTGGCGTCTGAGCAGTTGCCCACTTATTTGGCTGCCCATGAGTGGCAGAAGCACCAAGCTGCTTTGATTGCTCTCGCTCAAATTGCAGAGGGTTGTGGCAAGGTATCGATTGTTATCATATTGTTATTCATGAATACTATTTCCCGGTTAACTAAATGTTGTTGGTTAGTTACACTACAATAGGATTAGTTGTTCAACCACTTTAGATGTTTTTCTGTTGAAATGATAGAATCTGGGAAATATACACCTTGATTGTCAATGGTTATTGTTTCATTCACACTTGACACACATGAATGAAAGTTTTAATTCCGGATACAATTCAAGTGTAGGGTAAATTGTTTGCACACATACACACACGTCTACGTCATCAACTATGGGAAAAGTACAGCGGCAGATAAAATTTTGTGCAGCATGCTGCTTCTTCCAGTTAAAATCAACTTTCATCTACCTTTTTGTTAATATTTTGGTTTTGGTGTTTCAGGTAATGATTAAAAATTTGGAGCAAGTGGTAGCAATGGTCTTGAACTCATTTCAAGATCCACACCCTCGTGTAAGGTGGGCAGCGATTAATGCAATTGGGCAGTTGTCTACAGATTTGGGTCCAGATCTGCAAGTTCAATATCACCAAAGGGTGCTCCCGGCATTGGCTGCAGCTATGGATGATTTTCAGAATCCCCGTGTTCAGGTTAGTTGCTGATTGTGTTTTCTGGTTCTCTTTCTGATTAATTGAATTGGTGAAGGATTTGGTTTTTTCCATGCTAGTGTCATCCTTAACCTACCATAACTAACACTCTTTACCAAAAATGGTATGGTTCATGTTGACCTTGTCACCATAAGACAAATACTGACAGACAGTTTCTCTTCTTAACGATTCTTTACAAGCTGTGCACTGTAGAGCATTATGGTGTGTATAAAGTTGCTTAAATCAATAATCTAATTAGATAGTGTTTCTTACCTGACATCTACTTATGGAAAGTGTCATTCTTTTAGAATCATTGCTTTCTGTCCTGTTAATCTTTTATTTTTTGGGATGCGAGAATCTACATCTTACTTACTGGGATGTAAACTTGTATTAATGATTTGACAAAAAAAAAAAAAAAAAAAAAAAAAAGACTTGTATTAATGCAGTCTTATTATGTTGAAGTGAAAAAACAATTAGGCTTTCATTCGTGAGCACTATTTCTTGCAACGTACAGTAGGAAACAATGTGTCATGTGCTTTAGTTTTGTGAGCTTGGGTTGCTTTATATCCTGAATTTGTAATATAGGGTGATTGCTTTTGATATAATATGACATGCCCATTTTATTAGCTCATTATCTGGACCGTATTATTGCATGTGCTAGATTATCTATTCATTAGCGTGCCTCTTTGTAATTTGATATCTGCAGGCACATGCTGCTTCAGCATTGCTCAACTTCAGTGAGAATTGTACTCCGGATATTTTGACACCTTATTTGGATGGAGTAGTGAGCAAATTGCTTGTACTTCTGCAGGTATGTGCTTCTTAAGAAAATAACATATTCATCTAATAAAAACACTTGCATAATAATAATCTTGTTGAACTAGTATTAGTTTACGTTCTTTGAAATATCATGTCTCATGCAGAATGGCAAACAAATGGTGCAAGAGGGAGCCCTTACTGCTTTAGCATCTGTTGCCGATTCATCTCAGGTATTTTTTCTATATAATGTGTTATTCTTGTTTAATATATATATATTTTTTATTTATTTTTTAAATTTTTTTTATGTATGATTAAGTTTGATGGTAATGGGATTTGTAGGAGCATTTCCAAAAATACTATGATGCAGTTATGCCTTACCTGAAAGCTATCTTGGTGAATGCAACTGATAAGTCTAACCGCATGCTTCGTGCGAAATCGATGGAGTGCATTAGCTTGGTTGGAATGGCTGTTGGAAAGGATAAGTTTAGGGATGATGCGAAGCAGGTAAGACAGTCTATCTTGTATCCATTTTCACTGTATCAGAGCCTCCTCGTTTTGGAGTTTGTATTGAAATAATTATCTTGCATACCACCTGGTTATGGAATGGGTGGAAAAGTATGGACGCTTTGAAGCTTTGGTTTCTTAATTCATTTCCCCTAACCCCCTCACGTCGCAATAGAAATTTGATTTCATTGGAATTGTAACTTTTCCCTTTTCACTCTACAGTTTTCAAATTATATGTTTAAGCTCTTTCTGTTTCTTGTATGGGAATGATAAATTGAATCTTCAACCTGTTAAAATTTTGCTGCCATTTGAAACCTGTTTGGAATATGCTGCCAATTTCTTGTTTTTTGTGTTTGAACTTTTAAGTTAGCTAGTTATATATAGATACAGATTGATCATACCCTTATTCTTTGAAGGTCATGGAAGTGCTGATGGCTTTACAAGGATCTGGAATGGAGGCAGATGATCCAACTACAAGTTACATGCTACAGGTATGTTCTTATTTCTTAAATTGCACAAACATTACTATACTTCAAACGTAGTATTCTCAATAAAAATTGATCTACAATGGTGTAGGCATGGGCAAGACTCTGCAAGTGCTTAGGACAAGATTTCCTCCCCTACATGAGTGTTGTAATGCCTCCTTTGCTTCAGTCTGCTCAACTTAAGCCAGATGTAACCATTACATCTGCAGATGACAATAGTGATATTGATGACTCTGATGATGAAAGGTTAGAATATTTTTCATTCTTTTTTATGTAAGTTCAATACCAACAGCCATGTATAATGTATGTGAATGTGATACTATTAGCCATTTCTTGCTATCCTTCCTAAAGGTTTGTTATAAATGCATCTGGATTTATTGTTGGTTCATATCACTTTTACCACATTTACATCATTATCTACATGCCGCAAAATGGATAAGCAAAATGGCTTTGACATCCATATATGATGTTTCTCTTCTTGAACCTTTGGATGATTATTTGTGTAATGTACCAATTTAGCAATTTAAAGTTTGCAAGGTGTAGTTAGAGTAATTGAATGCAGAAGATAAATACATGTTGCAGTAGTGTTGTTATGCTGCTCTTTAGTAGCTGTCTCTCTAAATGTTGCTTTTCCATTACAGTATTGAAACAATTACTCTTGGGGATAAGAGGATTGGAATCAAGACTAGTGTCCTAGAGGAAAAAGCTACCGCTTGCAATATGCTTTGTTGCTATGCTGACGAGTTGAAAGAAGGATTCTTTCCTTGGATTGATCAGGTCTTTCATGGTGTATCATAATTATTTTTCTTACCGGCTTCCTATGAATGATACTTAAAAATGTCATATTTGTGCAGGTTGCCCCAACTTTGGTTCCACTTCTTAAATTTTATTTTCATGATGAAGTTAGGAAGGCAGCTGTTTCAGGTATACTTTATTTGGGTTTTCTCCTTCTGATGAACATTTAGTTGGAGGTTTGATAAAGAAATATCTATTTTCTTTCTCTAGCAATGCCGGAGCTGCTGCTTTCTGCAAAATTAGCCATAGAGAAAGGGCAAGCTCAAGGTCGTAATGAAACCTATATAAAACAATTGTCTGACTACATTGTTCCAGCTCTGGTGGAAGCATTACACAAGGTTGTTTATTGTTTGTCATTTAAGGTTCCTCGATCAGGGTGTAATGATATGATGTTTCTCTGAAGTATGAAATGAGAGTGCAATTTGTGTGCAGGAACCTGATACAGAAATCTGTGCAAATATTTTGGATGCATTGAATGAATGTTTACAGGTATGCCACATTTTAAAGAAATTTATGAAATTTCCTTTGAGGCCTGGTTTAACTTTTGTTACTTATTCTGCACGAGTTTAGCTCTGTGGTGATGGAATAGCTAAACCCGGGTTGGGCACCTTGCACAGTGCACCAAACTGATTTACGCTTCTGACCTGGGATCGAGCCTGCCTCCTTAGAGTGTGCGGTGTCTCTCCCATTGGATGGTTGGTAAGCTAGAGCTGATGCTTTGGTACTGTTCCAGCAAGGGTCACCCTATCGGGTGAGCTTTACTGGTCTCTCGGAGAGGTACCTGATACTCGGAAGATCCGGGATGAAACCAGTGAATTCCCGCAGTTGTGGGAAACGAGGGAAAAATGTTGGCTTGGATCTTGCGGGGCACCAGTGGTCTATGTATCCTGATTGCAATACTGGATACTCGAGTTACCCTGTTTTTCCACTTTTGTTTAATTTTAACTTCTTGCAAAAGAAAAAAAAAAACTTCAGTAACTATAATAAGACTAGTATGTTATTATATTTTTTTTATATTAAACTTTGACTTGAAGACAGTTAATGCACCGTAATATGGTTATATAGTTGTTACCCTACTGTCTTAGAAAAATGTTTTATTTGAGTTTATTCATACTTTTTAGTTCAAAATTCAATAACTTCATTTTGGAATTTCCATCTTTATCATTGCTTGAATATGACACCATTCATGCATTCTTTGCATCTTTTGTTTCAGATAGCTGGACCACTTTTAGATGAAGGCCAGGTCAGATCCATTGTGGAGGAGATAAAGCAGGTGATCACTGCCAGTTCAAGTAGAAAAAGAGAAAGAGCAGAAAGGACCAAAGCAGAAGACTTTGACGATGAGGAAAAAGAGCTAATTAAAGAGGAAAATGAACAAGAGGAAGAAGTTTTTGATCAAGTAAGTTTTTTCAAATACAATCTTTAAGTAGCCCATCAATGATATTGCTGATGTTTTCATTATTTAATTGAACAACCTTTTTTAATTCCAGGTGGGAGAAATCTTAGGAACTCTGATTAAAACATTTAAAGTCTCTTTCTTACCTTTCTTTGACGAGCTAACATCATATCTAACACCAATGTGGGTAAGTTTCGTCTCAAGGAAGCCTCTGATTGTCATTTTGAGGAACCAGAATGTTCATTTGTAAAATCTTATGTTCTGTTTTGTCAATCTTTGATTTCGAGTTAGTTTCTTTGTTTTTTAAATAATGCATCCAAATCAACAGGCCAAGGATAAAACACCTGAAGAGAGAAGGATCGCTATATGCATCTTTGATGATGTTGCGGAGCAGTGCCGTGAAGCAGCTTTAAAGTAAGTTTGTTCTATTAGAAATGTTTGGGTGGAAGTAATTCATATTATTATGAACTTATCTTTTGTTCTGATGTTGTTGGGTCAGATATTATGACACATTTCTTCCTTTTTTATTGGAGGCCTGCAATGATGATAACCCTGATGTTCGACAGGTCTGATCTCAGCAATTTATTTTAAAATGTATAAGGGTGCTTTTTTCCCGTAAGTGTTATGTGATTCTTTTTGGTTTTGTTTTCCCTTTTCAGGCAGCTCTATATGGACTTGGTGTCTGTTCAGAGTTTGGCGGAATAGTAATTAAACCCCTTGTCGGCGGTAAGTCTGCTTGTATTTCTTACAGAGTTGGAATATTTCTGATTGCTTATTGTAACACTTTCTGATGGCTTTATCCAGAGGCTCTTTCGAGGCTAAATGCTGTGATTCAGCATCCTAATGCTCTGCAAGCTGAAAATGTGATGGCATATGACAATGCTGTTTCTGCTTTAGGAAAAATATGTCAATTTCATCGTGACAGTATTGATGCAGCTCAGGTACTAAACTTTATTTATTTATGTTGTGACATCTGAAATTCATTTGTTTTGTTGTCACTATATGCAGTGTGCTCTATACGATGTTTTCAGAAAACTTTTTTATTACACTACTGTTTTGTCCTAACTTTTATTTCAAGAGTCATTGAAATTTATCTTTCAAATATTTTATTTCTTCGCATTATGGTCTGTCAACTTTCTGTCATTTGGCAGGTCATTCCGGCATGGTTGAACTGTTTACCAATTAAAGGTGACTTGATTGAAGCCAAAGTTGTCCATGACCAACTTTGTTCTATGGTTGAGAGGTAGAGCTTCAGCTGTCTTTTACTTTGTGCGTAAGCCTATTACTTGTTGCCTTTTCATGCATTTGAAGTTTAGAACAACATTACCGGTGAAATTTAGAGGTGCACCTTTGTAATCCATCTGCAGGTCTGACAGAGAACTTTTGGGTCTCAACAATCAGTGTCTTCCCAAAATTGTTGCCGTGTTTGCTGAGGTTTGTGATCTATAAAATGATTTAGCACTCCTATGCCAAGTATTTTGCACACTAAGAAAATCATGATATTTGATATTCTCTTTTCCTCAGTAACGCGCATATCTCATTGTTCTGTTTCATTTATTTATTTTGATGTGTGTTTCAATGATTGCTATTGGCGTTAAGAAATTATAGGCACATCAGTTGTGATATGGGGATTGATTAACTTATGTGATAAAGTACAAGTTTACCAAAATTTATTTGCCTAATTTGCTTTGTTTTACTGGCCTTGCTGATAGCTGTAAACTTTTTTTCACAATGATATTGTCTCTTGCTGATTTTGTATGTAATACATATTCAAGAGTGAGAATATTTACTTTGGAGTGTATGATTTTTCTCTCGTAGGTTCTATGCGCGGGCAAGGATTTAGCAACGGAACAAACTGCAAGCAGAATGATTAATCTGTTGAGGCAGCTTCAGCAGACTTTGCCGCCAGCTACATTGGCCTCAACGTGGTCCTCCTTGCAACCTCAGCAACAGCTTGCACTGCAATCTATCCTCTCCTCATAAGTGATTGTGCATATTTCTGCTTTGGGATACACGGATCCTGTCTTGTGTGGTAATTATGTCACCAATTCTTCTCCTTAAGATGGTTCCCGTAGGTTGGTTTTGCAAAGCGTGGAAGTCATCATTGCGATTTGATCGTATACTCCTTTTGGTAAGATGTGTACATGCAGGTGTTAATTATTAGTGCAATTTTGAGTCTTAAGAGAAAAGAAGTGTAGGTGATTGTTGTTGGTGAGGGTTGTTTTTGTGGGCGCACGCCTGAGGTTCGGGAGTGTTGTTGGTCTACAAATTCTTGTTGCATTTCTGGTCTCCTTGTGTTTTAATGTATTCTATGCCTACATTTTATAGCGTGAATCTGTTGACTAGAGGTTGAGAGGTTGATTCTTTCATTGTGTTGGCAATTTTGATCGCAAAAGGCAATAAATTTGGCCATGCTTTTTACAGTGGTAGATGCTCTTGTGTTGTGTTGTGCTGGATTGAGCTTCCTCATCTCCCCCACATTTTCCTCTGTTTAAGTATAGTTTAAAATTTGAAAGAAAAAAAAGTAGTCAACGAGCGGGTCTGTAAATTCGCAGAGCTTGTTTCTCAACATTTTGAGTTTGAACAAATCTTAGTTCGACACAATTTGTTTTCATGATACAAACAGCCTTGAGTTTGGAATACTTCAGAAAAATTTGGATTAGAACTATCATAATTCTTGTTTGCATTTTAATTTTTCAAAAAATATTCGAATTTGAAATTCTTGAATTCTCATGTGAAAATTTTACTTTTAAAAATCGGAAACATCATTTCAACTTGTACACATAAGTTATGGTACATATGAGAAGAATGAGACGCAAGAAATCGGATAATAAGTGCCATCTCTCATGTACGTCAAATATTTATTGTGCTTTACATAGTAATCTTAATGTGTCACGCGATAGATTTATACATTGTTTTTAGAAATAGACTAATACTAAATGGAGACAATTTATCCGTAAACTCCAAAACCGATGTTTGCTTGAACCATAAAAGTCGCATACTTAGGCTCTGTTTGGTATTACATTTTTCCATAAAAAAGCTGCTTCAATTTAAAGAGAAAACACTAAATTCTGTTTGATAAAAATTTATTGGCCTAGAATACCCCTTGTATTAATGAATGAGTAATTTTCTACAAAATAAGGAATGAAGGAGACTCGTAAGAGAGGGCATTGTGTTAGAAGGATACTTTTCAAAATGAACAATTCTGCCGGAAAAAAAAAAAAAAAGGAATAAAGTGTCAAACCAAGAGCAATTACATTGGCTTTTCGCAGGAACTCCTACTAATTGTTCAGCAACCAACTTTTGTTTTTCTTAAAGTACAACAAAAGCTATTTTAAAAATAAACACATCAATTCTTTTCTGTCATCTTATATTTTTTATACAATATTTTATAATATTGATATAAAAATTGACGTTAAATTGTTAAGTAGTAGAGTGACTCTTATTTAAAAGATTTCCCATTTTTCAATATTGAATGGATGAAAGCATTTGCAATTTTGCATCTTTTCATAACCGCATAACTAACTAGCTAGCCTAAATGGATGTCGTCAAGGATATCGGCGGGTAGGTTCATTAGCCTTGAATCGTTCCTGCAGGAGGGACTCAATGTCCGCCGGCTCCTTGCCATCTCCATTCCAGAACACAATTCTAATGTCAGAGATCAAGCAATTGCGATGACGGAATAGCACGAAATTAAATGAAATTAGGGTTTAGGAATTACCTTGAGAAACCAATTCCTTGATTTTATGCTGGTGGTTGGTCTGCGGAGGTGGACTGGTGGAGGTGGAGGCAATTAAACTGGGAGTAGAAAGAAACTAGAAGGGAAGGTTTAAATACTAAACCCTACCATTTCCCCTCTCTACAATTTCGCTCCGAAATTTAAAAATTTCAAACCCCGTTTCGGTTTTTCATTTTCGTTTATGGACCTATTATTGAGGAGAAAATAAATGTTTAGAAATCCTTTCCTTTTTAACTCAAAATATTGTTTTGCTTTGTTGAAAAATGGGAAAACAATTAAAAATTCAGAATTAGGAAGACGGCCAATCAAAGGGACTTTATGAAAAAGTTGGGCTTTGCTTTATAAACTGGTTGGCCCACCTATTTTCCACAGAAATTATATATTTTTTTGGTAATTAATAAAATTCCAAGATATGATTTTAAAGAACTTTAACGAAAAGCTATCCGGTACTGTTTATTTTAACGAAAAATCATATTTTTACATTAAAAAATCAATCTTTATACTATTCACTTTACCTTTTATTTTGTCTTTATCGTTAAAACTTAAAATTTTCAAATTATAATTTTATACCATATTAAACAAAAAAAAAATGAGTCCCTTCTCCCTTCCCTCCAAAAATAAATTTTGGTGGGAAAATTATAGTCATAAATCATGATTGATAACCGACCCACGCCCAGCTAATCATCCATTGGATAATTCCTTGCATTTCTTCCTTTATTTAGGAGCCCCACTCCTCTGCTCCCGCTCCTACTTTAATCCCCCGCACCCCTAAACTCCCCAAATATCCCAACTTTTGATTTGATTCAAAAGTCTAGAGAGAGAAAGTGAGAGAAAGGGCATCTTCTCTTCGCGGGTTCACCACTTACTCCAATCCACACCCAGCGCAGAGCAGGCAAGAACCCTAAACAACTGCACCTGGTTCCGATGGCCGAGTCGACTCACTTACAGCAAGCCCAACTGGCGACCATTCTCGGCCCCGACCCGGCCCCTTTCCAGACCCTAATCTCCCACCTCATGTCTTCCGCCAACGAGCAGCGCTCCCAGGCCGAGCTCCTCTTCAACCTCTGCAAGCAGACCGATCCCGACTCCCTCTCCCTCAAGCTCGCCCACCTCCTCCAGTTCTCCCCCGCCGCCGAGGCCCGCGCCATGTCCGCGATTCTCCTCCGCAAGCAGCTCACCCGCGACGACTCTTACCTCTGGCCCCGATTGAATCCCACGACCCAATCGACGCTGAAGACCGTTCTGCTCACGTGTATTCAGCAGGAGGACACCAAATCTATCTCCAAAAAGCTATGCGATACGATTTCCGAGCTGGCCTCCGGGATTTTGCCGGATAACGGGTGGCCGGAGCTCTTGCCCTTTATGTTCCACTGCGTTTCGTCCGATTCGCCCAAGCTTCAAGAAGCGGCGTTCTTGATATTCGCTCAGTTATCGCAGTACATCGGCGACACCATGGTGCCGCACATAAAGGAATTGCACGCCGTGTTCTTGCATAGTCTGGGGAATTCGCCGAGCCCCGACGTGAAGATCGCGGCTTTGAACGCTGTCATCAATTTCATTCAGTGTTTGACCAGCTCTGCGGATAGGGATAGGTTTCAGGACCTGTTGCCAGCGATGATGAAGACGTTGATGGAGGCTCTGAACAACGGGAACGAGGCCACCGCTCAGGACGCTCTTGAATTATTGATTGAGTTGGCTGGGACCGAGCCGAGGTTCCTGAGGCGGCAGATTGTGGAAGTCGTTGGGGCAATGTTACAGATTGCTGAGGCCGATTCCTTGGAAGAAGGGACAAGGCACTTGGCCATTGAGTTCGTCATCACTCTGGCCGAGGCCAGAGAGCGTGCTCCTGGCATGATGAGGAAGTTGCCGCAGTTTATAAGCCGATTATTTTCCATTTTAATGAAAATGCTTCTGGATATTGAGGACGAACCGGCATGGCATGCGGCAGAGAGTGAAGATGAGGATGCGGGTGAGACTGGTAATTACAGTGTTGGGCAGGAGTGTTTGGATAGGCTTGCCATATCCCTGGGTGGGAATACCATTGTTCCTGTGGCGTCTGAGCAATTGCCTGCATATTTGGCTGCCCCTGAGTGGCAGAAGCACCATGCTGCATTGATTGCCCTGGCTCAGATTGCTGAGGGTTGTGCCAAGGTTTCAATTTTTATTTTGATAGTTGTGCAATTATTTGTGAAATTGTATATCCAGGTTAACTGATTGTCATTAGTTAGAGACATTATGCTTGGGATAGTTGCTTGTCCAATTTTTCATGGTTCCGCCTTTAACCACATTTTGAATACTTAACATGCCTTTTCTGTTGAAGTAATAGAGTTGAGTTTTGGTAATAAAAGAGCCTAGGTTTTTGACATGTGTTGAATGTGCTATTGTGTGAATTCGAATGGATAACAGGTTAGAGATGTAATGAGAAACATTCGTTTGAAATTATTCAATGTTTGTACGGTTTGATAGTCACATTCACACTTGCACAATATGAATGAAAAGCTTTCAGGCCAGATACAATACACTTATGTAAGATGTTTGCATCTTACATAAGCTATTGTATATTCCTACTATGCAGTTTCGGAGGGGGCACTTTTATATCCTTAAATAAGTGAATAGTACAGCTATAAAGTACTTTTGTGCAGCTTTCTAGTTAAATGAATTTCCATTTACCTTGTTGTTAATGACGACCATTAATCTGTTCCTTTCATTTTTATTTTATTTGCAGGTAATGATTAAAAATTTGGAGCAAGTGGTAGCAATGGTCTTGAACTCATTTCAAGATCCACATCCTCGTGTAAGGTGGGCAGCGATAAACGCAATTGGGCAGTTGTCTACTGATTTGGGCCCAGATCTGCAAGTTCAGTATCACCAACGGGTGCTCCCAGCATTGGCTGGAGCTATGGATGATTTTCAGAACCCTCGTGTTCAGGTTAGTACCTGGTTGTAGCATCCAATCCTGTTTCTAAATAATTGACTTGATATTCAGTTTTATTATTTGAATGGTATGGATTTGTATCCTGCAATCCAGGTGACCTTCGTCATGCACTAGAGGGTGACCACAAGACTAATATTGACTGGCACTTTCTCATCTTAAGGATTCTTTACAAGTTGTGTACTGTAGAGCATTCTAGTGTGTATAATGTCCTAAGTTGTTAGTCATCTTATGTCCTCGACTTCAGGAGAGCCGTTACTTATTTAGTTCACTTTCTGTTTCTGGTTAATGGGATGTTTGAATGAGTCCACGCAAAAGTCATATGTGCTTGACTGCATGTTTGTGGTTGATGTTGTCACATTTTTTTGAAGTATGGACTTTTTGAAAAGTACAGTTTGAAAACTAATCGTTGGCCTTTTGTTGCGACTTGTGAGCTACCATTGGCATCTATAGTTGCAAGCTATCCTCCATATGAGGTTCTTTATTTTCTGAATTTGGAGGATAGTGATCATTTGGTGCTTTACTCAGCTCATTATCAAGATCATGTAATTAAACGTGCAAGATTATCTATTCATTGCTTCCTTTTTTGTAATTTGCTATCTGCAGGCACATGCTGCTTCAGCAGTGCTGAATTTCAGTGAGAATTGCACTCCGGATATTTTAACACCGTATTTGGATGGAGTAGTGAGTAAATTGCTTGTACTTCTGCAGGTAATGCTTATCAAGATTATGTGTGTGTGTGTGTGTGTATATACAAACACCCTATTCATGATGTAAAACTTTACTTAATTACATGCTTTTGAACTAGTATTTATTAATTG
Source organism: Pyrus x bretschneideri (assembly GCF_019419815.1). Taxonomy (NCBI): domain Eukaryota; kingdom Viridiplantae; phylum Streptophyta; class Magnoliopsida; order Rosales; family Rosaceae; genus Pyrus; species Pyrus x bretschneideri. The sequence continues at coordinate 345,406 of NW_025999789.1, read as the reverse complement.
TGTCTGATTTTTCACGTTTCATGCAGAATGGAAAACAAATGGTGCAAGAGGGTGCCTTGACTGCTTTGGCATCGGTTGCTGATTCATCTCAGGTATTGTACTATAATATGTGATATTATACATGAAATTATTATTTTTATTATTATTATTTTATATATTTTATGGATGATTAAGTTTGATGGTAATGGGATGTGTAGGAGCATTTTCAAAAATACTATGATGCAGTTATGCCTTACCTGAAAGCTATCTTGGTGAATGCCACTGATAAGTCTAATCGCATGCTTCGTGCCAAATCGATGGAGTGTATTAGTTTGGTTGGAATGGCAGTTGGAAAGAGAAATTCAGGGAAGACGCTAAGCAGGTAAGGCATTATACATTTGAAACTACGTTTACTTTATTGGACCTGGGATATGAATGGCTATTTGATGGATGATGGTTTCATGTTATTTTTTAAGGTGCTTGTTCATGCAGATCTATATTTTGTTATTTTGAACCATTTCATACCTTAATACCCCCAATGGAATTTTTATTTTGTCAAAATTCCGAAATTGACCCGTTCTTTTCCTCATCTGCACCCTCCTTTGCTCAAGTTATATGCTTCAGCTCTTTTCCGCTTATCAGTTGGGAGATTAAAAACTGAGTCTTTCAACCTGTGAACATGCTGCTGCCATTTTGGCCAATCTAAAAACCTAATAGAAAAATGCTGCTGCCAAATTCTCTAATCACAGACTGGTGTTTACTGTTTCTCTGAAGGTCATGGAAGTGCTGATGGCTTTGCAAGGATCTCAATTGGAGACAGATGATCCAACTATAAGTTACATGTTACAAGTATGCCCTTATCTTATAAGTGCACTAAAATTACTGTACTAATGCTTATTGTTTGCAATAAAATTTTATCTACAATGTTGTAGGCCTGGGCTAGACTCTGCAAGTGCTTAGGACAAGATTTCCTCCCATACATGAGTGTTGTAATGCCTCCTTTGCTTCAATCTGCTCAACTTAAGCCAGATGTAACCATCACATCTGCAGATGATGAAAATGATATTGATGACTCTGATGATGATAGGTCTGAAACTTTTCTCATTTCCCTTTTTACGTAAGTTCAATACCAACGGGCATGTAAGATATCTCAAATGTTGCATCACTACCTATTTCTTGGTATCCTTCCTAAAGTTTGATATGTAAGTACCTGAATCTAGTGTAGAAACTTTCACTGCATGGATAACCAGTGGCTTTAACGTCCACATCAACTTTTTTATATGCTTCTATACTTGATAATTATCTGGTTAAGTTATCAATGTACTGATTTAGAGTGTTTGAGGTGTAGTTTTGGTGAATGAGTGTGTAAAAGATATCAAGATCTGGAAATAGGGCTGTTATCTAGCTCTGTGTTACTTCTTCTCTTGCTAAAAGCTGCTTTTGTGTTACAGTATGGAAACAATTACTCTTGGGGATAAAAGGATTGGAATCAAGACAAGTGTCTTGGAGGAGAAAGCTACAGCTTGCAATATGCTGTGTTGCTATGCTGATGAGCTGAAGGAGGGATTCTTTCCCTGGATTGATCAGGTATCCAATAGTGTCACGATTATTATTTTTTTGTCCGACTTTGGTTGCATACTTACAAAGGTCATATTTGTGCAGGTTGCCCCAACTTTGGTTCCACTTCTTAAATTTTATTTCCATGAAGAAGTTAGAAAGGCAGCTGTTTCAGGTACCCTTAATTGTTAATACTCAATGTTTTTATTTTCTCTTTCCTCTACAGATTTTGTTTGAGTTTGCTCCGTTTCTTAATAAAGAGATATCTACTTTTTGTTTCTAGCAATGCCGGAGCTACTGCGTTCTGCAAAATTAGCAATAGAGAAAGGGCAGGCTCAAGGTCGTAATGAAACATATATAAAGCAATTGTCTGACTACATTGTTCCAGCTCTGGTGGAAGCGTTACATAAGGTTGTTCAGTGTTTTTCATTTAAGCCTCCTTGACCATGGTGTAATGATTTATATGTTCTCTGAAGTATGAGATTGCAATTTGTATGCAGGAACCTGATACTGAAATCTGTGCGAATATATTGGATGCATTAAATGAATGCTTACAGGTTCGTTGTTTATTCTTGAAGAAATTTTGTGAATTTCCGTTGTGCCCCTGTGTGTTTTACTTTTTGCACTCATTCCGCACCAACTGACCAATTCAGTAGTGCTGGAATTGCTATATTTTTCGTTGTAGAGAAGTTGTCAATACACTCATGATTAGAAATGTTAAATTTTTAATTGAGTACTGGATACTAATCATGTTCCATGCTATGCCACTTCTGTTTTATTTTCTTTTCATTGCAGAAGAAAATCATCAGTTTGATTTGAAAGAACTTTTATAATTAAATCTCTGCCTTTTAGATTTTGGGCTTGAACTTGGAAATGCTGGCAGTCACTGCAATATAGTACTAATTAATTTGTTTTGTAGTAGCCAATCCTTCATTTTAGTTTGCACGGAAGCAGTGAATGAGCCAACTGTTTTAGGAGAAATGTTTTGTTGAGTTAATCAGAATTAGCTTTGTTCAAAAGACAAAAATTTGTTTTTGTGTTTTCATTTTTATATTGTGCATCATTTCTTGTGTATGGCCCCATTCATTCGCCTTGTATCTTTGCTTTCAGACATCTGGACCACTTTTAGATGAAAACCAGGTGAGATCCATCGTGGAGGAGATAAAGCAGGTGATCACTGCCAGTTCTAGTAGAAAAAGAGAGAGAGCAGAAAGGACCAAAGCAGAAGACTTTGATGCTGAGGAACAGGAGCTGATTAAAGAGGAAAATGAACAAGAGGAAGAAGTTTTTGATCAAGTGAGTTTTTTTAACACAATCTCTAAGTAGCTTGTCAACAATTTGCTGATTTTTTAATTTTTGGGCCAGCATATGCAGTGTGGGACTTTTTGTCCTGTTTCTCTTCAACACATTTTTTAATTGTTTCAGGTGGGAGAAATCATTGGAACATTGATTAAAACGTTTAAAGCCTCTTTCTTGCCTTTCTTTGATGAGCTATCATCGTATTTAATGCCTATGTGGGTAAGTTTCGTCTCACGGGTGCAGCCTTTTTTTCTGTTCCAACTTTAGGATTTTAGTTGTTTATGTTTACTCAAACGCTCCTTAGAAAGCTTCACTTCGAGGAAGTAGAATGTTAATTTTTTTGTCAGCCATTATATTGTGAGCTAATTTGTTTGTCTTCTTAACTATGTTATTCATTTCGGGTTCTAAACACAGGCCAAGGATAAAACACCTGAAGAGAGAAGGATTGCAATATGCATCTTTGATGAAGTTGCAGAGCAGTGTCGTCAAGCAGCTGTAAAGTAAGTTTTTTTAATAGAAACGTTCAGATTTTACTTTAAGTAGTTCTTGTTTTCTGTACTCATATTTGGTTATGATTTGGTTGGATCAGATATTATGACACATTTCTTCCTTTTCTGTTGGAGGCTTGCAATGATGAAAACCCTGATGTTCGACAGGTCTGATCTCAACAAACTGTTTCAATATGCATCAGGTTGCTCTTCGACATTAGTGTTAAGTGGTTGTTTTTGTTTTATTTTTATTTTTCAGGCAGCTGTATATGGACTTGGTATTTGTTCAGAGTTTGGTGGAGCAATAATTAAACCTCTTGTTGGCGGTAATTCTGCTTGAATATCTTAAATAGATGAAACATTTATGTATGTTTGTGAGTAACATTTTCTTGTGGCTTTATACAGAGGCTCTATCAAGGCTGAACGCTGTGATTCAGCATCCTAATGCCCAACAATCTGAAAATGTAATGGCATATGATAATGCTGTTTCTGCTTTAGGAAAAATTAGCCAATTCCACCGTGACAGTATTGATGCAGCTCAGGTACTAACTTTTATTTTCTCTGTGTCATATGGTTTGATCAGAAATTCTTTCATTGGTGTTGTTGTGGAATATACGCACAAAAGTAAGGAGTCTTGACTATGAGTATACGACTACTGTGCTGTGTAGTGCTCTCTAATATATTTTTTGTGCGCACGTTCCTCAATTTAGTGCAACACTATAGTTTAATTATAATATATCTTGCCAACTATCACTTTTAAGATTAATAATATCTTTCTTTAATCAGTTCCATTATTATTATTTTTTTTTTCGGGGGGTGGTATGGATTGTCATCCTTTTGGCATTTTGCAGGTCATTCCTGCATGGTTGAACTGTTTACCGATTAAAGGTGACTTGGTTGAAGCCAAAGTTGTTCATGACCAACTTTGTTCTATGGTAGAGAGGTAGAGCTTCAATTTTCTTGTACTTGTGCCTTGTTCTGTTACTTGTTGCCTTTTCGTATATTTAACTTTCAGAATATCATTACCAAACCAATTCATAGAGGTGACCCTTGTAATCCATCTACAGGTCTGATCGGGAACTTTTGGGTCCCAACAATCAGTATCTTCCCAAAATTGTTGCAGTGTTTGCAGAGGTTTGTAATCTAGAAACTAAATTAGCACTCTTAAGCTATATTTCTGTGTCATATCATGATCAAAATCGATGTTTTTTCATTAATACATTTCTCAATATTCTATTTCATCAGTTTGAACATATGTATCTTATGTACTGATTATTATTGAGGTGAAGCAATTATAGGCACATCATTTATTGTATGTATGGTACAGAAATGTGCACACCTTGGTCAATTGAGCCATTTTTTCGTTGTGGCAAGATTTAGGGACTAATTAACGAACTAGTATAACTGTAACCTAAATCTAGGCTTTCTTATTCTCTTCTAATTGATATCTTAAACAATACAGGCAATCAGATGGCTCCAGTAAATGCATGTTTTTTGTAATATGTTTTCAAGCTTTCCAGAATATTTACTTTTGAGGGTTATGATTATTCGTGTAGGTTCTATGTGCCGGTAAGGATCTGGCAACTGAACAGACTGCAAACCGAATGATTAAACTGCTAAGGCAACTTCAGCAGACTTTGCCGCCAGCTACATTGGCTTCAACGTGGTCGTCCTTGCAACCCCAGCAACAGCTTGCTCTGCAATCCATCCTCTCCTCATAAATACTTTGGCTTGCATTGTGCACCTTGCTGCTTTCAGATGCACTGTTCCCTGTCTTGCTATGTTTCCCATCAGTCATTTATGTGAAAAGTTTTACAGCGGCCCGTCAGCATCGATTCAGCGTGGAAGTCATTGGTGCGGTTTGGTCAAACCATTTTTTGTAGGGTGTATATGAAAGTGTTAATTTATAGTGGCGATTTTGAGTCTAAAAGAAAAGAAGACTTGTTCCTGCTCGTGAGGGTTTCTTTCATTTTCTTTTTTGTTGGTGCCCGAGGTTATGAGGGCTGTTGGTGAGAAAATTCTCGTGGGAGTTTTGGTCTCATCCTGTTTTGTATTTTCCTATACCTGCGTTGTAAGAATCTGTTGATGAAATTATCGATGGCGATTCTTTCGTTATGTTTTCAATTTTGATCTCCAAAAGGCAATAAAATTGGCTTTTATGGTATATTTCAATGGTATGCTATTGTGTTGGATTTGAACTAGCTATCACACTTTAGGGTAATTCTGAGTCATCCTTGAGGAGTGCAAGTGTTTTTGAGCACCCAAAGACGATGATATTTCTGGTTCCATTTCTTTGAGAAACAGTGCCAAGAACAAAGCTTTGTTCCTCAAAGATATCGAGGAGTTCTTGGAATCCCGCAACCAAAGAGAGTTAGTCTCAGAATTGAGCCCGTCTCAAGGACCCTAGAGCTGAGACGGGAACATGGCTAGGGGACCCTGACCTCCAGGAACCGGATCTAGAGCCTGATGCTCAATGCTCAAAACCAATGCTCAAGAAGTAAGCGCTCGAGGCTTGGACAATCCATTGCAATCCAATTCTATCTAACGCTAGTTATGAGTTGAGACCTTCGAATCTTATCTATTCGTTTGGTTATTCGTTTTATCTTTTTATTATGAATGTAAATGCAATGCAAGTCAAGTATTTGGTATGTCTTATGTAATACTGAAAAAGGATTCCACCATACACGAAAGCATGCAGCATCAGATTCGTTCCTTCGCCATCAAACCTCAAATTCTTTGGATACAAATGCAATGCCAGCTATCGTTTCCATTTTTTATTTTTTATTTTTTATGATTCATTTGGAGGGGACCATATTCGTGCTCCATGTGTCATGCCTTCGTGCTTCCACGACTTTCGATTCTCTCTCCGTTGACCAACTGCTTTGGACCTTGGTGGTGGTGAGGAGTGACCACGACAACTACCCAAACCCTTACGGTTACCGTTGGGGTGGGTCATGGATGTCATGTGAATGAGACATAAATAGAGTTGGCTGAACTGAAGAAATTGAAATTTTATCATAAAATTAATTGACAACATAAGTCATATTTCAATTACTTATAAGCACATACAAAATCTATTATTTACTGTCAACACGCAGCTTCATGTGTAACAACTTTTCTAAGTCAAGCAAGCGAAAAACACAAATCATGTGAATAGTTGATAATGTTAATAGTGTGTAGATAATTGATCGACATCTTTTGCTATTAAAATATTATCCATCAATGCTACTAACAATGTAATTGATTTAGAGTGAGCATTGAGAGATCAGTCATCCTTAATAACGAACAAATACAAATTGACGTGCTGAGTCTGCTGACAAGGGAAAGAAAACGAGCTTCCCACTACTACCAAACAGAACCTTTGCCCTGTTCTACCTTTTTATACAAGTCACACCCATTTTTGCTCTTTCATTCATTCACAACTTCGCTTCAAACATTCCTATAGAACATGAAGCCCCGAGGACCAACAGGGGTGGGAGCTTTTAGAATCCAAAAGCACTTTTAGTTTTTTTATCTTCCTTCTATCAAACGCTGTTAAAAGCTCTTTGATTATCTGAAATCACTTTTAGCTCTTCCAGAAGTATTCTTAAACAAGCTAAAGTTCTCACTTTCAGCCTCTTCCATGGAACATCGAGCCCCGAAGCAGCAAAGGGGAGTCTTAGCCAACAAACAAACAAGGTTCAAAGAGAGGACCAAATCCAAGTGCAAGTTTGTTGGGGTGAGACAAAGGCCATCCGGGAAGTGGGTTGCAGAAATCAAGGACACAACAAAGAAGATAAGAATGTGGCTTGGAACCTTTGAGACTGCCGAGGAAGCTGCTCGAGCTTACGACGAGGCTGCTTACCTTCTTCGGGGTTCGAATACCCGAACCAACTTCGCCACTCATGTCTCTTCTAACTCTCCACTTTCTTTGAAGATCAGAAACCTCCTCAACCAGAAAAAGAGCTTGAAGCAATGCCCTGTAAGTTCCACCCCCAACAGCTTAAATTCCACCCCTACAGCTACTAGTACTAGAACTAGTAACAAATATACCTCTTTCAGTGACGGTTCAGCTATCTCCATTGCTACTTTTAGTGAAACTTGTCTGCCTAATTGCAAAAGCCAGAAAAATGTTCAGGTGTTTGATGATGCATATAGACCAGACATTAGCAACTGCATTGATGATCTTCAACCAGGGTTGTTTCGTAACCATTTTGGTCTCCAGTGGCCACTCTTAATTGGGTTTGATCAGCTTCCAATAACCCATGAAGGGATGGATTTAGCGAAGGGCGACTGCTGTGACGGTGCAATCTAGTGTTGCCGTAGAGCCAGAGGTGACGGAATTTGAGTGCTTGGAGGTAGAAAGGCAGATGTCGGCTTCATTTTATACAATGAATGCAGTGAATGAGTACTTTGACAATGAGTACAACGCTGGTGATGCTCTCTGGGATCTTCCTAGTCTCTCTCAGCTGTTCTGCCTCGGCTGATGGCCTTCACCTTTCTGAGTATTGTAGTTCTTATTCTTTTGAAATGAGTGAATTGAGGTGTTAGTCTTGAGAGTTTATGTTTAGTGTAATTCTTTTGAAAGCATGAGAAGTGTAGGTAGCTGAATGATATCAATAGCTTGTACTTCCTATCTGCTATTGCAGATGAGTTTCAGCTTTTCTCTGAGTTTGATTAACAATTGCATTGATTTTTGGTAGCATGAAATAAAGATGCAAAAGGAAGAACATCCTGAGAAGTTGCGTGGAATGAGTATTGTAATGATTCTGATTCCCGACTTCCCTGCGTTTACTAAAACATGGGTATTGAAATGATCCTGATTCTTTACTTCTCCTGTGTTAACTAACTCGTATGGAATAAAAAAAAGTGTGGGTTATACATTAAAATCCGTAATCTGATACCTGAATAATTAGGGATCATATCAACTACAGGGTTGCTAGTTAATCCCATTCTCATGCCTACTTTCCCTTTCTTGATTCACGACCTCCTCCATTCCAAGTAAGTAAACATGCCGTAATATATCGATATTGGAGAATCACTTATCTGATGTAGAACAATTATGTTCGATCCACAATTTCTAACACGGTATTACAAGGCGTTCAATTAATATGAAGAAGCGGAAATGAGAAGAGTTGGTGCAGTTTACAGCTATATAACGACCACAGGACAAAAATACCATGACTAATCAACCAGGTTTATCTTTTGTTAAAACATCATATAGCTGCAAACTGATGAAAGCGAAAATTTATCAACGAACCACATTTTAAAACACGTACATGCTCCCGGTCTCTCAATGTTAAAAGAGATCCCAAGTTCGAATCTCCTCTCCCAAAACTATCATACAAAAAAAGTTCACGTGTCCGGTTCACCTTAACATGTAACTGTATTTCAAGACAGTGGATGGCGTACCAATGAATGATATTAAGTTATACCATGAAACCGTCTTGAAGGAAAAATGGGGAAACAACATGCCAAACAGATTTCGTCATATAAGGCCATCTCCAACCGACCCGGTCAAAGGGTCATAAGGCTAAAAATAGCTACAAATGACACGAAAATCATCTCCAACTGAAGGCTAGGCCAAAGGGCTTGTGGGTCCTAGCGGGCCCAAACCCCAAATTCAGGTAGTGGGCTGGTCATTTCCAGCCAACCAACCAACCCTCCAACACCAGAATGTTAAGCTTGACATTTTGCTAGCCCTTATTTTGCTCCAGCGCCAGAATGTCAAGTTTGACATTGTGCCAGCAAGCCCTCTAGTTAAGCCCATTTGAATGCCAACGGCTACATGGTGTTAGCATGACACCAACTAGCAACGGCTAGCTAACATCAAGTTACCGTTGGAATTTGAAAACTTTTTTTTTGGATGAATTAAAAAAAAAAAAATCTAATTTTTTTTTCCTATAAATACCTACACCATTCCCACAACATTGAAGTTGAAGATAAGATGTGACATTCCACATCGCCCAGGGGAGTGATCCTTATATGTATATTCCCATCCTTACCTGCCACGAGGCCTTTTGGGAGCTCACTAGCTTCGGGTTCCGTTGGAACTCGAAAGTTAAGCGAGTTGCGCGCGAGAGCACTCCCATGATGGGTGACTCATCAGGAAATTCTCGTGTGAGTTCCCAGAAACAAAACCGTGAGGGCGTGGTTGGGGCCCAAAGGGAACAATATCGTGCTACGGTGGTGGAGCGGGCCTGGGAAGTGGGTTGCCCCAGGGCGGGATGTGATAATTTGGTATCAGAGCCTAACCTTGGCCGCGTGTGTGCCGACGAGGACGTCGGGCCCCTAAGGGGGGTGTATTGTGACATCCCACATCACCCAGGGGAGTGATCTTTATATGTATATTCCCATCCTTACCTAACACGAGGCATTTTGGGAGCTCACTGGCTTCGGGTTCCGTTGGAACTCCGAAGTTAAGTGAGTAGCACGCGAGAGCACTCCCATGATGGGTGACCCACTGGGAAGTTCTCGTGTGGGTTCCTAGAAACAAAACCGTGAGGGCCTGGTTGGGGTCCAAAGCGGACAATATCGTGCTACGGTGGTGGAGTGGGCCCCGGAAGTGGTCCCCCCCCCGGACCGGGATGTGACATAAGAAGTGTCACATAAATAAGAATCATATCTAAAATTGCACAACCAATTACATCTCAACATGTGGCACTCGAAATCCTATCCAACAAATTATTAAGATTACATAAAGATAAGAAGTCTGGAGAGTTAATTTCTTTAGCGACACGCAGTCACTCGAAATCCTATCAGAAAAATTATTAAGATTATATAAAGATAAGAAATCTGGAAGCTTATTCATTTGTGGACAAGTGGCACTCAAAATATGTCTGAAAACCTTATTTTAGTATGATAGTTTAATTTAATTAACCATATTAATTTATTTATAATAATAAATTATGTTTAGCCTATGATCCTTTCAGTTGGAGATGATTTTTTATCAAAGGATTATATTTGGCCTATAAACCTTTGACCCCCTCGGTTGGAGATGATATAAAATATGACCTCATTATTCTTTAAAATATAATTTCTTACCGAATTATAGGGCTAAAAGAAGTCATTTGACCCCTTTCTCGGTTGGAGATGGCTTCATTAGTACCGAATTCTATTTGAAACATCTGGGAAACATACAACGTAAAAAATCTTTGAAAGAGGACCATAAACATTCAGGTTTTTCAGAAATGTCACTTCACAAAAAAACATAATCAGAACATAGTGATGATTGTCACAATTTCACAGCACGCGAGTGTACGACACAACAAAAGGAACAGAGACAGCTGAAGATGAATGATACAACACTGTTTCTCTTGCATTACAACACTAGTAATCTTCACTTCCCTCTTCATCATCCACACCTTCGGCACCAACCTCCTCGTAATCTTTCTCTAGAGCAGCCAGATCTTCACGAGCTTCTGAAAACTCTCCTTCTTCCATTCCCTCACCAACATACCAGTGAACGAATGCCCTCTTGGAATACATGAGATCAAATTTGTGGTCAATGCGTGAGAACACCTCAGCCACAGCAGTGTTGTTGCTGATCATGCACACTGCTCGCTGAACCTTGGCAAGATCACCCCCTGGTACAACTGTTGGAGGCTGATAGTTTATGCCACATTTGAAACCTGTTGGGCACCTGCAGAATTGAACCACCAAACGCGTCAGATAAAACATATACGAGGACCATAATTCAGACGGATGATGCACAAATGGTTAAACTGTTTATCTGAAAGAAAACTCGTTATTAAAGATGAAAAGAACATGGCATCAAGATAATTTCAGCATCATAATAAATCTCCGTTCCTACAGTGTGTACTGATGTTCGAGAGTCGAGACTATGGCATTTGAACAAAGTAAGTTTCTTCAACAACATTAGATATGATATAAAAAATATGTAAGTATTTTTCGTTGTTTTCTTTTCCTCTTTAGGCATTGTTCTTACCAGTCAACAAACTGTACAGTCCTTTTTGTTTTGATGGTTGCAACGGCAGCATTGACATCCTTGGGAACAACATCACCCCTGTACATTAGGCAGCAAGCCATGTATTTTCCATGCCGGGGATCACACTTGGCCATCATGCTTGAGGGCTCAAAAACTGCATTTGTGATCTCAGGAATAGAAATCTGCTCATGGTATGCCTTTGCAGCTGAGATAACAGGAGCATATGAGGAAAGCATGAAATGAATGCGGGGATATGGTACAAGGTTAGTCTGGAACTCTGTGACATCAACGTTAATGGCTCCATCAAATCTCAATGATGTTGTCAAGGAGGATATGACTTGCGATATCAGTCTATTCAAATTGGTGTACGTTGGTCTCTCGATGTCTAGAGATCTTCTGCAAATATCATAGATAGCTTCATTGTCCAAGAGCACAGATACATCGGTGTGTTCAAGGAGAGCATGAGTAGAGAGAACGCTATTATAAGGCTCAACAACTGCTGTTGAAACCTGCAATCCACAAGAATTAAGGCACAGATGAGCTCCATATCAACAGACCCTATATTCTTTTTTCTCTTTTTGTTTTTCTAAAAAAGATGCATTATAATTATGAAATCATAAGATAACGTATAAACAGAAACATTCTTCTGCATAAGAAGCTGCATAGACTATTTGAGGAGAGTCGAATATCATAATATTTGTGGATGAAGTACCTGTGGAGAAGGATAGATGGTGAATCCAAGCTTTGACTTCTTTCCATAATCCACGGACAAGCGTTCTAACAGCAAGGACCCCAAACCAGAACCGGTACCACCACCCACAGCATTAAACACCAAAAATCCTTGTAAACCAGTGCAATTATCGGCCAATTTCCTAACTCGATCAAGGCAGAGATCTACAATTTCCTTTCCAACTGCAGAGCACAACCAGAGGTCAAATCAACGAGATTAACATAATAAAAGCATTCATCAATGAAAGAAGAGTATCCATTACCTGTATAGTGTCCTCTTGCGAAATTATTAGCAGCATCTTCCTTTCCAGAAATAAGCTGCTCGGGGTGAAAGAGTTGGCGGTAAGACCCAGTCCTTACTTCATCAATAACAGTTGGTTCCAAATCGACAAATATGGCCCTAGGGACATGCTTGCCTGATCCAGTCTCGCTGAAGAAGGTATTGAAAGCATCGCGGCCGCTACCCACTGTTGTATCACTTTGAAGACACAAAACCATAACTGTCCATTAGGCAATCAAATCATCTACAAATTCAGACTTAAATTGCAAACATTAAACTCAGAAGGAGAAAAACAATAAAGCTTTATTAGGGTTTAAGTAGATCAACTTTCTTATTACTAGAGTACTGCTAGGTATAACGACTTTCTAGACCAATTTGCAATCCATGGGATGTGTCACCAACAGAAAATAAGCACGTTAATCAACACTAAAAGTAATAATCCAATCATCAACAACCAGGTCATGGTTTACAAAATTTGGTCTACATAGTTGGTCTACCTAGCATTACCCTTATTATTAGAAGATCAACAAAGTTTTATTGTTAAAGGTTTATAACTATGTCCCAAAACCATAGAACTTCGTGTTTAGTTCCTTGATACTATCTCTAAGCACACCCGACTCAAGACGTATCGGTTACAACAACCTTGCAAAGAAAGTAAATGCATACGATCAATCGGATTAAATTGAATTGAATTCTATTTCTTTTATGTTAACTTTTAGCTTCCCCATCGAATACATTCAGAAAATCCATGCTTGATCCTTCAGCTCCATCAAAAGTACATGAAAGACCGCTCAAAAGAACCTAAAACTCCAAAAAATATCAATGTAATCAACAGATACACCCCCAGATAAACAGATAACAACAATCATACATCTGAAATTCATACAAACGAAGATCGCAAACGCCTATTTGTTAAAGTTACCTCTTTTAATTTTCCAAATGATAAAGTCAGAATAAAAAAACACATTCATCGACTAACATTTGAGAAACCCACCAAAAATAAACAAACAAATCCACAGAAAAGTGCATATGTAAATAGAAATATCAGCAGAAATGATAAGAAACAAGGAAAAAAATACCAACCTGGGCATCTGCCCATCAGGTTGAATTCCATGCTCGAGGCAGTAGAGCTCCCAGCATGAATTCCCCACCTGAATTCCAGCCTGCCCAATATGAATGCTTATAATTTCTCTCATTTCTCTCTCTTTTCTTCGATAAAAATTGAAACTTTATGAACAGCAGAAGTCTCTCGCTATCTTTGTTATTTCTCTCTGCGTGCTATGATATGGTATCCCCTGTTTTGCTATTCTTGTGGGTTTTGTGTGTGTGTTTTGCCCTTATTTCGATCAAATGGGAATGGACAAAAATTTGAAGTCCGCTACGATAATAAGAGACAGCTCTCCTCCCGCTGCCATTTGGCACCAGCCTAAACTTGGATCCTAACATATGCTCTAAAAATTTCCGTCTAAGCATTAAATGGTTGGTTATTGCCTCAATTAATGCTTAGATGTTTAAAAATTAAGAAAATACGCCTAGACCTGCTGAGGCACCCGCCTAGCCCATCTAGACCCGTCTACACATCTGCCTAGGTTGCAACTCACTTAGATAGAAAATAGATAAATTTCCTTTTGCATTTTATTGTTTCCAATAAATTATAAGAGACTTATTGAACACTTAAATACACACACATTATATATTTATTTCTCATATTTTCTTTTGCATTTTATTGTTTCCTAATCATAACCTCGTATCCATCTCACAAGCAAGTCTTCATCGGATAATCGTTTCACCCTTGTATTAGCATGATTCACCCTTATATTAGCATGCTTTCGTTGCTAATTCCATTTCCGTAGCTATATCTTCGCAATTTTTCATCAGCGTTCCCCAAGCTTATATCAACGAATTCTTCGTTTGATAATGGTCTCACACTTGTACTACAATGAATCATACACTAGTTTTAGACTGATTCAAAATTAGTAAGGCTTAAATGTTAAACGGTCCCTGTATTTTATTCCATTAGCTAATTTAATCCTTGTATTTTTCATTTGATCGATTTAATCCTTGTGTTTTACTCTGTTAATTCAATGTGATTCATCCTATTACGGTTTTAAAAAAATGTAAATATGTTTGCAAATTAATAATAAATAAATAAATAAATAACTACACAAACGAATAACTAAATCAGAAAAATGCTGTCAAATAATTCAAATGCCCTAGCCTCTCCACCCAAGCAAGAGTAAGCTACCGAAGGCAACACCCACTAGCCACCCGATTCTCTCTCTCAAATCTTCAACCCCACGTTCCCCTAGCATTATTGATTTGCTGGTTTACTCTAGCATCGATTCACCCTATTTTTTTATTTTCTTCAATTTCTTTGATTTAAATACCAAAAATTGAAAAAAAAAATTATGTGTAAAATGAAAATGTGTGTGTGAATAGCACCATCCTAAATTAAAATGATTTTTTCAAACATTGTGTAATACTCACTTTTATTATTTATCGTTTTGAAAACATTCCATATCAGAAAATAAAAAATAAAAAATAAAAGAGTACTATAATCGGGGTTGGTTTTGGAAGGGCATATGGGTAAGTTGAAAAGTTGGCGCACCAGCATGTCCATGTGCAGCAAGCCAAGCGTCTTTCGAGTGTGATTAGCTGTTTACTGCTGGATGCACTTGCACCAACTTTTCCTTCTCTTATTTATCATTATTTTTGGAACCCATAGATATTTTATGCTTCGTTGGTTCTATTACCATGCAATAGTTGGCATAATAGTTGGTTAATGCATGAAAACGTATATGTTTGTATTTATTGACTGAAAGTTTCGACATTGAAGTTATAAATCAATTTAAAAGAGGAAAACACACACAATCAAATAAGGAGGGGCGGGCGGGGTTGCAAATATACACAGGTTGCATGCACTCATGCATTGTTTCAGAGAGAAATTCTAGAGGTTGAGGACCACATGTACCATACACGAGTTGAAGTTGGGCCGCGCCGCAGTAATAGGCATCATTATTCAAAGGGACCAACCAACCAATAGAGCTTGTGTGCAAACCATTAGTATTATAGGGATTCGACGCAAAAACGTAATGTCGACTGTCGATTACCTAATGCATTTTCTCTTTTCTTTTATCTGAGCTTGAAATTAGCAGCGTAATATATTTACTCAAACCATTAGTATGTTGTGCAATGAAAGAGAATTTATGAATCATTATAATTGGTATTTTTTAGATTCAATATATACATTATCGAGTGAGAAATGTTGAGAATATGGGATTACACATTATTTACTTATAAGTAGTTGAGTTACTTTTTATATTGTTAAATGATTTTATGACAAAATCTCGATTTCTTGTTGTTCGAGTAGACTGCTTTTTAGGATTGGTAATTTTGGTTGCTTGAATCTCCAAACTGGTACATTCAATTTATCACTCCATGCGCGCACACACTACCAAGAGAACCGTTTTGGAAGCTCGCAGCTTGGTTTGGCCAGTAATCTTTGGAAAATATATCCCTTTTCTTATTCATTTGGCTGATTAAAAAATTCTTAATATATTTACTACATACATTATACGGATAGTATTAAATGTAATTTTATTCCACGATTTAATTAAAACCTAATTAAGAACCTTGATAGTGATCGGGGTATGAAACTTTAGGTCCAACCGTCCAAGCAGTTACCAACTTGGGGAATCTGATTTATAGCTGTGTGAGTCACTTATTTTTTTATGAAAAGACTTTGCATGGCGCATGCCATATGATCACGAACACGTAAGGTATACGTACTTGTATAAATATATAATCTCCCCATCACGAATAATTCAACCGTGCCACAGATCACGTATGACTACTGATCCAAGTGATCCAAGTGAATTAGTGTTTGCATCTTAGAGCATCTCCACCTGTCTCTTTATTGCCCTTGCAAATTTGCAATTGGGTTAAATTGCCTCCAACCTAGAAAACCTCCTCCACGGGTCCAAAGTTGGAGAATCAATTGGAGCAAGGGCTGGTGCCCTTGCAACAGTGCACGGGCTTTCGTCCTTTCAATTAGAAGGGGTGAGGTATGGCCCCACTCATGTGACAGCCCAACCCATCACACCACGGGACAACACAATTGTAATGCTTGCAGACCGTTGGATATTTTCAATTGTCATTTCATCTGGACCGTTGGATTCCCAAAGGTTAAAAAATAGAAGTTTTGCAGCTTCCACGTGGCGCTTTGAGAGCCTCTGATTTCAAAAAATTAAAAAAATAAATCAACAGCTAGGATTAATTTAACTCTAAAAAATCATAAAAATTACCAAAAAAATTTATTTTAAATAGTTATACAGTTGACACTTAAAAAATCTTGCAAAGTTCAATATACTTGCAAATTAAACATTTAAAATTAATCAAAAATCTACAGCGATAATTGATGTAGGAAAGGATAAAGGGTCTCGAAAAGACGAGAGATAAATGACCTAGGATTCGCTCAACCAGGGGCAACGGAGCTTGCTCGACATTACTAATTGTGGATTCGCTCACAAAACCAAGCCAAACGCTTGATTGAGAAAGGAGAAATCACTCACTTCAATTGCACATAGCAAAATATATTTTAATTCATTCAAGTCTAGTCCCCAAAGGCTTCTAAACATCAATATTTAAAGGAACTAAAGATAAAGTAACATAAATATACATCAACTTCCTAAGAAACTCTAAAAAGGACTTAACAAGTTCCTATGTCACTCAAAATAAATTAAAATGCCTTTATTACTTGAATTTCAAATGTCAACGAGAAGCTTTCAATTTGTTTTTCCTTAAGCCTTGGCTCCCGCATCATTCTCTCCTTTTAAAAGAAAAATCGCTTTGGAGTTTCATTTGGTCTTCCTCAATCTATGGGATGACCTTGCAAATTCTTCCACAACAACCATAGTAGTAAAAGCAATGCTAGAGAGATCAAATTTTTAGACTAAATTGTAAACTAAATGAAGTGTTACCAATAAGAAACAAGTATGTTAATCGACACTTAACTAATAATCCAACCATCTACAACCACATCATTTGGTTTGCAAATTTGGTCGCCCTACCATTATCCTAATAGTAAAATGAAGTTCACGGCAGTCATAGTGTTCCAAGCCACAAAATATTCACGAAAACACCACTTCCCCAATCTTCCAAATGTTGTAGGCCTTAGTTCCTTCTTCTTGATTGAAAATGACCTCCAACCACGAAAATGCATCTTTAAACCCGTTAGAATGTTATATATGATAAATCCATAAATCCAACCTAGTTTTAAACCCCATTCAGTTTTGTCTTCGTAACCGCAACTTATCACATGAGTGGCCTCTTTAAGCATCACCGGTAGGCTTGAGGAAGGATGGACACCGCCTTGTTCCATCCATGTTGAAGTCATAAAAATCGTAGACTGCCTGAAATTCTTTTCAAAATTCATTTGGGACATCATTAGCCATTTGCCATCATCCATTCCTTGTAGGTTTGAAGCATCTCCATTTGCATCATGCTTGGAGTACTTTGAAAGCTTCTTGTAGCATCTGGAACACAAATAGCAGTCACAGCTTACCATTTGACGCATGGAAGGCTCGCTACCATCCTCATCAACTGCATTCACAAAATGATTATTCACTTTGTCTTCATCAATGTGCTCATCGTAAATTGATGGTAAATTCCAATCGACGAAACTAACTTCTTCAACAATGTGCTCTTCAAACAGATTGTAAATCATAGGTATGGTCTTCAACCACAGCGGATAACCTGCTCTAATGCTACTTGATGTAGGAAAAAGAACCAAGGTTCTATGACAAATAATGACATGTGGGAATAAGACAAAGAAAACATTAATAAAATAAAATATATATTTGTGAATAGTAATCTCCATTGTCCTTTCTCCTTCCAAACAGGTAGAGTAAATAGCGGGGGCAACTTCATTGCCTATGCCCTCCAATAACGAGTGAAGATGCTCTTAGTGCGTTGAGATTAATTTAACTGTACAATAAGGAAAATATTCAAAATTTACAAGATATTCCTTAATTCCCCAATGTAAGATTCACGTTTTTAACATGCTCCCACATGTAGGGTCATTTAAGTAACATGGACAAAACATCTATTGAGTGATGTTGGAGTACGTGGACTGGGCTGAGCCAAATACGGGTGACTTAATTTACTTTGATGCCACGAAAAAAATTGAGCTTCCACTAATAAGTGCTCCATCTCTTTATAAGCATATATACAACGTCATTAACTTTTCAATGTGAGACAACTCTCCACATCATCACACCATCAACAACATCCATCTAACATGTTTATACATATGTGATCGATGTTATGATCAATGCAAAGGAATTTTTTCGGCTTCTTGCATGCAAGGTAGGCTTGCATCTTAATGATAAATAGTCTTGCTTAGTTCATATGTAGATTTTAATTCTTGATCGGTAAATGAGAAAAGATTCCAACTTAAATTTTTTTTTTTTCGTATCGTAAATAGTAGGTACCAGTGTTGGTTAATCAACTTTTCATTTACGCAAACATTAGATATTAGATCCCATAGTTTATGATCGAGAGAAAGAAAGAAGAACAAGGTCGAAAGTACACGAGAATATACTGATGTTGATAACACTGCCCCATGATTGAAAGTGACATTACGGATTCTCGTAAGGATGGTATCAAATGTTGTTCACACAAAAATCAAAGTCCTCACGTTAGTGATGACTGGTTACTAAATGCTCTAATATTTCACCCAAAAGTAAGAGACAGTCGACCCAAAAAAAGGCTCCAATATCTTAAACTGGACGGTTTTGTAATTTAATATTTGTGAATAATCCATTGGCAGCTTGGCTGGTTGGATAAGCTGAGGTCCTGGTGAGGCGGGCGATGGGCAGCAAGAATCCTTATTTGGAAATTACCAAAATAGCCTCCCAACGTGACCATTTATTTTGGAGGCATCGAATTCCCCTGAAAGTATCGATCTTTTTGAAATGAGGATCCTCTCTCGATTTTTGTTGGGAGTTTAGAAATCTTTAAATTATGTTCGTTTATCAAATTCGAATGGTCAATTTTCATCAAGTATTGTTTATATTTAATTTTAAATAAAAATATTTAAAATAATTTAAGACTACACTGATGTATAATAAATAAATACGATTTAAGAATCTTCAAGATCTTCACAAAGAGGATCCGAAAAAAATCTTCATTAATCTTTTTGTAATATGCAGTGCATCTGCGCATGAAAAAAAAAAATTCTTAACGTCTCGGTGCCTACTGCTTTACAGCCAAAAGTACTTTAATTACTTATTTGCCCTTTGCATTGCTTCGATTGCATCTATATAATATAATATAACATAAAGTGGGAATGCATATGGTCTTCTAAGACAAGTAAATGTCGTTGAGTTTCTTCCTTATCAGACTCTCTACCAGAAAGTCAAGGTTGCTACATTCGTGAGCTTTCTTTGAATACAAAGAAAGGCAACAACAACAACCACAACTCATGAAATGACTGCTCTCTGTCCATCCTTAACACGTGTTTCAAATGTAGTTTATTATAGTTTCGCATTTGACAATGTTTGATCCCGTTGTCTAACATGTATGCACAACAAAATTACTACGTCAAGTTACTTGTCTTATGTCACTGTAAATTAAAGCTTACAAGCAAACCAATATAAGAGTTTCATAACCTACATCAATTATTTTGTATATATTTTCAAGGTTGTGCGATTTACACGCCACTTTTTACATCTTACACACTTCTCTCAATTTATGGTCGTTCAATCGAATAAAATGAAGAAGTTCAATGGAGAAAAATTAATAAGGGTGTAAGAATAACACCACCCTATCTTTATGGCCAAATATACCCTTGCAACTATTTTGACTTTATCAATTCTCTTCTATCATCTCATAGGTTTAGGGAGAATATTTACTAAAATGTGGAAAGGGAGAACTCATGATCCCAATTCTTCTCTTTAGTTTGGCCAGTCAAATTTGACTCCCAACCTACTCTCTTTCGCCAACTAATTATTTTATTACAAACAAGTTTGTTTTTAAGTTAATAAAATATGGAACAAAAAAAAAAAATACCCATACTGATTTGGTATTATTTTGAATTTAAAAAGTAATAAAAGTTCAGTTGAATATACACCTAGTGTTCTATTGGCACATCAAATATGGTTTGCATCTTCTATACCAATTGGAGAATTAAACAAACATATTTTAGTTGTTTACTATAGAATTAGTTTTATATGTTTTAGATGAAAACAATGGAGCAATCTCTTCAAAAGCGCCAACTTAATTATATGTTAGAAATAACCGTTCACAATATTTCTAATGTAGTTGTAACTTGTTTATGGGGATTAATTTGAAGGAGAATTAATAAAAATTCATTCATAATTTAACGAAAAATATTTAGACAGGTTTTCTTATTATTAAGAGCAATTTTTGTATTATAAGAAGAAAACAGAGTCACACTTCGTGTGGGTTTTAATCTAAGTAAAAAAGAAGATAATTAGAACGATGGTCATGGACTTTTAATTATTTTATACAAATAGAAAATCACTTTTTTTTTTTTCAATAAAAGAAAATATTAGAGTGGGCTTAAACAATAATAAATCACAATTGGCACAAAGTAGTTCTATCATTGTAATTTACTAGACTTGTGAGGTCATAAGACAAGCTTGTCCATTTTGATTTTCCATTTTTATTAAAATAATTTTCATGTCGTGAGGAAAGCAAGGAGGCAGAGGGTTTGTTAAGAGCGCGAGTAGCTAAGTCTGTTAAATTGCCTCTGTTTTCTCATCTTCTGCGACTCCAAAGCAAAAGCAGCCTCCGCCCTTTCTCTCCCTTCTTCGAGCTCCTCACTTCTTCACTTCCAATCCAAATTATGGGAGACAAAGGTACGCCCAAATCTGGTGTTTGGCCAACCATTAAGCCCTTCGTCAATGGCGGAGCCTCTGGTATGCTTGCTACCTGTGTCATCCAGCCAATCGATATGATCAAGGTGAGTTTTTGGACTGTTAAAGTTTGAATCTTTTATTACATTTTTGAGATTTGGATTGAACCAATGTTTTTTCTTTCGTTTTTATTGATTTCCACTTCAATTTTGAGCTGAAATCGGGGTTCCTTGATGATTTTTAGATCTGGAATTTTTTAGTTTTTTTTTTCTGAAAGTTTTTGTTTTGATTTGTGCTATAATTTGGTTAATTGGAACTCATGCTTTCTGGGTTCGTGTTATCTTGGCTGGTACAGGTGAGAATTCAATTGGGTCAGGGATCAGCTGCCCAGGTCACCAGGACCATGATTAAAGAGGAAGGTGTTGGTGCTTTGTATAAGGTATACTTCTTAAAATGTGATTAGAATTTGAGTACTTTTCGTATATATTGTTGATCCAGTGTTGAATGATATTTCAAATCAAGTGATGCTTGTAAGGTGTTTAGATTTGAATTTGTACCGGTAAAGATGTGTTAAAGATAAGTTCGTTCAGAATGATCACTTCATATAGGCTTTCGAATAACACATTTGACCAAGGCGTTATCAAATTCATCATCTGCTTATGTTTTAGTTCATCCATGTATTTGACTAAAAAGTGTTGTCTTTCATATAACATCCAACCAATTTAAACTTAAAATTGTATTCCAAAGTCCAAACCCTTTCTCTCTGATTCCCGAATCCTAATGCAATCTAAGGAGTTGTCAGATTTGAGGTTCGGAATGTAGAAGAATGTTTTTTATTGACTTAAAGTTCTTGATGTTGTATGTGCTGATTGATTGACTTAAGTTTACATGTTACAATGATAGTTTATCTAAACTGAAATTCTATGATTAGGGACTCTCTGCTGGACTACTAAGACAAGCTACATATACCACAGCTCGTCTTGGATCATTCAGGTGAGTCTTTTGCAAAATCCAGACTTTAAGTGAGCTTTTGAAAGCATTTGAATTGTTTTAGTGATAGATTTGCTTTTGTTTAGTTTGATTTTGTAGATCTTCTTAAGTACTTTTATCATGTGATATGATGATTTATATGTAAATTGTTTTTTTATCATCTTGTTAATCTGAATTTGATAAACCTGTTTAGGATTCTGACAAACAAAGCAATTGAGGCCAATGATGGGAAGCCCCTACCTCTATACCAGAAAGCCTTGTGTGGGCTAACTGCTGGTGCCATTGGAGCATCTGTTGGAAGTCCAGCAGATTTAGCACTCATTCGTATGCAAGCTGATGCTACTTTGCCTGCTGCTCAGCGCCGGAACTACACAAATGCTTTCCATGCTCTCTATCGCATTACTGCAGATGAAGGGGTTTTGGCACTTTGGAAAGGTGCAGGCCCTACTGTAGTTAGAGCAATGGCATTGAACATGGGAATGCTTGCCTCTTATGATCAAAGTGTTGAGTTTTTCAAGGATTCCCTTGGATTTGGTGAAGCTGCTACTATCTTGGGTAAGATTCTTTGCAAGTAGTATAAAACGGTGATTCTTTTTTGTTTTAAATTATTTGGGATGTGATTGAAATTAGCTTGATTTTTCTAACTTCTTCTGATATCCGAAGCATTTATTCAGTCTACTCTTTTTGACCGATTCTTTTTGTGAGTAATGAAAATATTCGGTCTTGTTAACATGGAAAGAAGAGTAATGGACTTCATACATTAAGGCAGGTTTTGCTTTATGTGAGGAAAGCTTTGGAATGAACATTGTAGAGTTAAACCTACATAGTCAAAACATCTCTGTGTTTTCACGTGTCCAAAATTTATTATCGAACAACATTGTCATCAGTTGGGTCTGTAGAGAAGTTGGACAAATTTTCCTGAATTTTGTCTTGACCCCTAGGCCCACATACAGTTTTTGTGTTCATCGATGATATTTGCTTTTCCAATTATTCTATTTTGAGTGCTGACCTCACTCTCTCTTTCTTCCCTTTGTATCCGCATTATCAAATTGAAACTATATTTTATGCCAAAAAAGTGAAAGTATATTATATTATTTTTGTTTCCCTGTAATTAGTCTCCAGCATTTTATTAATGATCTATATGGTATTTCATCCTACGTTGTCCTCGTGGAAAGCGGTTATTGAACTTTCTAGTTTTGCCCTATGCTTATGGCTACCAACATAAGGGGAATGTTAACTCTTAATTTCATATATTCCATTCTCTCTATTCCGCGGTTAATATTTGGCCTATGCATATGGTGAATTGACATGTGCTTCCTTTCTCTTTGTAGGTGCCAGTACCGTTTCAGGGTTTTTCGCTGCTGCTTGCAGTTTGCCCTTTGACTATGTGAAAACCCAAATTCAGAAAATGCAGCCTGATGCCCAGGGGAAGTATCCATACACTGGCTCTTTTGATTGTGCCATGAAAACCCTGAAAGCAGGAGGACCATTGAAATTTTACACTGGGTTTCCGGTATATTGTGTTAGAATTGCGCCCCACGTCATGGTACTCTTCTCGCTCTCTTCCTTCCTCAAGGGATGTTCCATTTACTTTCAGGTGCCAACATATTTCTCGATCATATTCTGATTATTTGGTGTTAAATTATGCAGATGACATGGATTTTCCTCAACCAGATCCAGAAGTTGGAAAAGAAAGTTGGGTTGTAGTTTATCTGCGTGGACGGATATTTCTGCTGGAGTTGAGTTTAAACTTCAAACAATAAGTTTTCTAGTTGTATTGCAGTCCTGTTTCTGCAAAATCACGCCTACAGAGTCTAACTGATTATTGAGAATTTTAATATCGGAGTTGGAGTAGGATTTACTTGAATTTATGATATTTGTACTAGTAATTTTTCGGGTGTGACTGGAATGGTAGGAAGGATTACACCCCTTGTGATTGATTCTGAAGTTGAGTACTCGAGAGGGATCTTCTCGTTAGGAACAATTGGACAAGGAATGAATGTCGAGGCGAAATAATAAATTTTTTACACCACATTATAAGCAGGGGTTTGGCGTTTGAAGCTCTGCAGGTTGACAGTTTGTGTTGCTTGTACTGCATGATCATGTTAAGCAGAGGGGTGTGCTATCCACACATCCCTTGTTAATTTCTGTCCGTTGATCTTTTTCATTTCATCTGATCCGACGGTAGAAAATTAGAAGGATAGCACACCCTTAAACAAATATGTTTTTGACCGAGGGCGGTCGTTGCATCTGCATAAATCAATGACCAGCGAATCTGTTTGTTGGAATGAATTCTTAGCTTAAATCAATTGGGCCTTGGAGAGAGACTTTGGTTGTGCTTTTCTCTCTTCTCACAAGTCACGTTGCACATCAAATGAGGATGCATGCGGACTCTGGAGAAGATGTTGATTGATTTTAGTGTTAAAGCTCTAAAACGACAATTTTGTCGCTCGGATAACGTATCCTTGAAATAAAGATTAAATTTTTAAATAGAATAAAGCCATAAGAATGTTGAGAAAACCTTCATAAAAGCAAACAACACAATAATAATCATAAAACTCAATTTCTTTATTTTTCGATAATTGATATATAATCTGCACTAAATTCTTATGAAAATGGAGAAAAGTTTAAAATCGAGATGTAATTATGTAATGGTGAAGACCTTGTCCACCGGGTAATTTTTTTTTTTATCCATGTCCACCAGATAATAAAAGGCTCAAAAGAATAAATAAATACAAAGCTAATTCACAAAAGCCAAAACAGGTATGAAGTGGAATATATGGAACCTGAATTCTCTCCGGATTCTCTTTGTAAGGATCTCAGAGATCCGTAAATCATATTTGTTCATCGAATATCATGCAGTCAGTTTTTGTCAGGTACTGTTTGTGTTCAATTTTACATAAAAAATTTAAAATGATTTCTAACCAAACGTATGATGAACAGATATGATTCACGAATTTCTAGAATTCTCACAAAGAGAATCCGAAGAGTATCCTCATTCGAAGATATGCTATGGAGTTTAAATTTAAAAATTATACCTTTATGGAGCGAAAATGCAGTAAACCCTAATTCCCCATGCTTTCTGGCATAAATAAGAGTTTCCGAAAAAATAAAGGGGCCCTTTAGTATTTAAACCTAGCTATAGATTTGCTTGGCATCAACCCCAATTTCTCTGCGTCCACGAACAAAATCAAACAACTGGTTATTCCTAATAGGGGTGGGTTAAAAAAACCAAAAACCGAAAAAAATTGGACCAAAAACCAGACTGAGGTTGAAAAAAAACATAACCGGAAAAAAATCAAACCGAACCGAATCGAAATATATATTTAATTTTTATAATATTTTAATTATAAAAATCATAAAATTATCAAAATTCTCCGAAATCCTGGAATGCATGAGGGTTCACTTGAAAAGTTTCACTGAAACCAACTTGGTAACAGGTTTTGTTGTGTTATGATTGTATGACTAAACTATTTATAAAGATTGAATTCTATAGTCTTTCGTTAAAGTGAACAGTACCAGGAGCTTTTCGTTAAAGTTCTCTATTTAGGAAAACTAATGAAAATGACTTGAAAACTTTGAGTTTTAACTGATAAGAACAAAATAAAGGTTAATGTGAATAGTACCAGGATTGACTTTTTAGTGTAAAAATGTGGTTTTTCGTTAAAGTAAACAGTACAGAGAGCTTTTCGTTAAAGTTTCCTTTATATTTTTCATTCCCCTCTTCTCTCTCGTCCCCTGTGCCTCCAGCTTTTGGTCTGATGACATTTCTTTTCAAAGCAAATATGTTAAAACTTGTATTTTTGCCAAGATTAGAATCTTATTTACTTCATGATGTTTGTATTTTGGATATTCGAACCAAATATGAATGTAAAAAATATTGCCGCGTATCATAAGGTTGGCCACTGATTTCAAGTTTCAAACAAGGTTCCCACATATTGGATGGGATACGCTCTATTGTTCCACGAAAGCCTTTATACCAGAGCCTCATTGGCAGCACCGGGTCACCTTGCATTAAACGTATAAGGTTATCAATGATCTCTGTTTGGTTATAATTAGGAACGTGTGTTCTCCATCCCATCCCAATTCTTCACAATCATTACAAAGGACCATTGGTTATATTGGAAACTACATGTACGACAAAACCCATTTGATCGTCAACTATGTAAACTATTTATTAATACAACTATCTTTGTCAACTAAAAGATAATGAAAAGATAAATTTCATTTTCCATCACAAAATAAAATCATAGGCAGTAATATTATATTTTTTTTAACATTTTTCCATCTTCATATATATATATATATATATCGATTTGGTTGGTTTCCAAAAGGCCATGAGTGAAACCGAATCAAACAAAACCCTTATAATGTGATTTTATTCAGTGTCATTTGGCCGGTTTGGAACTCAGCCCAATTATTTTTGTCATTTGCAATTTTTCATGGTTTTTTTTTTCTTGATAAAGATTGTTATCATGTTAGTCAAGCCAATTCTAGAGCATGCTGGATTCTAATTTCTATTTGCCACTGAATTCTATAGGTTGTAGGTGTGGAACCAAATCACAAATTTGAAAGGATCGAAATATAAATAAAAGACAATATGTCCATTGCGTGATGCCAGTTGCATGACTGGTGGTAGGTACTCGGTACAGTATTGGTTTATGCCAATACTCTCTAGAGAGTAGGCAAGTTAAAATTGGGGTGGCAGGGAATCCATTTTCTGGTTGTTGGAAAAAGGACCTTCTTTGTTAGTGTAAGATGAAGCTGCATGATGAGACCTTCTTTCTTCCATAGTGTAAAACAAGGCCTTGAAAACTCATGGTTTCTAAAGAAAATGAAAATGAGAATATAAAAGAGAGAGAGAGAGAGAGAGAGAGAGAGAGAGAGAGAGAGATATGGAAGAGAGAGAGGAGAATGTGGGCATGAAACCCTTGAGTAAATCAGGTGGTAGTCCTCCTCCTGCGGGTTCAAATCCACGGTGGATGCAACATTACTGGCCGTCGGTGAAGCCATTTGTGTACGGTGGAGCTGCTGGGTTTTTTACAAGCTATATCGCTATTGCCAGTTCGGCCACTGTCTTCTATTTTGCATCTCCAGACACTGTCGCTCGCTTTCAAAACAGTCCCACAGTCCATTTGTTTTTCCAAAAAAACATCAAGGTTCCAATTTCCAACCCTAGCTGTTTTTTTTTTTTTTTGTTTATTTATTTGAGAACTATTTAGCTAGCTAGCAAATAAATAAGTTGCCTAATTTATCTCATTTCGATCTATGAAAAAGCTTGGTTTTTTTTTTCTCCCTAATTTTGACAAGCCTACTGATGATCTGATCTGTGACAAAATGTCTGATGTGGTTGAAAATGAGCTTCGGAGTCCGAGGTGTACTGTATATTCCTTACATATAAATAATTTATATTGAAATGTTAATTTAATTTATGATATCAGTTGCAGTCTATCTTCAATATTATTAACTTTAAATTGGTTGTTGTTAGCAGATTATTCCTCGTATGATTTTGGCTAATACTTTCATTACGTCTCAACTACTTGGATTATTCGAGTAAGTATATATTCTACTAAATTTTAGAACTAGCCCTGCCAGTACCAATACCACCAATATAAACACAATATATGTAAAGACTCGATGACTCCTCAAGAACTCCTCATTTTGTACTCAATTTTCTTCAAGTTTGATTTCATTTATTAACACGGTTGATTGTTTAGGGTACAAAATGAACCCTTTTGATACTCAATGAGCCAATTAAAAGTTTAATGATTCAACACCCTAGAACAATCAAGCGTGTCAACAGAGATTTGAGTAGAACTGAGGTTAATTTTCTCTTGGTCAAAGCCAGTTGGTATCCTGGCAGGCCTCCAATTAACCTGACTATTTTGATTGAATTTCTTTTTTCCTCTCAAAAGTGAGTTTGGTTTAATTACTTTATTTAGGATTCTGAGAAGGAAAGCAATTTCTACGAACGATGGAATGCCACCAATGTTACATCAGGAAGCTGCTTGTGGGCTGGCTGCTGGAGCAGTTGCAACATGTATTAGGGTTCCATTGTATTTGCATGTAGGCTACTATAGAGCTAAAATTGGATCACCTAACTTTTTTGCAAAGCCTTGGACATTGGCAGGTTTAGCTAGGTACCCAAAAATATGGACAAAAGGAATGGGTCCTTATGTGAGGTCAAGAACCAGCTTAGACTTCGGTATGCTTGCCTCCTATAATCCAAGTCTCCGTTATCTCAAGGAATCCTGTGGTTTCAGCCAATCTCACGCACAATTCGGTACATTCTTAATTCTTTTTTTTCTCTCTCAAAACTAAAATTTAATAAAAATTAAAGATATTGGAATATATATGGTCGATCATGCACATCTTATATCTTAAAACTGAACACTCGTTGTAATCCAGTAACACTGACTTTTCGAACTGATGATGAACATTATATTAAATAGTTTCGAGTTTTATTGTATCAATGAATTAGTGGCGGTGTTTAACTTTTAATTATTAACTCAGGTGCTAGTGCTATATCAGGTTTGTGTGCTGCGGCATGCGAATCAGCGTTTCGAAATGTTAGCTCCCTGGATTCCGCACTTAAAATTCTAAAATCAAGAGGACCCCTTGCATTCTGCACTGGGATTCCTTCTACTTTTGTCAGTTATGCACCTAATGTCATGGTAACCTCTCTCTCAAACATGCACAATTAATAATGCGCACACATTTATCTATCCATCTATCCCGAGTGCAGTATGATTTTTTTTTCACTTCAAATTGAGTATTTTACAAATTTTTACGCACAATATGTGCGTAGTTCCAGAAAGTTAAACATGAGAGTGCCGGGACAGGAGCTGCTGGAGCTTCCGTTGGCCTTGTGTAATTGGTTGATTGCGTGATGTTGGTGCATTGTTTTGCAGGTAACATGGGCTGTTTTAGAAGAAATCAGGAAACGAGAAAAGTCAATAGGAGGATAGCTATTCTAGTCAAGTTCCTAAAATTGATGAGATCTGAAGTTGGTTTGCCATATTGTATCTGCAGACACTGCTTCATGAACGCATTCAGATTTGAAAACAGTTTGGATTTTGAATATTATTGTATTAATTAGGTGGAAGCATAACTTCTGTTAAATGGTACTTCTACATTATATATGTATGGCTATATATATCTTTTGAACATGGACAATTTTTATATCTTCATCTTGGACTCTTATCTACATCTTGGATCCCTTGCCTTGGAGAGATAGACTTTGGTGTAAGAGGTGTATATCCGCTTTGTGCTTCTCTCTTTCTTCATACGTCACATTGCATATCAAATGAGGATGCATACGGATTCCGGAAAAGATGTTGATTGATTTTAGTGTTAAAGCTCTAACATGACAACTTTGTATACTATGAAAATGGAACCGAGATCCATGGGATTAGGATGCCGTGACATGCATTTTAGACATCTAACTTATTCCGAAATAGTAGGCAAAATGTTAAAAAAAATGCAAGAACCCTTCATATATAATTACCTACTATGTTGTAGTAATTTCCAAAAAGCTAATTTAAGGCTCCGGGAACTACTATTTCCTAGATTCTTTTTTTACATGCATTTTGCCAACACTTTGCCTACTATTTCAAAATAATTTAGAAACGAGGCTAGTGTCGGAGCTAATAGCGATGTTTTGGCGTGCCAGAATGCGAGGGTTAACGTGCCAAAGTGTTAGACAAATGCATGGTATGACACTCTAGCATTCACATTGTGGCACACCAAAACATCGTTGTTAGCCTCGACATGACAAGCATCGCGAATTGTCGACAGAATGCATGTCATGACATGCCATGCATTTTGTCCACAATTCGCGAGGCTTGTCATGACATGCCACAATGTGAGTGTTAGCGTGTCAAGGCAAGTCATGGCTACGCTAACACTCGCATCGTGGTACACCAACATTTTGCCTACTATTTCAGAATAATTTAGATGTCGGCGATTCATGTCACGACATCCTAATCCCATAACATTCCATCGCATGTCAAGCGCGCAAAACATCGGCAAATGCATGCCATGACATGTCATCGCATACCACGCATACAACAATGTTTTGGTGTGCCACGATGTGACGGTTAGCGTGTCAAAGTGTTAGAAAAATGCATTGCATGACACGCCACTCTCGCATCATGGCACGCCAAAACATCATTGTTGGCCTCGACATGACAAGCGTCATGAATTGTCAGCAAAATGCATGTCATGACATGCCATGCATTCTGTCAACAGTTTGGGAGGCTTGTTATGGCGTGCCATGGTGGGAGGGTTAGCATGTTAAGACAAGTCATGGCTTGTTAAGACATGTGACATGTCATATGCCAACAACAATGTTTTGGCGTGCCACGATGCAAGGGTCAGCATGTAAAAGTGTTAGGAAAATGCATGGCATGACCAACCCTCGTAGCGTGGCACGCCAAAATATCGTTGTTAGCCTCGCTATTACAAGTGTCGTGAATGTTGGCAGAATGCATGTCATGACACGCCATGCATTCTGTCGACAATTCGCGAGGCTTGTTATGTTGTGTCACGTTGGGAGGGTTAGCGACTAGTCATGTCTTGTCATGACATGTCATGCCTTGCACTTTGACGACAACCCGCGAGGCTTGTTATGTCATGCATTTTTTCTAACACTTTACCTATTATTTTGGAATAATTAAAAAAAAAAAAGATCTAAGAAAGAGTAGACCCCGGGGCTTAAACTTATTTTTTTAGAAATTAGTACAAAGCATGATGCAAGTCATACATGAACGTGTTCTTACCAATAAGAACACGTTAATTAGTAGAGCTGCAATTTTACTAGTGTTCTTACTGGTAAGAATAAGTTCATTATTTGAGCTAAATATTTACAAGTGTTCTTGTTCTTACTGGTAAGAACATGTTTGAAATGTTCGCTCCCTTGATTCCGCCCTTAAAATTATAAAATCAAGAGGACCCCTGCTTTCTTTACTGGGTTTCCTTCTCTTTTTGTCAATTATGCACCTAATGTCATGGTAACCTCTCTCTTTCACTCTCTCTAACATGCACAAGAATGCGCACACATTTATTTATCTGTCTGTTTCAAGTGCCATATGATTTTTCAGTTCAAATTGAGTATTTTATCACTTTTCTACGCACAATTTGTACGTAGTTCCAGAAAGTTAAACATAAGAGTGCCGGGACAGGAGCGCTGGAGCTCCCGTTGGTGCATTGTTTTGCAGATTACATGGGGTGTTTTAGAAGAAATCAGGAAAGAAGAAGAGACAATGGAACAATAGAAATTCTAGTCAAGTGCAGAGACTGCTTCTTGAACGCATTCAGATTTGAAAACAGATTGGATATGAAAGTTGAATATTATTGTATTAATTAGGTGGAAGCATAACTTCTGTTAAATGGTACTTCTACATTACGTATGACTATATATCTTTTTAACATGGACAATTTCTATATCTTCATCTTGGACTCTTACCCCTACTCTAGAGGGTAAAACGTTGAGGCTGTCTAGACGGTCGACCAGACTAAAATGGGAGTGGCAGGAATCCACTTTGTGGTTGCTGAAAAAAAGGCCTTTCTTTGTTAGTATAAGAGGAGGTGAGACCATCTTAATTACTTTTAATTCCGACAGTGTATCATTCATCCAGTCCGGAGATTTTTAGGCATGCCCGCAATATCTTCAAGGTGTTCCTATTTCACTCAAAACACATCCGTATAGCGAAACAAGAAAGTGAATATGCTAGCTCCCTGGATTGTGTCCTGAAAATTCTAAAATCAAGACGACCATTGTTTGAAGGATTTCTACATGTTTTTTTCGCGTTGCACCTCCTGCCATGGTATTCTCTCTCCCGCTATTGCTCTCTCTATCTCAAACACACGCAAACACGCACGCATATTTGTCTATTTATTGGAAAGTGGTTGATTATGTTATTCTGCTGCATGATTTTGGAGACTTCCTGGTTTCATTTAGAAAGGATTTGGAATCTCGACGTGTCAGTTGGACTGGCAATCTGAATACTAGAAGTCTGCAACAAGATGCACATAAACGTGTAGTCAAGCTTTCCTTTTGATGTCATGTTTCATTTCCCCTTTGTTTTGTGAGTATGTAGGGGATGTCATGCAACAGGGATACAATCACACAATCCCCAATGAAAGAATCAGGAACTTGTGGAATCAGATTGGATTTGATTTGGTTTAGATCTTAATTAATTAAGTCTTGGTCTGATAACATTTCTTTTCGAAGCAGATATGTTAAAACTTGTATTTTTGCCAAGATTAGAATCTTATTTTCTTCATCATGTTTGTATTTCGGAGATTCGAACCAAATATGAATGTAAAAAATACTGTCGTGTATCATAAGGTTGGCCACTGATGTCATGTTTCAAACAAGGTCTTGGTCCAGACGGTCAAATTTCATGAATGGGGAATCTGATTTGTTGCGAGTAGCCAAAATACCGAGGTGATGAAGAACATCAGATTAAGCGGTCATATATTTCGTGCTAAGGGGTTTGCCTCCAATAAACCGGTTGGTGGTTACAAGATATGAACAACTTGTCTTGAACCAGTAGGCTAATCAGATTTAACAGTAAAACGAATTCTGGCATGAAGTTTCAGAGGAACATTGATGAAAGAGAGCTTATCAGCATATATGATAAAAACTCGTTTCCCTTCTCATAAAATCATAAAAGTGCAAAACAGTAGCTTAATAATAATGTGAAACTTTTTTCCTTTTTTTATAAACTAAACTGCACCAAGAAACATTGTTCATCAAGTCAATGAGCAAAACTATCATCCCGCTGAAAAAGCGGTATCATTTCCGCTGCCAAACTATGTTGTACGAGTAAATGTACATCACTTTGAATCAGCTACATCAAGATGGTAAAAATTATCATGAAGCTGAGCAACTCATCTTAAACAGTGGCCAATAGAATTTCCACCTCTCCATCCAATTGAAGCAATGCTATTAAGCATTATGGCTTGGCCCTGATACCAAAAGGAAAAAAGAAAGGAAATAAGAGATTAGACTCGGTACAAAATCCAGAAACGCTTCACAGTGCACGAGGAGAGTTACAATTATACAGAAGGATAATAACATTATAGCATTAACTTCAACATCTCAGTCTCAATCATCGGCATCATTCTATTTAGAACGGAAAAAAAAAAAAAAATTAGATACACTTCAAGCAGACGTGAAATAAAATGCTTATCCTATATTAACTGTGCCAGAAAATAGAACTTGAAATACGTGAAACATGCCATAAAGATGAGTATAAAATTACCTTTTAACATAAGAGTCGTCATCGGTGTCAACCACCACAGCTTCACCTTCTACAATGTGAGGTGGTACCTAGGAAAGTTTGAAAAGAAAATTTACAAAAAATATTAAACACAAACAATAATGCAATATATGATTATAAAACCTATGGAATATCCTCAATGCACCATGGGATGGTAGAACAAGGTTTAGGAATGCCAACAAAAATATCCCCCTTCAAATTAGAAAGCCGTAATTTGAAATGTGTCCTATTCTAAGTTTATTGCTTGCTACAGGTTTTGCAAATACCTAATGTTATTTTGTAATATTACCTACAAAGATGAATAAATTTAAATATCAAACTACTCAGAAAAAATAGTCTTACTTTGACAGTGAAGCCGTTTTCCATCACAGCTAATATTTCCCTGCATTTTAGAGAAACATCAAGGGAATAGCAAAAGCACATAAATGATATAATAATATTACAGTGTACAGTAGTGTCAAGATGAGAACTGGAAACCGCTTCAGAATTTAGCTACAAGATCTGTAGGAGGAGCCAAGTCCATGATGATTAAAAGGTCTTATCATAGGAAGCTTTAGTTTAACAAGTTAATTGAGAAATCAATGGTTTAGGAATTGCAGGATTTTCTTTCTTTCTTTCATTTGCATACTCACAAAGTACAAAATTCCATATATACTGATACTGAAAAAGAAAGCAACTAGTGATACGAAGTCTGAAAAACAGATAATATTCCACAATGAAAACATACTTAGGTGCTTGTGCAGTCCCCCTCACAGGATTTTGTGCTTCCTTGACAACGCATGTCACGTGTTTTGGAACTTTAACGGATAAAGGTTTATCATTATACAGCTCCACTGTCACTTTCATTTCCTCTGTTCACAGTGATAACATATTTTAGATACATGGCAACCAATAATATTTTGGTATACTAAGTTTGGAAATAAGTGAACAGAGAGTAAAAAAAAAAAAAAAATCATGGAAATAAGTGAACAGAGAGTAACATGTACTATAATAAGTTTGGACCTTGTAGGTATTTAGCCTTCTTTCCAAACAAGTCCTCAGGCACATCGAGTTGATCAAGTGTATCAGGGCTGAAAAGAATTACAAATAGTACACATTATTTAAGGGAAAGTAACAGAAGAAAGTGAACCGAAGGCGATGCCAGAAGAAAATTTTAATATTATATAAAACTCACTCTATCAATACTACAATGCCATCACGATCTGTGCACATGTAAATGTAAGTTTTTGATTCAACAAATACTTCTGCAGCAATACATATGAAATTTATCATCTTAACTTAAGCACACACATTTATAATAGCTCAAAAATAAGGGACATGATTAAGATTAAAGGAACTCAGCCAACTGGAAATACAGTGACAACCCAGCACGTTCGCTTCAAAATTATCAAAACAGACATTAAGAATGGCACGAAACAGTAAAAGAATTTATGATGCGCAATGCATAAATAAATATCCAAGAAACTAAGATCATACAACAACCAGAGAATGCTAACATTGAACTTCGAAAAGTGAACCATAACTAGTAATAGGAATTTGCAAAGTTAAAAGTTTCGTACTATCAATTTGCTCATCCGTCAACAATCGTAAGGATGTCTTGTTCCCCGAGTCAACATCACGAACCTCCACCTGCAATGAAAACACAGCTTAAGATATCAGCATGGTTAAAAAAAAAAACATAAATTACAATCACAGCTTGTGACCAACACCCTAATAATGATAACGTCAGAAACACACCTTAACAACCGCTTTTCCTCTTCCTTCATGTGAATGATCCGCCTTTAACACCTATATAACAACAAATTATGCATCAATAAACTCCAGAATACTAATTAACAACACTAATCACCATTAAAGTAGATAATCAGCAAACTCACCTGGTAAATGCGATCTGGAAAAGGTATTGCAAACCATAACCCCGACCGCAATGCAATATATTTTCAAAATTCACAAACTTGGTTAGTAAAAATTGAAACTTTGAAAGAGATTCAAACTAAACCCAATGAAATTCCAAACCCACCATTCCTTGCAATGACATTTCCAGGTTTTACCTGCAGAATCACGAATCACCCAACCCATGATTACAAACAACAGTTGCAACTCAAAATACTCGAATTCATAGTACGAGAAACCTAAACGAGATTAAGGAACTTACATCGCCGCCGTGGACGACGGCTCCGCGTTGTTGAATGGCGGACCAAGGAGAGCGAAGCAGAGTTCTTCCGGTGAAACACGTGTTGGTGCTGTGGGTGATGGTGGAATCACAGCCCGGTGAGGTTAGTGAGTGCGATATAGAAGAAGAAGAAGAAGAAGAAGAAGTAAGGTGGTTAAGGTTCTCGGAGCGAGGAGAAAGAGAGGGCGAGGGAGATTCTTGCACAGCTTTGCCAGTGCCTGCATTTTTTTAATTTTTGCTTTTCTGCTAGAAAAAATTGGGAAATTTGAGAGAGTGAGAGTTTATGCTACGCGGCAGAAAACCCACGCTGAAAGTGAACGGTTATTTATAGGAAAATTTTATTTCACCTCGTATGATTTTTTTTTTTATTTTTTATTTTTAGAACGTTGGTATTTTTATAATAAGGGAAGAGAAAGTTCAGGTAAGCCACATAATAAACAGCCTAATTTGATATCGAATTTTTCATCTACGAGATTCGAATCTAGAACTTCTTCCTTTCGAGTGAAAAGAAATACTATCAGATCGTATTACTGAATAGCTCATCGTATAACCTTTTTGAACATCTAACTTAAATTTGGACCATGCTTAAACTTATCCAATGAAACATTAGAGTGATGTTATGCACACTCGCATCTCAACTTACCGCCAAACCTCCCCTTTCGATTTTAATTCTGGTTAGAATTCTATAATTCAATCATCCCAGATCGTCAGTTCATTTCAACTCCCTTTCAAATCCCACGACCAAGCCTTAGGACAGCAATTCCCAAATTTCATCCTCATAACCCATTTATACGGCAATCCTTTTGTCATTTTACAAGGTCAAATAAGTATTAACATTTTTATTATAAGGTGATAAAATGATAAGATAATAAAGTGAGTTTAACAACACTCAACTTAAAATGTTAGTTTTTTTTACTTTTTTTTTGTCGAACTTAAAATGTTAGTTGTCTTTATTATTTTATTGCATAACTAGCTAAAGTTTTGGAGTACAAATGAACAATGCAAGTTTGGGCATTTCAGTTATTTGGAGTACAAACGTGCAAGGCTCTGAACTAGACAATCGGTAACGAGCCAACCAGGATCCGCAGCGTAAACCCATTAGGTGTCGGACAAACGACAACAAAAATTCAGATTTTCTAGCGCAGCCGTCCGAATAAGTACGGAATAGGATCCGAATGAGATCGACGCACGATAATCCTTTCTATTTGAATCGATACAAAATTCATTTCACTTGGACTGTTGAGACTTGAGTAAGAAAAACCCTCTGAAAGAAAATCACCGACTGAATTTTCCCGGCAGCCAAACACCACACAAGGTACGCTTATTTTCTATTGCAAATTTTCTTCCTTTTTCTCTCCATCTTTCCGCTGCCAAGAGTCTTCGGAATTGGGAAAGAGAAGCATACTAAATCTTGCAGCTTGTATCTGAAATTTGAAATTTTCACTTTGCTTCCCTCTCCATTTGTTGCCACCAGACAGGTTGTTACGGTTTGTAGCTCTTTACATGCATACATATATCACTACGTGGAAACAATTTTCTTAATTTGCTATATTTTTCTCTGCGTTGGAAACGTGTATGAATTTTCATTGTGGTATTATTTGCAGAGATGAGAGATGTTTGGCGATTGGATTTGATGTGAGTTTAGTATCATAAAAGAAGGGCACTTAGTAGCTGAGGGGCAAGGAGCTTTGGAGCTTTACCATCGTATTCAAAAGGAATGTGGACGAATATTTTCAAAATCGTATGTTCATTTGCCCCCGTTCTCTTCATTCGTTTCATTAGCTTTGAATTCTTAAAGTTTCATTTTTTTGAGTTTATTCTTAATATGGCATACTTGCATTGCATCATGGCTTGAATGCTGTTATATATGATAGCTTTGCAAGAGAAAAAAGAAGAAAGACAACACTGATCTCATTTTTGAGTTTATTCTCAACATATTGAACCCCTGAAAATGTGTGAATTCAAAGAGACATTTCGGAGTTATTACTTGAACGGAAAATAAAAGCTTGTGCATAACTCAGTTATCTATGGTGAATTGCTTTCAGGTGTTCTCGTTTAGAAAGAGAAAAATATTTGTCTTCCACATGATCTCTTCCCCCTCCCCTTTTTATCTATGTGTTTAAGTTCTACCTTTTGCTTCCTTTTCTCCAGTTTATGAAACATGCAAACTGGGAACTCATTTACCCCAGACTGTTGGGAACCAAATGGAGGTGGACTCTGGGAGAATGGCCATCTCCTGGGTTTGTCCTACTTGATTGCCCTCAAGCGATGAAGATAGAAAGCAGAAATGCATCTCTTCTGGGCTCAATAGGTGATTATTTTCTTTCTCTTTCAAATGGCTGGGACCTGACAAGCTACCTTAAGTCTCTCTCAGAGGCACTCAAAGCTTTGAAACTTGGTCACTGCTTGTCCACAAATGCAAAAGAAGGAAGTAGTGGTCCTTCAACGGTGAGTAAAGTAGGCCTTCAATTACTGTTGTATTTAGACGTGTTCTTTTCCTTTCCTGATTATGGAAATTTCATGTCATCCTATATTTGGATAAATTTCTGATTATCCTAAGTTGCAAAGCTTTCTATCTTATTCATTTGGGACTCCTCTGAGTACGCTGGAAACTCAATTTACCTTACTTTTATGGTTATTTGAAAATTGTATTTTCTGCTAGTTGCTCAAGATAGTTATGAAACTATTTTAACTGCTTGTGATTAACATCCTATATTATGTTGGTTCTTTGTATCCAGGTGATTTATGTTGTGTGCCCCTTCCCTGAGCCTATTGCAGTTCTAAAGACCGTCGTTGAATCTTCTGTTGCTATTGGATCGGTCATTTTCCAATCAGGCAGAGAAAAGAGATCTCTATTGCACAGTCAGGTTTCCAAGGCATTAAGCTATTCGGCAACAGTGGATGAAGCATCAATATCAAATATTTTAGTACTTTCTGGGTTTAGTATTCCTAAATTGGTACTGCAAATTGTGACAGTGGATGCCATTTTTAAAGTTACAAGCTCATCACTGAATGAGCTTGTAATTCTCAAGGAAACTGCTTTTACTATTTACAACAAGGCTCGCCGAATTTCACGAGGACCATCTAGTGATGTGGTCCAATCATCATCACTGTCGAGTAGATCCCATACTGTCCTCACACAAATGCCTTCTACCACTCCGGGGATGTGGAAGGATTGTGTTGGCTCTTGAATTAATGGGCACTCCCTTCCAAGAGAGGGTGAAATTGATGCTAGTTTGAGGACTGGTGGCTGGGATAGTTCATGGCAAACAAGAAGTGGAGCAGTAAGCTGTGATCCCAACAGAATTGGAGATATTTTTCCTCAAGATGAGACTCAGCTACATGTTTGAACCGCTTTTTATTCTTGTGGAACCTGGTTCTCTAGAGCGTGCATTGTCACCCTTAGCTTTTGGTAATTTATCATTAGAATCTTCAAAGCCATTGTCAGATGACAGTAGTGGAGGCTTTCTGCCGAATGCAAGTTTGGGTGGAAATGCTGATTCTGAATCGGGCTCCCAAGATGGATCTGAGCCAGATAAGACTCCAAGCCTACATTGTTGCTACGGATGGACAGAGGATTGGCGTTGGCTAATATGTATCTGGACAGATTCAAGGGGAGAATTACTTGATAGCCACATATTCCCCTTTGGTGGAATTAGCAGTAGACAAGACACAAAGGGGTTGGAATGCCTTTTTGTGCAAGTTCTGCAGCAAGGCTGTCAGATATTGCAGGCATGCTCTTCTGATACCAGTGTTGCCAAGCCAAGGGACTTTGTGATTGCACGCATTGGAAGTTTCTATGAACTTGAATACCAAGGTATACTGAGTTCATTCCCATCATTTTACGTTTCAAAGTTCTTATTGTTTTCTGTTTTAAAGTTGAAGTTGTGTGTTGGTGCGGTTACAAAGCTGCAATGTATCGAGTAGATTTTTAATTTTTGAAGATGAACTGTGATGGAAGACGAAGTCTATATTAGGGATTTTAGGGTGACAATTGCATGTGAGATACAGTGGTTACATGGGTGAGAATTAAATTATGAGATGAAGTGCCCACATGCAGTTGGTATTCTTGTCAACCTTTTTTTCTGTTGGTAATTGCAATCAATTTGGTTATTATTTGTACATCTTGTATGTTGAGATCACTTTCACCGATGCTGTAAATTTTCATTCACAGCTTTTA
The DNA here is from genome assembly GCF_019419815.1 of Pyrus x bretschneideri. NCBI lineage: Eukaryota > Viridiplantae > Streptophyta > Magnoliopsida > Rosales > Rosaceae > Pyrus > Pyrus x bretschneideri. The sequence continues at coordinate 305,637 of NW_025999789.1, read as the reverse complement.
TTCACTACTCTCAAATTGGTATCGTGTTGAATTTGCAACTGCGGCGATCTCTGTCTGATGGGATGTCTGCTAGTAGTAATGGGCATTCCATGCAACAGCAGGAAATGAGTATGATTCAAGAAAGAACCCTACCTTCTTCACCTGGCCCTCTGTATGGCAGCTTTCACTAAAAAATATCTGGATATATGAAAGGTGGCTTAGGACAACCTTCTGTCAGAAAGCAGCTCGTGGGCACACAGTTAATGGACAGCTCAAGGAGTTTTATTCAGTGGGTGCAAAGTATCAGCTTTATTACAATTGCAATTGATCATTCTTTGCATCTTATTTTTCAAGCAGATACACAATCTCCGGGTCAGTTACTTCTTCCAGTCCTCATTCTGTTGTCTAATAACTAATATTACATAATGATGATGATGCTTTATTCTTTAAGGCCCAATACATGAACTTGGTTAGTATTTTTGGGATAATAGTTTTAAACTGAACGGAACAGCACCATATGCATCTTTCCGTTTGCTTAACAAAGTGCTCCTCTTCTTTGTTTATTTCTTTTGCGTGTCTCATAAAAAGAGGGAAAAAGAAGTATTAGAACAAAAGCTAACAGCAATAATTGGGACTTTTTCTTATGCAATATGAACCAGGGTTCTATAGATCAACATAAACAAGAGAAAATGTCTTATGGAAATAGTTTAGTTATCTAAATTACGCGAGTTTGTTTCTGAGACACTTCAAACCTTTTATTTATTTATCTGCCAAGCGGATCAGAGAAGTTAATGTGAAGTTTGATTATAATATTGACTCCAAGTTCTGTGCAGGAGCTCAAGGTGTTGTCGGTGTGGGCTCCTCAGCATATCTGGAAGGCTTCACACCGGTGAAGTCTCTGGTTCCAAACCTGCTTCTTACATTCTGATCCCATCACCGAGCATGCGATTCCTCCCGCCAACACCTCTTCAGCTGCCCACATGCCTCACTGCCGAATCACCTCCAAGCCCATCTCCTTCACAGTAAAGGCTCTGATATCCCCCTTTCTACTTGTTTTGTGGTTTCCAAAGCTGTACCTACTGTGAGGAGATATTGGAGGAGCAAAGAAGAATGGCCTTCATCTCTTTTGGTCAGTCTTATTGATCATTATGGAGGCAATAGCTTTAGCCAAGACAAACTCATGAGGGGTAATACCAAACAAGCGGGAAGGAGTCCAAGCTCGGAAGCTAGAGAGTTGGAGTTTGAGATTCAAGTCATTCTGGAATCTCTGGCGGCAGAGCTTCATGCACTCTCATGGATGACTGTGAGTCCAGTGTACCTAGAGAGGCAAACTGCACTGCCATTTCATTGCGATATGGTTTTGAGATTGAGGTGGCTTTTGCATTTTGCTGATAAGAAGCTGTCCAGGCAACAAGAGAAGGCTTAGAGGGGGTAAAATCAAGACGGCGGGTAATCACTTGGCCATTTATTGGTAAATATATATAGATGTTAAGGTATGAAATGACCAAGTGAACTCTCGAAGGCCTGAAAGTTGACAATGTAGTACTTCTATATACGATTTTTGTAAACTGGGGAATTCTAGATGTAATTTTAGCCTGCTAATTCATAGCCATCTTTTTCCAAATGGATGTAAACGAAAATAGGCGGTCTGGGAAGAAATAGGTAGATTATCATGATGCATATGAACGGTTGGAAGGACAGTTTAATATGAAGATTAAGGTACTTGGAGGGAGATTATCAATGTGTCCTCTTGTTCTGCATGAATAGTTTGTAACAAATGAATCAAGGCGTGATTAGAGTTTCGATTTATGTATTTTTATTCGACAACACAACAAACTTTGGCACATGAGATTTTGAACCTACGACCTAAACAAAAAAGACAACAGTTCATTGCAGAATGATTATGTTACATCTATGTTATATGTGCGTTCTCGTTGTTTGGGAGCGCAGTGACAAGACTCGAATAGAACGGAAGCATAGGAAAGGGGCACTGCAACTGCAACATGATACTCTCAAATTTCGGTTTAGTTGTCATATATCCATACCAGCCGATACAGTAATCTTTCTCAACATGATACCAAAAACTTGTACATGAATTTTAATGACTCCACGGTGAGGTGAAAGTGAAGGTGAAAGCAAGTTGATTTTACGACCTTTTTTTTTTTTTTTTCAAATTTGCAAAATCGCTAAGGAACCGTGATATAGCTCACGTTTTTTGATAAAAATACAAATTTTTATTTTGGAAAAATATTTTCCGTCATGACTAAGAGTAACTTTATAAGGAAATTGAAAGCAGTTCTACTATTTATTGAGCAGCAAATTTATTCTTAACAGAATATTTACACCAAAAAATTAAACAGAGTAGGGACCAAAACATTGCCGAAATGGGAGTCCAACCACAAGAATATCAATGAAAATTCTTACATGAATTTTCAAAACCAAACAGTGCGTGAAGGTGAAAGCAAGTAGATTTTACAATGTTTTTTTTTTTTTACAAATTTGCAAAATCGCCTAGAAACAGTGATGGTTAGCCCACGTTTTTGTGAGAAAACCGCAAATTTTTATTTTTGCAAAATACTTTCCGTCATAACTATGAGTAACTTTATAAGGCGATCGAAAGCGATTCTACCATTTATTGAGACGCAAATTTATTCTTAACAAAATATTTACACCGAAAGCTTAAACCGAGTAGGGACCAAAACATTGCTGAAACAGGAAGTCAATCCATAAGAATATCAATGAAAAGTCTTACATGAATTTTCAAAACCAAACTGTGCGTGAAGGTGAAAGCAAGTTGATTTTACGACGTTTTTTCTACAAATTTGCAAAATCGCCTAGAACCGTCACCCACGTTTTTTTTTTTTTTTTTTTTGAGAAAAATGAAAATTTTTATTTTTGCAAAATATTTTCCATCATGACTAAAAGTAACTTTATAAGGCAATTGAAAGTAGTATCTACCATTTATTGAGCCACAAATTTATTCAAAACATAAAATTTACACCGAAAACTTAAATTGAATGGGGACAAAAACATTGCCAAAACGGGAGTCCATCCACAACAATATCAATGAAAAGTCTTACACGAATTTTCAAAACTAAACGGTGCGTGAAGGTGAAAGAAATTTGTAATTTGATTTTACTTTTTTTACAAATTTGCAAAATCGCGCTATAAACCGTGATGCCCATGTTTTTGTGGGGAAAATGCAAATTTTTACTTTTGCAAAATATTTTCCGTCATAACTAAAAGTAACTTTATAAGGTGATTGAAAGAGATTCTACCATTTATTGAGTCGCAAATTTATTCCAAACAAAATATTTACACCAAAAGCTTAAACCGAGTGGGGACAAAAACATTGCGAAAACGGGAGTCCATCCACAAGAATATCAATGAAAAGCCTTACATGAATTTTCAAAACCAAGCGGTGCGTGAAGGTGAAAGCAAGTTAATTTTCCGACGCTTTTTTTACAAATTTGCAACATCGCATAGAAATCGTGATGGTTAGCCCACATTTTTTTGAGAAAAATGCAATTTTTTATTTTTGCAAAATATTTTATGTCATGACTAAAAGTAACATTATAAGGCAATTGAAAGCGCTTCTACCATTTATTGAGCAGCAAGTTTATTCTTAACAAAAAATTTACATCGAAAACTTAAACTGAGTGGGGACAAAAACATTGCCGAAACGGGAGTCCTTCCACAAGAATATCAAAGAAAAGTCTTACATGAATTTTCAAAACCAAACTATGTGTGAAGGTGAAAGCAAGTTGATTTTACGATGTTTTTTTTTACAAATTTGCAAAATCGCCTAGAAACCGTGATGGTTAGGCCCACTTTTTTTGAGAAAAATGCAAATTTTTATTTTTGCAAAATATTTTCTATAAAAACTAAGAGTAACTTTATAAGGTAATTGAAAGCAGTTTTACCATTTATTGGGCCGCAATTTTATTTTAACAAAATATTTACTTAGAAAACTTAAACTGAGTGGGGAAGAATACATTGCCTAAACGGGACCACAAGGATGTCAATAAAAAGTCTTACATGAATTTTCAAAACCAAATGGTGCGTGAAGGTGAAAGCAAGTTGATTTTACGATGCTTTTCTTACAAATTTGCAAAATCGCCAAGAAACCATTATGCCCACATGTTTTTGAGAAAAATGCAAATTTTTATTTTTGCAAAATATTTTCCATCATGACTAAGAGTAACTTTATAAGACAATTGAAAGTGGTTCTACCATTTATTGAGCCACATATTTATTCTAAACAAAATATTTACACCGAAAAATTAAACAGAGTAGGGATCAAAACATTGCCGAAACGGGCGTCGAACCAAAAGAATATCAATGAAAAGTCTTACATGAATTTTCAAAATCAAACGGTGCGTGAAGGTGAAAGCAAGTTGATTTTATGACCATTTTTTCACAAATTTGGAAAATCACCTAGAAACAGTGATGGTTAGCCCACGTTTTTGTGAGAAAAACGCAAATTTTTATTTTTGCAAAATATTTTCTGTCATAACTAAGAGTAACTTTATAAGGCAATAGAAAACAGTTCTACCATTTATTAAGTCACAAATTTATTCTTAACAGAATATTTATACCGAAAACTTAAACCAAGTGGGAACCAAAACATTGCCAAAACAGGAGTCCATCCACAAGAATATCAGTGAAAAATCTTACATGAATTTTCAAAACCAAACGGTGCTTGAAGGTGAAAGCAAGTTGATTTTTTACAACCTTTTTTTTACAAATTTGTAAAATCACCTAGAAACCATGATCGTTAGCCCACGTTTTTTTTGAGAAAAATAAAAAATTTATTTTTGCAAAATATTTTCCGTCATGACTAAGAGTAACTTTATAAGGCAATTAAAAGGGTTTCTACCATTTATTTAGCCGTAAATTTATTCTTAACATAATATTTACACATGAAACTTAAACTAAGCGGGGACCAAAACATTGCCAAAACGGGAGTTCATCCACAAGAATATCAATCAAAGGTCTTACATGAATTTTCAAAACCAAACGGTGCATGAAGGTGAAAGCAAGTTGATTTGACAACGCTTTTTTTATGAATTTGCAAAATTGCTTAGAAACCGTGATATTAGCCCATGCTTTTTTGAGAAAAATGCAAATTTTTATTGTTTGCAAAATATTTTTCGCCATAACTAAAAGTAACTTTAAAAGGCAATTGAAAGCAGTTCTACCATTCATTCAACTACAAATTTATTCTTAGAAGAATATTTACGCCGAAAACTTAAACCGATTAGGGACCAAAACATTACTGAAGCGGGAGTCCATCCACAAGAATATCAGTGAAAAGTACTAAATGAATTTTCAAAGCCAAACGGTGCTTGAAGGTGAAAGCTAGTTGATTTTTTACGACGCTTTTTTTACGAATTTGCAAAATCGCCTAGAAACCATAATGGTTAGGCCACGTTTTTTTTGAGAAAAACGTAGATTTTATTTTTGCAGAATATTTTCCATCATGACTAAAAGTAACCTTATAAGGCAATTGAAAGCAATTCTACCATTTATTGAGTAGCAAATTTATTCTAAACAGAAAATTTACACCAAAAACTTAAACTGAATTGGGACCTAAACATTGCCGAAACGAGAGTCCATCCACAAGAATATCAATAAAAAGTCTTACATGAATTTTCAAAACCAAACGGTGTGTGAAGGTGAAAGAAAGTTGATTTTACAACGCTTTTTTTACAAATTTGCAAAATCGCCTAGAAACCGTGATGATTAGCCCACGCTTTTTTGAGAAAAATGAAAATTTTCCATAAAGACTAAGAGTAACTTTATAAGGCAATTGAAAGCAGTTTTACCATTCATTGGGTCGAAAATTTATTTTAACAGAATATTTACTTCGAAAACTTAAACTAAGTGGGGAAGAATACATTGCCTAAATGGGAGTCCATCCACAAGAATGTCAATAAAAAGTCTTACATGAATTTTCAAAACCAAACAGTATGTGAAGGTGAATGCAAGTTGATTTTACGATGCTTTTCTTACAAATTTGCAAAATCGCCAAGAAACCGTTATGGTTAGCCCACATTTTGTTGAGAAAAAAGACAATTTTTATTTTTACAAAATATTTTCCATCATGACTAAGAGTAACTTAATAAGGCAATTGAAAGTCGTTCTACCATTTATTAAGCCACACATTTATTATAACAGAATATTTACACTGAAAGCTTAAACCAAGTATGGACCAAAACATTAATGAAACGGGAGTCCATCTACAAGAATATTAATGAAAAGTCTTACGTGAATTTTCAAAAGCAAACGGTGCATGAAGGTGAAAGCAAGTAGATTTTACGATGTTTTTTTTTTTTACAAATTTGCAAAATCACCTAGAAACACTGATGGTTAGCCCACGTTTTTGTGAGAAAAACGCAAATTTTTATTTTTGCAAAATACTTTCCATCATAACTAAGAGTAACTTTGTAAGGCGATTGAAAGAGATTCTACCATTTATTGAGTCACAAATTTATTATTAACAAAATATTTACATTGAAAGCTTAAACCGAGTACAGACCAAAACATTGCCGAAACGGGAATCCATCCACAAGAATATCAATGAAAAGTCTTACATGAATTTTCAAAATGAAACGGTGCGTGAAGGTGAAATCAAATTGATTTTACGACATTTTTTTTACAAATTTGCAAAATCACCTAGAACCGTGATTATTAGCCCACGATTTTTCGAGACAAATGCAAATCTTTATTTTTGCAAAATATTTTCCGTCATAACTAATGGTAACTTTATAAGGCAATTGAAAATGGCTCTACCATTTATTGGGCTTCAAAGTTATTCTTAACAGAATATTTACACAGAAAACTTAAACTGAGTGGGTGCTTGCTAAACCCAAGTGCAGGTGTCGTGTAGCAGTATCAACTCGAAGTCTAAGTGTCATACTCCTTAAAGAGCATTGAAAAAGAATGCAAAATTATCAAGACTGAAACAAAAAATAATATCGAATGAGATGTAACTTATAGAATAAAAGTTCAACAATTAAAAACACTAAAGCATCAGGGTTCCACCCACATACAACTATGCAATTTCACTATTTCGATTCCTTTTTATAACTCAACTGAGATACCAACAACAAGTGATCTCAACCAGAAAATATAGCAATTAAGTTTTCCTCATATAAAACTTCTTGAAAGTGATTTTCATTGTAGATATTCAAAACAAAACGCCCATTCAATTTCTTATAGAAGTAATCCCAAATATAATTTGTACCTATGGCAACAAAATATTAAAAAATTACTCCGTCGAAATCGTACCATTCTAATAATTTATTCAATTCACTAAAAGCATGAATGTGAAACAAAAACTATAGGAAAAATATGATTAAACTTATGAATCATAACCAATATTCATCAATTAGAATCGAAATAATAAAACTACATACTAGTAATATAGGTTTCCCCCCTAGCTAGGGAGATTAGTTCTCCACAAACTAAATAGAAAAAGAAAAGTCTAAAATTATGAAAGAGTCGGGCCACTTTGGAAAACAATCAATTGGAGATTATATGAGCTACTACCGCAGCCAACCTCCCTTCATATTCTTCTTCGATAATGGTCATTGATAAACCCATTATTAATATGTTAATGCCAATCCCCATAACCCTCTGAATAATGGTCATTGATAAGCCTTAATGCCATATTGAAATGGTAATGGCTGGCCATTTCTTTTTCTTCTTCTTTGCCTTCTCCTTTCTTCATTTCTTTTCGGTAACCAACATAGAATTAAGCACCAATTTATTGTCTTGTGCCTCACCCTTTAATTGCCTTGCAACATTCTCATAGCCTTGCACATTAAAATTAATATAACCTCAGTAAAAAATTAAAAAAAAATAGATATAAAACCTATTTAACCAGTTATACATGATAAAGCACAAATTTGATAAATTACTAGAGAAAAACAAGTAACGGGTATAATCAAAGCGCATTAGACATGCACTTTTGAGCAATTATCAATGGGGACCAAAACATTGTCGAAACAAGAGTCCATCCACAAGAATATCAATGAAAAGTCTTGCATGAATTTTCAAAATTAAACAGTGCGTGAAGGTGAAAGCAAGTTGATATTACGATGCTTTTTTTTACAAATTTGCAAAATTTCCTAAAAACCATAATAACACCCACGTTTATTTGAGAAAAATGCAAATTTTTATCTTTGCAAAATATTCTCTGTCATGACAAAGAGTAACTTTATAAGTCAATTGAAAGCAGTTCTACCATTTATGGAGCTGCAAATTTATTCTTAACATAATATTTATACCGAAAACTTAAACCAAGTAGGGACCAAAACATTGCCAAAACGACAGTCCATCCACAAGAATATCAGTGAAAAGTCTTACATGAATTTTCAAAACTAAACGGTGCGTGAAGGTGAAAGCAAGTTGATTTTACAATGTTTATTTTACAAATTTGTAAAATCGCCTAGAACCCATGATGGTTAGCCTACGTCGTTTTTTTAGAAAAATGAAAATTTTTATTTTTGGAAAATATTTTCTGTCATAACTAAGAGTAACTTTATAAGGCAATTGAAAAATGGTCCTATCATTTATTGAGCCGCAAATTTACTCTTAAATGAATATTTACTTCGAAAACTTAAACTGAGTTGGTGAAGGGAAAATATGAGATTTATGTGGGATTTCTAGTGACTAGCATGCATATACAATTCAAAATTTATATACGAAAGCAACGGAAGCATGTCATACATTTTATCAAAGCTATAGTCATGCAAATCCCCTTCAAGATGCATAGGTTTATATATGATGCATCAAAAACAATTTATTGAAGAACAAAGTTTAGGAGTTTTATACCTCTTGATCTAGATCTAAGACCAAGGATTGACCACCTCCAAGCTCTTTGCTCCTTGAACTCCTTGAGCCTAGCCTCCCTCCTTGCCTCCTCCACTTTGTTGAGAATTAGTGCTCCTAGGTCCTCTTCAAGTTTCCAAAGATATGAAAACCTCTAAAGATCCTCACCCACTTTGTAATGAGAAAGATGAAGGAATAACCAAAAGGGTGATAAGATGATTAGCTAATTCCTCCCTATGGTGGCCGGCCTTTGAAGTTAGAGAGAGAGTGATTTCATTTTTCTTTTGTGTTTTTATCAACCACCTAACACACTCACACACACTTTCATTATTATGTTCCTTTTATTACATAAAGAAACAAGTCAACAATTGACCCACTCTCTCCCTTCTCTTTGGCCGGCCCTTTGTGTTTAGTTTGGGCTTTGGGCTTTTAATTATTTCAAGTCATCCAATGCTTGAATAAAAGCCCAATGGGTTTTGGCCCAATGGGCCCAATTAAACCCGAACGTTTCTTTAAGCCCAAAACGATCTTTATCGCTTTTATGATTTCTTTAGACTTTCTAAATTAATCAAAACACTTAATTAATCCAATTAATTATTTCCTTCATCCATTAGTTACTCACTACAAGAGTGTATTGGTGAACAATCTTTTAGGTTCTAATTAGCAAGGCAGTGAGGTGATTGGCACCAATCCAATTGATTATCCAATCACTTAGTGAATTAAAACTTACTTTTAATTCACCTTCCTTTTAATGACTACATTTAATCATCTAGAAGAACTCACAAGCCATGAGTGACATCTAACCATATATCATGGCTACCCAAGCTAATGTAGAAGTTATTCGGAGAACCTATTCAGTTGGAATTACAATGTAATTCGATCATTCTCTAAAACAATACTCTCAATCACATTACTAGGGTATGGATTTATAATGTCAAACCCCTAATGTGATTATTCCTTCTTATACGATTCATTTGAGACGTATAGGAACGCTTTCCTTTATTACGCTCGATACTTCGGCCGAAGATTCCCGAATCATATCTTAGAGTATTCATCCTCTCTTATCGAGGATTAGAGATTCCTTGTTGCACATTCACTTGCCTTCATGGCTAAGTGGCTTAACCCCAACAATGCCTTGGACACTCGCGAATGGAATGACTTTAACATAATCAAAGATTAAGTACTTAACCACAAGACAACGACGATGCCTCAGGTCAAAGGATTACTTACATTATTCCAACCATTAGAGTTACTTGCTTAACATGTGAGTAGACCTCCATGCAAGTACTCTCGTTCGATTGTGTTCAGTGAACTCATTCCCTTAATGAGCACCTACATGCTTGTCTTAGTGTCGCTACACAAATGGGATGAGACTTTCCATCCTTCCAATTGAAGCGGACATAGTATGTACCAGTCTATGGATTGTCAGTATCCCTCCGACAATCCTTATGACCAGGAACCTTTTTGGACATGATGGTTATGAGAAGAAGGTCTCTGTAATCTAACATCATTAGGTTACTTCTTCCATCGATCCATTGTCCATGGATTCACTATTTAGGACATATTTCGTTCATTGAGATAGTCCTAATTAGTATCTTTGCCTTCCGATGTATAAGAGTCATATATACATCAATTCATTGTCCTGAAAGGTTTCTTCCAAAGATTGACTTTCAGGGCATATTTCCAACAGTTGGACCAATACATTGCCGAAACGGGAGTACATCCACAAGAATATCAATGAACAGTCTTAAAAGAATTTGCAAAACCAAACAGTGCGTGAAGGTGAAAGCAAGTTGATTTTATGACGCTATTTTACAAATTTGCAAAATCGTCTAGAAACCGTGATGGTTAGCCCATGTTTTTTTTGAGAAAAATGCAAATTTTTATTTTTGCAAAATATTTTCCGTCATAACTAAGAGTAACTTTATAATGCAATTGAAAGTGGTTCTATCATTTATTAAGCCGCAAATTTATTCTTAACAGAATATTTACACCGAAAACTTAAACCGAGTGGGGACCAAAACATTGCCGAAACGGGAGTCCAACCACAAGAATATTAGTATAAAGTCTTACATGAATTTTCAAAACCAAACGGTGTGTGAAGGTGAAAGCAAGTTTATTTTTTTACAACGTTTTTTTTACAAATTTGTAAAATCGCCTAGAAACCTTGATTGTTGCCCACATTTTTTTTTTTTTTTTGAGAAAAATGCTAATTTTATTTTCCGTCATAACTCAGAGTAACATTATAAGGCAATTGAAAGTGGTTCCACCATTTATTAAACCGCAAATTTATTCTTAACAGAATATTTACAACGAAAACTGAAACGGGGTGGGGACCAAAACATTGCTGAAACAGGAGTCCATCCACAAGAATATCAATGAAAAGTCTTACATGAATTTTCAAAACCAAACGGTGCATGAAGGTGAAAGCAAGTTGATTTTACAACACTTTTTTTACAAATTGGTAAAATCTCCTAGAAACCGTGATGGTTAGCCAATTTTTTTTTTTTTTTTTTGAAAAAAATGCAAATTTTATTTTTGCAAAATTTTTTCCATCATGACAAACAATAACTTTATAAGGCAATTGAAAGGGGTTCAACCATTTATTGATCCACAAATTTATTCTTCAAAGAGTATTTACACCAAAAACTTAAACTTAGTGGGAACCAATATATTGCTGAAACCAGAGTCCATCCACAAGAATATCAATGAATTTTCAAAACCCAACGATGGGGTGAAGGTGAAAGCAATTAGATTTTACGACGATTTTTGTACAAAATTGCAAAATCACCCTAGAAACCGTGATGGTTAGCCCACTTTCTTTTTAAAAAAATGCAAAGTGTTTATTTTTGCATATCATTTCTCCTCATGATTAAGTGTAACTTTATAATACAAACGAAAGCAATTTTACCACTTATCAAGCCCCAAATATATTTTTACTAGAGTATTTAGGCCAAAAACTTAAAAATAAGTGGACAAAAAGTGGGGCCCAAAACATTACTGAAACGAGACTCCATCTGCAAGAATAATGAAAAATCTTGCATGAAGTTTCAAAACCCAATAGTGTGGTGAAGGTGAAAGCAAGTATATTTTATGACGATTTTTGTACAAATTTGCAAAATATCTTAGAAATCGGGGTGGTTAGCCCACCTGTTTTAAGAGAAAAATGAAAGTTTTTTATTTTTGCATAATATTTCTCCCCATGATTAAGAGTAACTTTATATGGCAAATGAAAGCAATTTTACCATTTATCAAGCCACAAATGTATTTTAAGTAGAGTATTTAAGCCAAAAACTTATAAATAAATGGACAAACTGTAGTGGGGTACAAAACATTACTAAAATGGGACTCTATCCACAAGGATATCAACAAAAAGACTTATAGGAATTTTCAAAAACCAACGTTGCAGTGAAGATGAAAGAAAGTAGCTTTTATGACGATTAATGTACAAATTTGAAAAATCGCCAAGAAGCCTTGATGGTTAGCCTACGTTTTTTATGAGAAAAATGAAAAATATTTATTTTTGTATAATATTATCCCCATGTTTAAAGATTAACTTTATAAGGCAAATGAAAATGGTTTTACCATAACCCAACGGTGAGGTGAAGATGAAAGTAAGTAGATTTTACAACGATTTATGTACAAATTTGAAAAATCGCTTAGAAACCATGATGGTTAGCCCACTTCTTTTTGTGAAAAATGGAAGTTTTTTATTTTGTATTATATTTTCCCCCATGAGTAAGAGTAACTTTATAAGGCAAATGAAAACGGTTTTACCATTTATCGAGGCACAAATGTATTTTTAATAGATTAAACCAAAAACTTAAAAAAAGGTGGACAAAAACAACAAAGGGGCTCAAAACATTGCCTAAACGGGACTCCATCCACAAGAATATCAAAAAAAAAAAAAAAAATTACATAAATTTTCAAAACCCAACTGTGTGGTAAATGTGAAAGCAAGTAATTTTACGACTATAGCAGGGCTCACAATGTCTCTGAAATGTCCTGCATGAATTTAAAGAATCTTATGGTGTGGTGAAACTTCCACGAAAATACTTTTATGATGATATTTGTAGTTTTGGACAAAATCGAGTTGAAATTCATGAACTATTCATTGTAGTGTTTTTTATGAAAAATGGTTATTAAATTTTCGCAAAATATTTTACGTGGGAGGTAAGATAAATGCGACAAGTTTTCTGGAAGCACTCTTCGGTTTTATCGAATTGATAAGTATTTTTCTTACATTTTGAAGCTGGAAACCCGAAAACATCTATACGTGAGTTCTTTCCTTCGCAGTTTTGCTCCCATTCTTCAGACTTGTAATATGCCAGCAGTGTTCCTAACATATTTCTGACAACCATAACAAATTTTTTTTTTTCTGGACAAAACATCTCTTGAATGTCCTACAAGAAATTTAAGAAACTTAATTATTGCAGAGTTTTAATTTTTGAAGTTCTTAGAACTCACAAAGCATGTGATGTTTGTTCAAAGGTTCACATCATTGCTGTTTTTGGTTTTTTTAAACCCTAAACAATTTTCTTTTCTGCGTTACTTTATTTTCTACATTCCATGTGTAGTTGTTGTACAGAAAGAAGCTATTTTTTTCAATCCATGTGAACTGATTGAAGATGAATGATGATGTGTGTCGAGGTCTAGGTTAATTTGTGGCGAAAATTTTAGTTGTCCCTCAGTTTACGTCACGTGATAAAAACGATAAAGATATACGACTCAATGTATGTAAGTTGTTGCATATTTCCTAAATAGTTTTTGGAGATCATGTTTTTGACTCCCTCATCCATAATACCCTGTTTTGCATTATATTTATACGAAAATTCATGTAAAACTATAGGATATTTTAGGCATCAAGTCATTTCATTCATTCTCTGGCATTGTACGGATATGACCCACACAATGAAGAATTTCATTTGGACCACCGCCAAGTTAATACAACCCTTGGCTGTTCTGAATGGTCCCTCACAGAAACTCACAAGCCACAAACTTGCAAGGATCAAAGCACTTGGTTTTGATTTTTTGGTAAACCTCCTCGTGGAGGACTTCCATGTTATTGGAATGTCATAACACTAAATTATCGATAATATCTCAAACGAATGACACGTTCTTATACATAATAAATTTGTAATACTGTCACTTTGATGTCCTAGTTGCATGTAAATCTTTGTTCTCCCCTTGCATGTTCAACACTCGACTATGGAATGGCCTTAAGCATTATTGCAGAGGCACCACAAACCCATGCCCAATTCACCATTACAATTCACACAACTTCATTGGAGTAGAACATGCCAAGCTTAGCTAGCTACTGCTCATCATAACCCTTCTCTTCTCACCACAATTGCCAACTTACAAGGTCCAATCTTTCTAATTATCTTTGTTTCTTTCTTCTCTTTCAGTTTTTTGCTTTCAAAATGCGATGGTCTAAACTACAAGAAGGAAAATCTAAATCAAGCGAAAGACACATTGTCCAAACCAACGGATCATATAACTCACATAAGTTTTTTTTTTATAATCAAATCACATATGTTATTTCTTAAGTATAGAAAAGTTTCATAATCATACGAATTCCTAGATTAAATCCAATGATGAGACATTAATCTGAAAACTACAAGAAAATAGATGAATGAAATTTTTTAGTACAAATGAATCACTGATAGAAATGATAGAGAAAATACAAGGACATCAAATGCCTACCCTTGATCCCCTTTATTAGCCTAAAATTGAACCATCCTCACATTCCGACTAAAAAATTTATAACATTAATTATACATCATATAATACAAATCCACCAAAACGAAAAGATCATCCACACACATACAACTCCATCAACAATACAAAATTAAATTAAGACCTGAAATTCCCCCCAAAAGAATCATGCTTAGAAGAATAAGCCAAAAGCCAAAGCTGCCAGAGAAGCAAAGAAAGTGGGGGTAAATGTGAAGGCATCAGATGTTGGGCTTGGAGCTGGAGCTTCAGCTGCAGCTGCAGCTACTTGTTGAATGCCTGAGAAGGCCACCATCATAACCACCAACAAAGCAACAAAAAGGTTCATCTTCATTGCCTCCATTTCTTGATTACTGAGTAATTAATTTGGAATATAGAAAAAAGGAGAGGAAGAAAGAAACTTGATTGCTTATATTGCTGTAGAGGAAGTGTAAGGACAATGGTTGTGGGTTGTAGGCTATATATCCTCAGAGAGAGGAGAGAGAAAGAGAGAGACGAGAGACAGAAAGATAGATTAAATTTTTCAATTTTCAAATTTTCAATTTTCAAAGGCTGCTGAACTGCCAAATTTCCCAAAGTGAACGTTAGGGGGGGTTGATGAAGTTGACACCTCACAGGGTGGCTTTGGCATTGTTGTCATACAACTGTCACCTTGCCTCAGGGTCCCCCCACGTTTGCTGTCTTCTAAAAGATTTTTAACCTATTGTTTTGCCAATTTTTTTTATAGTTTTTTTTCACAGTTTTTTTCACTTTCATTCTGCTAATTAAATTCGTTTATAGCATGTCTATTTATTTAATCGATGAAATCATGAATCGAGAAATTTAGAAGTTGAAAAAAAACGAACTTGTACTGGAACAGCTCATTTCTAATTATCAATCTAGTCTTAGTTTTTTCAATTAAAGAATTACCAATTGTTTCATGGAGATCACAATCTTTTCGATTATGTATCTATTAGCAATTGGATTCAATATAGATAAGTAAACACAGTATAAGTTCTAACTTGATAGCTCATGCACTCATAAGTGGTTGAGTTTACCATTCATCATTCATTGGGTGAACGTTATTATGCTTTTCTAGTTTTCTTGTTGGGTGTATTATGGGATTCGGTAGGAAATGAAAAGTGATGATGAGCTGGTTGTATGATAATGTTATGTTTGTTTAACAATACTAGTACTACAGTGGATTATTATATGCACTTGTGCTGCTTTTATTTACATACTAGTGTGGTTTTGTGGCTGTACTTTTAATTGTATTTTAGAGTATGTAGGTGTTTTTGATATAAAATTTATAAAATACATAACTTACATGTAATGAGTCATTTCTCTTTACAAAGAGATTAAGTTTTTTATATACGTGCAGAAGCGTTTTATTTTATAGATTTATTGAAATATTTTGGTAAGAGCGCAGGAAGGAAGGATATAAAATGGATAGGACATATATACATGGGGTAGGAGGTAAAAGTCCTCGAAGTTACAATTTGAGTTGTGATTTCCACAATCTCGCTCCTTAAAACTTTAGCTTAAAATCCAGATGAAAGGGAAATCGGAACTGCTTGTGGTCTCTGCAATGGACAATAGTAATGGGAAAGCTGGCTTGGACACTTGGAAACTAGATGGGTCACCTAAGCTTACCAGCTGGGTTGGTGTGTTGTCCATATCAGCTTCATTCTGTATCTACACAGTTTTCAACTGAACCAAATGTGAATCAAATCAAACATGGAAATTTGATCTAATTATTTAAGACTGAATATCGGAGGAAAATTTTCATTCTTAATTTTAACAAATCCTTACATGTTCTATCGTAAAGACAATCTAATTATCATTAAAATATGTAAATTAAAGTTTTGAGTCCGCAAAATTGTGATCATATGATTACGAAAACTCTACTGTATGCGAATGGGTCAAAAGAAATTGAGCCAAGGAAATCAGCAAATTAAATATGGGTGATCATATTATCACGAACGAATCTTTTCCATAAGTGCTAGCTAAACTCCAACTCTTTTGCACAAGGCAAATCTAGGCTAAATGCTTTGAAACTGAAAGGATGTTTTTGGAATCAAACAAATTAACTGGGCCAATCTATAATAAATGAGAATAAGACGGTTTTTGTTACTTTTTTTATGCATCTTCCTAGTATTTCATTATCCAAGTCACGTCTAAGTAAAGAAAAGCAGTACTCAATCTTTACTATGTTTAAAGAAATTCCGATTTTAAATTTCATGAATGATTATAAATTTAAAAAAAATATATAACAAAAAAATTTTAAGTATTCACAAATCATGAATATGGCAGCCATATTGGCTAGAGAATCATAAAACCCACTAATATACCAGTATGTGACTTGCGAAGCATGAAGTGTTGGAAAGACATGCATAGTTATAGAATGAAATCGTACATGAAATTGAATGGGTTTGTTATTTTGTGACAAAGTGATATTTTAAACTACTTTAGCTTATAAGAAAGTGATTCGAATTTGAGCATAAACGGGCAAAATCATACTACCCTAGCCCAAACTGACCTTAACTGACATCTTCATAATGGAAAGGGACTAGATAGGAGGCACAAACCATCCAATCATTTCCATTTGCCTATCCTTTTGAGTTTCTTGCCTATATGCCTGGTTTTCTTTCTTCGGTTGGTGACTCGTACTTGTTTGACGACATTGGGATCAATTTGCAAGGTATAACTATTTATAAACCTAAGATAGATACCGATCGTCCACTCCATTGCCTCGTAAATCAATGCTATGCTGTCTTTCGCTTCCCATTCGATAATTCGATGCACATCAGCAAGTTAAACAAGACACGTTTTTTGGTGAATGCGAGACTACATAGAACAAAAGGTAAATACGATTTACTTTAAGATACAACTGAATTTAAGTGTGAATTACCTGATATAAAATCATCTGCGTACTCCTTACTGATTTTTCATGGGCCATTACACCCACCTGATCGAGCATAAATACGTAGTAGTCATGGTGATTCCATAATTTTAAAATAAATAAAGCAGCAAGTTCTGCAGTCCTAAGATAATAAGCAATTCAGATTCTGAAGTATACCACAAAAACAAGATCCTGATCATCGGCGCCAGCAGAAATAACGTACTTATCTATGTCAACCAACTTCTCTAAACTATCAGAGAGACCTACATATATCCCAATTATAATCAGTGACTTGACAGGTAAATGTCGAGTTACAGGTTCCTCGATGACGCGCATAAGTACCTCATTTGTATCTTCGGTGCGTATACATTTCTTTGTGAGCAACTCCACTAGAGAAACTGAAGAATCAAACGACAAATCAATTAATAAGTTCCTCATAATCGGTCAAGAAGTACTTTGAAGAGACGACCGGCAGTGTAGGATGATCGAATATATCAGAAAAGGACTGTTATTAGTGTGCTCTAAATTGGTCTTTCAACGCTCCTCCCTCCTTTAAAATTTTCACAAGGGAGGATTGTAGTTGCCATTAGCGACTCCCTAAGCATGAATTAATACACACAAGATCTTAGTAAGTCTGCATATGATCCAATGTTAAGACTTCTATTTCCTAAAAAATAAAAACATTAAAATTTTGGTAGCATACGGTAGCAAGCTGTATGTTAATCTCAATCCAAAACCTGAATTTACAGTTTGAGTTATAACTTAGAGTTGGGATTAATCCTTCCACTAAAAAAAACCTTAGAAAATTACTCATGTTAATATATTGTTGGAGCTAGGTTGAAACTAAGAGCTATGATTTCTAAGAATATAATTAATTTCTTACACACTCACACACACACACACACCAACAACTCACAAACCTGGTACACACGCCAACAAATCACAAACCTGGTAAACTATTGCAGGCCCAAAATCATCTTGTTCTGCTTGAGGAGAAGGTTACGGTCGTCATCCAATTTTAGAATCTTCCACCTCTGAAACATAAGAAACGCTAAATCTAGAATCTTCTACCTCTGAAACATAACAAATGTTAAATATTACGTCTAAGTTGAATTCAGGGTATCTTCTTTCAAGCATTTGCATATCAAATTAAAGAAATCTTAATCTTTTTTGTTTTTGTTTTTGATTTTGGAAGTGTGTACCTTATGGACGAAACCCTTTGTGAGAGAAGTGTTTTGCAGAATGAATATTATTGGGCGGGACTTCATCTTATTCGGTTGATGAGCATGATGAACTTGTTTTCTGTTGTTGTTCGATAAGTTCAACTCCGTTGTACTTCTTGTAGAATTGTTTTCTATCTTCCGCTTTGCCATGCCCCCACTCCTTACAGACATTTTTGTACTTTGTAGACAAGTGTACGCTTTTGTACTTTGTAGCCAAGTGTGGCAGCGTGGAGAATTTTGCAATAGAGTGATGGTGCTTCTTAAATAAAACCCTAAATCTGAAAGAAATTGCCAACAAAATTAAAGAAGGAACCCTAGCTAGAGAGTCCTAGTCCAAAAGAAAAAGGGAAACAACCCAAAACATAAGCCCAGCGCTTAAATACCTAATCAACTTCTTTTTTTCGTCAATCTAATTGAATTTGTGGAAAGAATGATACTGATTAAATTTGTAGATAAAATTTTAAAAATTAAATAATATGAAAGTTGATAATTGAATTATTACTTAAGTGCTGATAAATATGATTATTCATATTAGTGACAAATTATTTAATTTGTAAATTTTATTTAGTCTTCCTAACATTTATCAAAATTTCAAGTATTTATTATTTTTTTGTGATTGTAGCATTTTAATGATGCATATGCCTAGAAAAGTTGGTCATGCGAATTGCATGTGATAGAATTAATGGAAAATTGTGCACGACCTAAAAGTCTCTTGGGCTCAAAATCAAATTAATTGTTCGAAACTCGTGTTATTTACTTTCATTTGAAAAAGGGCGATCCCGTATTTTCCTTCACATAATGCTTTATTAATAAGCAAGAGATAGTATAACTCTCATAAACCTTTGCAAGTTACATAGTATAACATGAGTTTATCAACACGGTGGCGTCTTATGGTAATAAAATGAAGACATGTGAAAGTATTTGTTCATATGTTATTTATTTCGTTGGAACATGACAACACCCTGCCATATAAGTTTTTCTTTAATAATTAGGTATCAAATTTGTAATTATAAAAATTATATTATCTTCACATGTCGTAACATATTAAACTGAGACGTTATTGTGACGGTAACCCATTAAACCTAAGTACTTTTCTTTACAAGGGGGGTTAAAAGGTCAGGCAGTTGGAGGGAAACGCATATGACCATTTGACATCCGACAGTCAAAATCATTTTCGACATGTATAGCGGTAAGTGTGTGACATAGTAGAGATTGGTGATTGGAGGAGTGCAACAAAAACAAATCAAAGTAGGGTGAAAAAGCAAAAGAAAAACACAGGCTCTGAGAGAGGAAGAGAGAGAGACTCACAGAAGTGAAGATAACAGAGAAAAGCGCCGATTTTTTATCTCTTGGCGTTTCAAAGACAAAAGCCAACACACAACCCATATCTCATTACCATCATCACTCTTCTATATTTATTTTTTCAATTGTTCTGGAGAAAATTTGAGGCCAAAGTTGTTCACTTTTTTGAGTTTCTGCTGCTGCTCGGCTGCCATCACACTATGTAATGAGCTCTTCTTCTTCAAATATCTCACCTGCTGATTGTATAATCGTCATGGTCTGTTTGGTCTGTTCGGTTTCCCGTTGGGTTCCTTTGTTTCTTTGTCTTTTTTTTGTCCGAGACTTACTCAGCAACCAAACAGATCAGATAATTACTATGATGTTGTTTTTA
Organism: Pyrus x bretschneideri; assembly: GCF_019419815.1. Classification (NCBI taxonomy): domain Eukaryota; kingdom Viridiplantae; phylum Streptophyta; class Magnoliopsida; order Rosales; family Rosaceae; genus Pyrus; species Pyrus x bretschneideri. Next base: position 285,308 of record NW_025999789.1, on the reverse strand, counting down.
TTCGATCTAATTTGTTACTGGGGTCATCGTAAATCCACTGAAATGCAGGGCTGTCTGAGACAAAGTGCATTTTTCACCGTTATCTCCATAGATCTTGAGGTCAGTTTTCAGTTCTCTACATGCTGGGGAAATTATCTTCCACTCATCTATCATTTTCTCGCACTTTATTATTATTATTTTTTTTAGTGGAATTCCCAGATGGGTAATCTCTAAATTTATGGTTGCAGAGATGGAAAAGGAAGGGAAAACCTCTAAGGCCACAGAGTCAGACTTTGTGCTGCAATGGGGGAACAGAAAGAGGCTTAGATGTTCAAAGTTGAAGCAGGACGAAAGCTTGAGCAACAACAACAGATCGTCGGACTGTTTGAGGAAGAAGAAAATCACATCTCGGGCCGCCGATAAAGACTCTCCGGCTCCTCATCCACTGCCCAATCGCATGGATAAGTAAGAAACATCGATGGTTTTAACTGAAACATGATGCAAAAATGTTGACTTTTCAAATTTTGAAGTATGCTAGATATTATGTTATAAATTGGTTTGAAGCAGCTACTCTTGAACTAAGAGCTTGTATGTTTATCCTCTGTTTTTGTATTCTCTGAAATTTTTCAAAGATCCCTCTTAAAAATAAAGAAATGAAAAAATGGAAGTGAAAGGTTAGAACTTAATGGTAATAAATTGAACAATCCCAGAATCATGGCACTTGTGAAGTTAGTGTTTTGATGATATTGTTATATCTCAGATTCGTTGCTTAAGTTGGCAAAATTCTCAATCAGAAAGTCTGTGGGAAGTGGAATAGAGGTAACATTTTACCAAGTGGTTGTGTTTTGATTGCAGGAGTTCAGCTTCGCCAACGAATAGTAGGAAGCAATTTGTTACTTCACCTGAGAAGGAAGATCGGTACTACACAACAAGAGGTTCATTAGGGTTGGACGAGAACGGGAAGGTGTTAGGATTAGATAATCCTGGTCCTGCAAGGGATGACAAAGGAAGCCGTGCTTGGCCAAGGTTATTTCTATCATTGTCTAGTAAAGAAAAGGAAGAGGATTTCATGGCTATGAAAGGGTGTAAGCTACCTCAAAGGCCCAAGAAAAGAGCAAAATTGCTCCAGAAAAGCCTACTTGTAAGTTGTTCATGAGAGAGAGAGAGAGAGAGAGAGGGAGTGTGTGTGTGTGTTTAACTGTTTGTGTTTGTCTTTTTTTTTTTTCGTTTTTGTTTGTGAGGGGTTTGACTTATGCTCACTTCCGTGTGCAGCTGGTGATGCCCGGTGTATGGTTATCAGATTTGTGCCAGGAGCGGTATGAAGTCAGGGAGAAGAAGACTTCAAAGAAGGTATTCTTGTCTTAACTACTTTGTTCCATCCTTAGGGTTGAGAAAAAAAAATGGATTTAGAATCTGAGACTGCTTTTAAATGTTCGGGACCTCAAAATCGGTAAACAAATGGAAATGTCATATGATATTTTATGTTGTCTGTTTATTTTCCTAAGAATTGTTGTGCCAAGCATAACTATGCAAATCTGAAACTGATTGGGATTCCATTATTATGCAGAGACCCAGAGGATTGAAGGCCATGGGAGGTATCGATAGCGAATCAGACAGAGAGACGTGAAAAAAAGGCAAGAAGATACAACTTTATCGAGTAGTTAGGACTCGAGTATGCAACTAGGGACAGAGATCAAAGCCGGGTAAAAGAAAAAGTTGAAAGAAACAGCGTGATCTCTCTTCCCTTGGTTTGTTATGTATTGCTTCGGCATTTTTGAGACTTGGAAAATAAACTTCATTATCTGCCCTAGTTGCATGATCATTTTTATCAATCTATTTGTTCTTTTTGTTTCATATCACCGGTCGCGACTCACCTAAAACTGCAAGCTTGGAGGATTATTGAACACAGTTGCTCGAGATTAAAGGACTTATATGTTTGCTGTTAACATATCCTATTTCAAAGGGCTCTGAAGACGGACGATTCTAGCTTTGATAACATTCATGATTTTGCCTTATCTTTTTTGTCAAGTGAGCAACCTGATTCGCAGTGAGAAAATTAATGAGCATAAAAGATGCACATTAAAGTAGAACGAAACAAGATAATGCAAGTTACATTGAATTAATGAAACGGGAGAATCAAATTGAGAGAATTACATATTTTGTACACTTGGGCTCCATTCGTTGGTTGACACTTGAAACCTCAAAACTGCAGCTAAAACAAGAGAGTTCTAGCTACATTTGCCAACTTACATCTCCCTCCAACTAAACATATTCTATTTCTTTCCCAATTTTCCCCCTCATTTACACATCATACCTATATTCATTCCATGCAAAACAATTAGTTGTATGTACAGAGACAATTACAAAACCCCCCCAAAAGCCCTGTTCCATGCTGGCGGAAGCAAATGATATGCATAGAAGGCCAGCGAGGAGTGCGACTAGTTTTCTTTCACAAGCACCATTTCGCACCACATGCATGTATATGCCCGCCTCTTACTCATTCTTGCGACTAAAGGACCCGTCTGACACTCAGTGCATTGAACTTGGAGAGCTCAATGCCGCTAATCAAAATTGCAGACCTGGCAATCTTTGCATTTTCTGCAATGATAGAATCAGTCGCATCATATGTACCCTGCCCTGCTCAGAATTATGTCCATATTAATAAGTCCTCTAAGAAGCTCGAAAAGAAGAGAACCATTCGGAAGAGGGTTGACTACCGCTTTGACTTAGACACAGTGAGAAAATTACCGTGATCATGTCTTCTAATTTGTGGTCCACTGCAGCCTTCCAACAGGGAGACGCAGTCCATGTCCAGCCCAAGCAATTCAACATTTTTTTCAAAAGCGTTCTCATACCAAAGGAGGAAAAGACATCTGAAGACCACAGCATACTACAAGGCTTCCAAGGTAATTGATGCTTTTGTGAAAACAGAAAGAACAAATGGAGCTTCTTCCCCTGGATGTATAGTTGTAGGCACAATTGTGTAACCTTTTGGATCTGGATCCAAAACCATTTCACAAGATATTTCTCGAGAATTGACATAATCCGTCCCACCAACTGATTCATGTAGGTATATATTGTAAGCAGCACGACGGCCTCGAGTTTTGAGTATCCTCATCCCAATGTAGAACATCATTGAATCATGACTGGATTGATAGTTTCTGAAACCAGCAACTGTTCTTGAGAAGCTCACACCCTAAGCATTGACCAAATGATAGAAGTTTATAAATCCAGTTATAAAAAGATAGCTAATTGTTCATATAAATACACAACAAGGTCCAATTCGAAAGATACCTGTGTCAACGTAATGAATACGTGAATTGGAAGCGCGGCATCAGGGCCAGTGGCCCTCAATCGGAACTGTGGATTTTGATGCCATGTCTCATAATCTTGGCAGCCACCAGCACTATAACCTCGCCATTGGCCATGAACAGAATAGCGCATCTCAGGGGGATAGACACGACAAACATATATTGATCGAAAATGAATTTGGAAGTCTTGCCAGGACATCCAGAATATGCCGTCCTTTGACTGTTAAGAGAGACAATAGAGAAACATTATGAATCATGTCTTGAGATTGGAAACACTCCACCAAAAGTAATGACAAGATGGATTCACATATGTGATGCAGAAAAATGAAACAGTAAACAACCTGAGGAACATGCTTCAACTTATGCTTCATCCTATCAGTCCAAAGAGGTGATGAGTCCGACCAAGGGCCATTCCACTCAACTTCATTAGCCCATGGATTCCGAATCTGAATAAGCTTGTGGCCATCCACCTCTCTCACCTGAGTTAACAAAACTTGAACAGTGAGCCCACGTTATGCAAGTTTTATTTGCTGACATATAATGACATAACTAAGAGATGGTCGCCTTCCAACGCACCTGCAATAACGAGTAGGCATGACCTTGCACAATGCCACTGGAGGAAACATGTACATCTGAACCTGATGGACTGCCAGCACCAAGAAGAAAGCCTTCTTGTTTGAAGCGCAGCAATTGAGACCATAGTCGACCACTCGCAAGATCAATTTGGGCCTGAGCACTCCTCATGTCAATCTCCTCGCCAGCACCTCCAGTAAGGTCGACAAGAGCATCTTGGACAAGCCCACCTTCTAATGCTTCATAGGAGCCATGCAATTTAGCATACGCCTTCTCCAATAAAGAAACCCATAGCTCGTTACCTTTCCTACTAGTAGCAAACGCTGGTTTCCCCGGTGACTCACATGGAATCCAATCATCCACAACAACAGGAACCCACTCACCCTAAAGAAATGTCAGGAACAAGCCTTAGCATGCTACTATTAGAGTGGGAATTCAACTTCATTCTATTTAATTAGTCTCCAAGAATTCTAGCATCTTAACGATCATTTAGCTGCATAAAGTTGCAAACTTCCCATTACAGAGAAATAAAATTCCTATAAAACAAGGCCAAGCTACTATTTTCATCAGAATTATGTATAATAAACTCTTATCCAGAGACGGTGAGTGCTTTAAATTTTAAACTGGATCGGGAGTCGGTGGTCTTTTGTAGCAAGAAATTCAAGTTCTTTAGCGTGCTCTATTGAAACACTGCAAATCCTCCTGATGTTTATCCTCTCTTCCTTATCTTCTCTTTTTAATTCATATTACCCATGGTAATGGATGCAAGTTTATACTAGAACTTCATGTTTAAAACTAAATGATTCGGAAATGTTATGTTAAAATGACAAGTCACCTGAATACAGAAGCGAACAGTGTAGATTCCTTCCTCATTATACTCTGGGGTAATTATCACTTCCGATATTCGTGAAACCTCCGTCAGAACAGCAACGGCACTCAAAAACCAGCAATCACCAAGTCGGCCCTATTTAGAATGGAAACCCACTTAAGGATAATGCGGAACAAAATAATCATAATTAATTACCATATTGGCAAAGAGCCAAACCTGACAAACATCAGAAGGATTGACAGTGCCAGAAAACAAGCATGGACGAGCATCCAGCCGACTCTCTTTTACAATATCAGCAGGCCTCACCCACTCAGAAACAACCTAAATTCAAAAGGCCAGAAAAGTTATCTAAGACCACAGATTCTGTCAACAACAAAATCAAAAAGGTAATCAGAACAATAAAACAACCTGCAACTTTGATGGGGGATTTTCTGGATCTACAAATAATGACTGATCATTTGGCGGAAACTCCTGATCAGTAAAATGTATTTCTCCCCTTGCAGAGAGGGCTTCCTTGACTGCCAATTCAACTGAAAGCATTCGCTGGTTGATTTCTTCTTGTGTTTCCATCCTAGGTTTCCGAAACCTCCTGGCAAATGAATCCACATCAACCAGCACTGCATCACGTTCTGCCCTTCGTTTCCTCCCACTAGAATATTGCCCATCCCAATCAACGTCATCCCTATCATACAGATCTACATCTGCAGGATCACTATCCCATTCATCAACCTAGCAAAGGAAAAAGAATGCGAAGCAGAATCAGTTGATAGGTTTAACCACCCACTATAATAAGAACTAAATTACTTTACTTTACATTCTAGCATGGATTCATACAGAACAATTTATATCAACAACAAAATGCACATACTCTAGAGGGTGAATCTGCCCATTGCCAATTATCTTCAGGAAAATCTATCATATCAGAATCAGCTGAGCCAATAGCTGAATGAAGAGCAGCAACATCATCTTCAGTTAAGCACCTTCCCCATAGGAACACATCCATAATATGCATCTTAGACTCAGCCCCTTCACTGTCTGACCTCCCAAACGCATCCACATCTGTAGGTGGTCTAACACCAACCCAAACTTCTGTTCCTTGTTCCCAGACAGTATTACCCACATGCAATGGTAAACCGGTCTGGTAGCCATCAAAACCACCATCCAGATAGCAAGTTGCCTCACCTAAATCAGCATCAATCGTCATTGTTACCAAATGCCACCTGAAAAGCAAATACACGTTCCAGTGAGATTCAAAAGCTATCAACAAACACGTATTCATGGTTAAAAATCTTTTTTTTTCATACATAAAACTGGGAATTTATTAAGGAACCAGACAAGGTGAACAAGAGGTCCATAAGAAAAACATAAAATCAAAACAGACCTGATACTGAAATATTAGAATAATAATAAAGAAAAAGAAAAGCCCACCTCAAACACAAGAATATGTGATCAACAAAAGAAATTAAGTAGCCCTAAACAAATGGATGGTAATAGAGAACCATCAGGACGAATCCATGAATCAGAATAAAAAAAAAAGCCAATAATTTTGTTTTAATGGATAAGGCTCAAACCTTCCATCTGCTATGCTAGTTGCACTAATACTCCACTCCTTTGCAACAGTAGTTTGTCTATCACCTTTTGTGATCAATCTAAGCCCAACTTGTCCAGCTTCAATACCTTGCTCAGAACCGGCCACCAATATTTCCCAGCAAACTTTCTTTTGAAACTCAGTGCCAAATAAGCAAACAGGCCCAGATACAGGTTGAATCATCACTGCAACGGAGAAGCTAATCTTTTGACTTTGACAAATGGTGGGGTCAATCTGGCCACAGTGTCTGCCACTTGTTATAGGCTCATCATCTAGAACACATACAGCCCCAGAAATTCCAGTCTGCCAATGACATTAACAACCACATTTCCGTGAACAAACAACCTCCTTATGTAAATATCATGACAAGGCAATCAAACTAAACAGATGAGGCAGGACAAACAATAAGTGAATAACAGATTGATATATGATAAAACAAAAGATAACAGCACAAGGTATTTGAATACTTATTGGATCTACTGGATCATTGAGATGAACTGAATACATGGTTTGATCACTTAATAACAAAAGGACTTGACCCATTTCATGTCTACAGTATACCACACTCATCCTTTACTCGTTAAGAAGTGAGACTCCCTCACTCATGGATTCCAACTCACAGTAGAGCATTATATTGATATATTCTACAAGGGTACCTGTGGAAATGTTCTCAAATCCAGACAACAAGACCAGGTACCATAACATTGAAACCTTCTCGTATCATTAAGTTAGAATAATGACTCATCATCCCCCCATGGAAAAAGATGTGGATGCTATTAAGACTAGAATCTTTTAACAAATGTCAGAAAATATCTAAGAATGAAAGCCCAACAGTAAATGAGAACTGAGAAGATATCCTACTTTTGTATACATTTTATGAGAAGCGAACTGATGATGCTATCACTTATAGTGGTATTTGCTTGAAACAGTTTGAGATAATATACAACACCTGAACTGCTCGACGAGCCAACTGAGCTGTTCGTATGCGACGTGCAATGCTTGAAACTCTCTCTCGAGCAAAAGAATCATCAAGAACAGAATCACCCCCTACTGCCCGCACTGCAGCTGCCATAGCTGCTGCTTCCCTATTGCCAGCATTAGGAATGGAGGAAATCAGAGAAGCTTCTATCTCCTTCCACTTGCGTTCTTCCTTCTCTAGGAGAGCCTTTCTTCTCTCTTTGCCTTTCCCCTCCTCTTCACGCCTTTGCATTAAGAGCTCCTCTTCCATCTCTTTTTCTCTTATATAACTACAAAATCAATATACAATTAGGAAGAGAGGATAACGTCAACAATCGCATAGAGGAAGACCCAGATGTGGAAGAGGAACTTTACCTCTCTTGAATAATCTCAAACCGCCTGCGGTCCTCGGGCATCCACTTTTTTATTTTCTTGGCACTTAGGTCAGCAAACCCTATGCTATCGAGAAAGAGTCTCAAACGTACCTCATCCTAGCATAGCATAAAAACAATGTTATTGTTTACACTTAAACAATTATATCATCCATGGCAAGCAGCAACAGTCAAAATTTACCTGTACTCGCTCTGCCTTAGCAGTCAAACCAAGCAAAAGAAGCAGATACCCACCAAATTTATCCCACATATACACCCATTCAGTATCAATTGCCTCTTCCAAAGCCAATATTCGTGCATGAGCACACATCTCTCTTCTATGATCAACATCATTAGTTGGTTCATGGCGGAAAGTTCTTCCATATCTCTTTCTGCAAAAGAATGAGCCTGCAACTAACTCCTCATTTCTTAAACGATCTCTTAATTTCATGACATCTGCTCTGGGAAGCACAAAATTTCCTGCCCTATCACGCATAATGGTGGGATCTCCAACCAAGAGAGCCGCTGAACTGGCAGACCTTTGTGGAGCAGAATAAGTTCCAGACAAAGCATTTCTGGTCTGCATGATTATAAGAATAACTCCCTGTTATATTCAAATAGAACATTCACCTCTAACAAGAATGAAAATCCAGCTTGAGAATACAAATATAAGGGTAAACATGTTAAAAGTTTGTGCAATTTAAGGGCATGGTTCAATAATATGTAGTAATAAATTATTAATTCATACAGCTTATCCGATCCTACACACATACACATGCATATTAGTGTTTGTCGCTTCCATGTAGATGGGGAAAATCTTAGAACAATGCTTGAAAAACCGATAATAACAATATTATTCATACCTTGGTAGCAGATCTAGCAATAGCTTGAACAACGGTTTCCTTACTAAGAAAGTGTACTGCATCTTCCATCATCTAGACATAAAAATGAACATCTAATCAGACAAAAGAGCACATGAGAGAAAGGGAAATTCAATGGCAAAGAGAAACAAGTCAACTGGTAAATATGTCAATACATCTTCCACCAAAATAAAGCATTTAATTATATCGAACTACGTAGAACAAACAAATGCCAAATGAAAGACTCAAGCAAAATAAAGAAAACCTTGAGAGTCAAGCAGGGACGAGAGAAAGCAAACCCAAAGGCTACAACAAGAGTGATTGCTGACACAGAGGCACCAGCAAATGGTGGATAAATTTTCAAACTGGCAACAACACCCCAGCCTTCAGTTGCCAATGCAATCCCATAAAGCACTAGAAATGCCACACTGTTAAGGGATACAAAATGGAATCATCAGTTAAAAACACATGATAAAGCAAAACTACTTTGTGTACCACATGTTCATCAGTTAAAAACACATGATAAAACACCTGACATTCTTTCCACAATCTGCATGAGCATCATAAACATAGACAGGGAGAACTCTTGGAGAATAAACAACAATGGGAGGTGAAAGAAGAACCTGCACCAAACGCCATGTAACAAAAAATTAAAGTATGCGGAACAAGTAGAGACAAGAACTACAAATATTAGAGTGAGAATTTAGAATTTGATTCAAAATATTGAATTCAACTCACAGTCAATGCTCTCCCAGCAAGAAGAAATAAGAATAGAAAATAACCAACTGAAGCACCCACAAATGCTTTATCTGTACAGAGAGAGTAAAACAAGGTCAGTACTTAGTAGCATTATATATATATATATATTTCTATGTAGTATATAACTGCAAACTGATGATGAGGTAAATAATAAAAGCAGCAACAAAATATCTTCACCTTCAAACCATCCAACAAGAAATGCTGCCAATGCCAACAAAAATGCAAGGAAACAAACAAAGAATGTCTGGGTCCTTGTCAAATAGAAATTGTTTGAAGCCCAATGATGGATAGCACCAATAGCTAGTACAATCATAAGAAGAACTAAAAGAAACGCCACCCCAACCTGTTGTGAAGCCAAAAGCACTGTCAGAGAGGTCAACCGCCTATAAAATCTTGGAAGAATCAAGGGTACCAAAGTTAGTCCTGACTTACCGTCCATGGTTTAACTACAACTATAACAGCTGATATTGCCCCAAGCAGAAGCAGCAGCCCAATTGTGACAAAGATATAAACACCCCGAGAGAGTTTCCAATCATCATCCTTCCTGGAAAAACAAAATCCATAAAATTTCAGAACGTTGGCAAGCACCCATTACTCCACATAGTTCTAATTTCTAAGGAAAGCAAGCCATGGATTTCAGCCTCAAATCAGTCATTAAAAAGCAATTAGTTCACTTACCATTTATGTAACCCAGAGCAAAGAGACAACAATGCAGGACTGCAAATTAAAGGAAGTAAAGCAGCAAGGAAATCACCCTCTGTTGGAACTTGGTCATCTCTAGATTTCACAACCTCCATATAGGATGCACCACAAAATGCCACAAGGACAACTGGAAAAACAAGGTAATATGACAAAATTCATGAGCAAAAACAGGGTACCAACTATGTTCCAATACAAAAAGAAAAGAGTCTTAAAGAAACAAAAAATCTAGAGAAATCACCTGTGAATATCCCAACACACACTGCAGAAGACAGGGAGAACCGGTATGTTGCAAACCATGAAACAATCGGCAGTAGACCAGTGACCATCAAAGCAATCGCAGAAGCCATAGCCCAGCCAATGTATACGGATGATGCATATGGAGAGTTAAAGCTTTTCTGTTCACCAGTCCAGCCTTTGTATTTTAAGTCATCCAAGGGCTTTGCAGACACTATCGCACCAAGAGCTAACACAGATCCGGCAAATAATATTGTACTTAAGACAAGAATAACACCCTGACAAAGTACAAGATGTAATTAGAATTACAAAAAATTCAAGTCAACCATAAATTCTGGTGAAGGGTGAAAAAGTAGAAGAGAAGATTGTATAATAGAAAATAAGAAGAGAAACACCTTCAGGGAAACTCTTGAAATCATGATTCGTGAAAGCACACAATAATCAAATCACACAACAGCAAGGGAAGTAATTAAAGCTAAAAAATAAATTCAGTACTTTGTTCTCCATATAAATAAGTGGGTACTCCAAGAAATAAATATATAAATGAAAAGAAGCGCATCAACAGTTGTCAGTATGTATGAATCCATATACATGCATAACCATCCAATGACAATGGTGAGAATGAGATATAAGCAGCAACCAACATCCATATTTGTGCTGATAGATGCTCTCATTAAACATGGTACAAATGGATTTAGTACAAACCTCTTTTGTTCCACGAATTTGATGGTTTCCTGCAGGACCTGCACATTGTAATCGAGGAACCCTAAACTGGTAACCATTACGGATCCATATAGGAATTGCAACAGAAAGGCATGCCACCATGAGTGGGACAGTCAAGGACAATCCAAGAAGAACTGAGGATTTGCTGCACATTGGAAAGAGATAATAAGTATGATGAATATAGACAGCTTTCGTGATTTAAGAGCCACAAGTTTTACAGACAAGTTAAAGACCATCTTTTTTAAGACTAAATGGTGCAATGCAGTATGACATGATCAGAAACTCAAATGACATGCAATATTTGCAAACTTAGTAATAAAACAAGTTTTGTAAATTATCTTATACCATCAAGAGTTATATATGCGAAAAAAAAGCAACTTAGGTTCACTCAGACATTGCCAACTGATCCATTCATCCATTCATTTGACACTTAAAAACTGAAAACTTGGAAGACTCGTTCTCTTCTATATATATTTTTTATAAGAGATTCAAACTCTATATATTATCCGATAAGCTAGAGCATACCTCAAGAAGGAAAGCAGCAATCCAACAGAAGTGCTGAGCAGCCAAGCAACAAAGCCATACTGAAGAAACATGAGAAAGAGAACCAGCATAAGCACCAATAAATTTCAAATAACATAGGTGTACACAGAAAAAGATAGTGGAAAAGCTCAGCCCCAATCAAACCGATCCAAATGTGCATTCCCCAAGAGATTTTTCCTACTAATCAATAATCATATAGGCCAACCCATTTTACATACTACACAGAGGTCAACAAGCATCCAGACTAGTACAATTACATTAAACACGTTTGTTTCTCAAGAGTAAATTCCACCATGAAAAACCTATCAAGACTATTTGAAGCAATTGAACATCCACCTTTTTGTTCAATCCAAAAAAAAACAACAAACCTCAAGTCAGTGTGAGATACCTTGCGGGGTTTTGAGGTCATGGCCATATCCTCTGCTTGAAGAGATCGAAGGAAAGCCATGATTGAACAGACGACAGGAGATAACAGCAGCACCGCAAAGCCAAATTCAAACTACAGAAAAAACAAAATATAAAATTTAGGCATGATCAGGTACACAATTATATGTAAAGTTTTCATCTCTCATCATCAATCAGGATTGAGAAGTATAACAATGAAGTAACCAACTCATAAATGATAATGTACATTAGAAGATCACTTGCTCACCTGTTGATGTGTGGCATTTATTATTTTTATTGTCCTTGGACGAACAATTGCCACAGCAATTGTTTCTAGGATGAAAACTAAACTAAAAAGAACCCATGCCCGTTCTGGGGTGCCTACTACATGATGCAAAACAAGTCTCGATAATTGAAGCCATTTCTCAAGCCCATGAAGCCTCAGTTCTTCTGACAAAGAGATTTGATTGGGTAAACCATGACCAACACTATTTGAGTCAACTATGGTGATATCTGTATTGTCACGGTGATCTCTATCAGCATCCAAGCTACTTCTTTGAAGTAATGCCATAATAGTAGGATCCAAGCTCTTCTCCTTTAACATCATAGCAAAGTTAGGATCCAATCCTTTATCCTGCAATAGATTAACCAATTCAAGATCACCTTGTCTTGCCCTCTTCTTTAACATAGATGTAATCCTCGGGTCACTCAACCTTTCTTGCAATGCAAAAGCTAAGTTCAAATCCAAAGTTTGTTGGTTTGCAGAATTTGATGTACTAGATTCACAGCCTTGGCTTTCCAGACCACTACTAGAACAAACCATCAATGTGTTATGGTGATCAAAATTTTTGTCCGTATAGGATGTGCCCACTTCAGGCTCTTGGATTACTGAACGACAAGAACTGCTACGCAATGCTAAACTTGGCCTTCCACTATCTATGCTCTTATCACTATTAATCCCCTCACGAGAACTTGCAGCTCGTAATAGAGTGTTAGTCCAGTTATTGGCATCAAGTGTGCACTGTGTTGTGCTCCTATTGCTTGCTTCAACCACATTACCCAGGCAACCTGCTTCAACACTACTACTGCGCTTCATGCTTGAACCACAACCTTCAGATGAGCTAGATGAACTGTTTTGCTCTTTTTTGTGAAATCCCTCTCTGAGGCGAATCACAGTACTCTGTAAGGCATCTCTCCTTGCAGCCAACGGGTTCGTTGCAGATAAATGACGAGAAACAGAAGCGCCCAATAAAACAGAAGCTACAACTGCATAACTAATGCAGTGCCCAAAATACCTGACAAAAAATGGCAGTATTTGTGACAACCAAGAGAAACAAAAGGCAGTGACATTCAAATAATAGTAAAAAAAAAAAAATGCACGAACCAGTAGTGGACCCCAAAGCAAATGAGAAAGATCCGAGATGTTCCAGCAACAAACAATGCTGCAACACGACTTTGAAGGAGTTCGAATCCATACAAGCATGCACCCATGTTCCAATCTACAGCATGTTGGATATGCAAATTAATACATAAATTTGAATATAAAGCACGCAAAAATAAACAAAAACAAAACAAAAGACAGTGGTTAATATACCAAGAATGATGACAGCAGCTGATGTAATTGCTCCAAGCCAACGTGACTCCTTTGCAGTCAAACCATAGAGGATTGAGTACACAAGAAGGACTACAAGTGAGCCAAGGTAAAGAAGCCCAAGGTGTGAAGCCCTACATACACGTAATGAAATCAGAGAATGCAGACAACACTTGAACAAAATTCTGGGGCAAGTTTAAACCAGATGTAAGCTATTAGGTATAAATATATTACACAATTCAACAGACGGAGAAACCCTGACCAAATTCTTCAATGTTTAATAAGACAAGTAAAAGTTCTATAAGGATTATCTAGATGTAAAAGTTCTGTAAGGATTATCTAGACCATTTATTGCCTTGGATGCAGATCTGTTCAACATATCTCTTTCCTCTCGAGTTTTTTCAGATAATCAATAAAAGGCTGTGAAAGTGGTAACACTATTTACTGTACAAGCATCTATTATGAAAGAGAAGGACTAGTTACTTTTAATCAATAACAGTATAATAAAATCCAGTAATAACTTATGAAATAAAACTTGCACATTAAGGGGTACCTGCTAGATTGTCGAGGATATAATTCATTAGGGTCTGGTGGTTCTGGTAAACATGCCACAGGACCTACTTCTATACAATCAGAATAAGCAAATTTATATGCCTTCCTCACATATTCATCAACATCTAAGCCATTCCCTGCACAAAGTGATGGAGAACATTTTTGAAGAAGGCAAACCAATTGTAGAGAATAATTGACAGCAGAAATTACAAATTATTGTTTTCAGTGAGATAAAATCATCAAATTGAAAAGCATGCAACAGGATAAAAGTTTGCAAGGTGTACCATTAAACACCATTCTGCAAATAAAGAGCATGTTGATTGCCAAGGCAACTGCTGACACGCCAAAAAAGAAACCAGACGGTGAATACCGCTGAGATGCTTTTGAACCAGCTGTAACATACACAGCACAAAGTTCGTACGCACATAGCAGGGCAACAGCCAGAAGAAGAAGAATTGCAACAGCCCCTGTTAAAGAAAAATTATAAAACCAATTTTAATGCTTACGCAAAACAAAAACCAATAAACAATACTTTTATAAAAGCATGAATGCTAAGTGCAAGCTCGAGTTATACATATTCCAAAAAATTATGTTGAATGTGAAGAAAGATGAGGTTCCACCATAAAACCAATTGGCAATATGAGGAGTAGACCAACTACTTATAAGCACATGTAAGGTCAAGGTCCCTTATTTTCCCAATGTGGGATTGATACTCTCAAGGCCCCCCTCACGCATGGAGAATTTTCAAACCTAGCACGTGGACAACACAAATCAGGTGACGTGAGGAGCACGTGTGGCCATTGGGCTTCACACAAGGGATAACCTACTCTGATACCATGAAGAAAGTAGAGGTTCCACTATAAACCAATTGGCAATATGGGGAATTACCAATTACTTATAAGCACATGCAAGGTCCCTTCTTTTCCTGATGTGGGATTGATACTCTCAACATAATGGAACTAGACCATCAACATGAGTACACTGGATCCATTAAGTACCCATCATCAATTCCCATCACAACTCATATATCCCATTACCAACTCGACACATGTTAGTTCATGTATAATCTTTGCTGATCTCATATAGCCTATCACCAACTCATCAATAATATAAGGCCCAAGGCTTGGTATATAATTAATAAGAAACCATCTTTTCTTTAAGCTAACTTAGATGGTCCATTCTGATCGTCTTCAAAACCTTAAGGTTTACTATCTGTTCGTCCAGTTTAAGTCATATAAGGAAAAAGGAAAGTTGATTAAAGGTACAGAAAATACATACTTGAGCTCTGCCATTGCGTTCGCCACCAAAGCATGATCGAATAGAAAGACAGTAGGAGAGCAGTGCCAGCCATTATTACCGCCAGACCAACTATATGTCGATCCAATATTACAACCAACCAGCTTCCCCATATGATCAGTACTAGGACCGGAGAAATGACAAGTATCCATGCAGAAAGAGACAGAAAGCCACATACTATATCCAGCTGAGGTCCGTGGAAGATACCTGGCCATTTCCTGGCAAAGATCCAACTGGAAAAAAAATACAGAAGTGATAGTATTATATTCGGAGTTTTATATGCTAGAAGGGGGGGAGGAGGGAGGGAGAGAGAGAGAGAGAGAGAGAGAGAGAGAGAGAGAGAGAGAGAGAGATTGTATGTTGATAATTCAATAATTTAAGCATGAGTACACGAATCAGCAACTCATTTTGCAAAAAGGCATCACAAATGATCACAAAGTAGCTAAGTGAATACAAAACATCATTAATTTCGGAAATACAGAAGGCTTCCAAACAAAAACTGTATTATGTATTATTTTTACATCTCCAGCATATAAGGGGTCACAGCAGAAGATGACCCACTCATGACTCTCCCCTTGGTAAAAAGGTTAAAAAACATAATTCATAGAGAAAGGATCCAACTGTTTGTCACCCATGGTACCATTCAGTTGGGAAAAAATGCAGCATCTAAGACTCTCAGCGTTATAACAAAGCAAGCATTCCAACAGTAATCAATCCTTGTTTGAAAATTGGATGAAAAAAACCCATGCCCACACAGAAATATATCAAGAAATGTGGATTCCCGCAAATGCTTAAAAATATTGTTCGAAAAACACACCCGCGCAAAAAGGAAATGGATAAATATTAGCATCCGTATATACAAAATATAAAGAATTGGGTCAGTGTAAATTGAGGAAGATATCAGTATGGAAAAGTAAAATATTCGATAATCATTTGGGCTATAACTATTTCTACAGTGGCCTATTGGAAATCTTTCCTATGAAGTTCATAAAATCCTAATACTTGTACCCTTACAGTTCTCAAAAGTACATGTTTCCATTTAGCCAAAAGTACTTGTACCCTTATAGTTCTCAAATTTTTGTAGGTCTAACCAGCATGATTTTGTGTAATCTTCTGTTCCCAAAAAATGATGCTGGCCAGTATTACGTACTTAACTAAAATTCCCAAATTAACTAGAATCTTAGCCTAATTGGCCAGCAGGACCAAGTAATCTTGGAAAGTCTTGTAGACAATCCTGGATCAAATTAGAACCAGGGGTAAGGAGACTAAAGATTATAACCAAAATGCATCCCTTTCACTATGATAAAGGGACTTCAAAGGGAAGTCAAATAACGAAACAGCGCAAAATTTGTGCACCTCCTAGGCTTCACTCACAATTTTCTCCACTATGTAGCCATATGTCCCCAAGTATTCCAATCCCGTCAGTTACAACCCATCTAAGTCATGTATTCTTGAAAGCCGGAGATGGGAATTGTTTCTCACATTCTTAAGGAACTCTTCAGAAAAGAGGAGTTTCCAGTTCCCTGAAGATGCTGCCTTTCTCAATTTCTTAAACAAAATATAAATCCCAGAATTGCATACTGAATGCAGCCCTTAGCCTCTGTTTTATAGAAGAGTTAAACCCAGCAATAAATCCCCAAGTGAACTTACTTTAACAGTGCAGTCATGAAACTTTTAACTAACTACAGCTTAATTCCCTAATATTAACAAATACATTAATGCAGCCACAAATTAAATTAAACATTGCATTTTTTAATCTCTATCTGGGCAAAGATGGTAACTAAAAATTTCAAAAAAGTTATAAGAGATGATTACCTGTAGATCCTCCAGGGCCTCCAATTCACAAGCCACAGAATAGAAAATGAAGCAGAACCCAAAACGGAGAAAAGGGTCCCAGAAATCACGCATGCTAGCAGCAGCTGATGCTCATCTCCTTCCATGGCTTTCCTCTCCCACCTACGCAACGCATGCATCCGAACTCATCTCCCAAACTCCAACTAAGAACCAGAAAGCAACAAAATTCAGTCAAAAAACCAAATTTCCGGAATGCCCCCAGCACCCACTAGCCCGCAATGGCATGGAATGGAAGCAGCATGATGGTGAATTCAGGGCAAACGGGCCATTTTGGAAGTGGGAATTGGGGTCCAAGACTAGGGTTTGGAGCAGAAATTGAACAAGAGTGAAAAGCCAAGGTTTTTGAGTCAACAATAGCAGGAAGAAAGGAAAAAGAAGAAGACTATGATTTGGGAATTAGGGTTTGTTTTGGGTTAAAAAAGATTTTCGCTTTATGTTTGTTTTGTGTTGTGTTGGGTTTCTCTCTCAAGAGTCAAGATTGTAGGTTCACAGAGAGGGACGAGGGAGAAAGAGTAAAGATTAAAAAACCCTACTGACTCACAGATATCTTTGTGTGAACCGTGAGGTGAAAAAAGGAAGCTCATTTGGAGAGAGAAAACAGGCAAAAAATAAAAATAAAAACATTATATTGAAAATAAAAATTTCAAAAATTAAAAAGCTAGAAGAGTGGCCAAAAAATAACAGCTACCTCTGTGCCTTTGGGGGAGCTACACTCACGCATGAATGGTGCGCGTGCATTTCACGCTTCTATTGCACGATGGGCAACTTATTTTCTATTGGGAGGTAGGTTGGGCTACTTTGGTGTGAGAGTGAGAGTGGAAGTTTATACATATGTATATTTTATAGATGCGGGTTCTTTGTGTATGAATTCTCTCAAGATGATAATTATTCAGACAAGAATATAAGAATCAGAAAAGTAATTTTACCCGAAGGGGACACACTTGTGATTTAAATAATTTAAAGAGTCAAGATAGTATTCTTGAATTAGTAGTAGGTATAGAATAATGTGTTCCCACTGCATTATTTGTATTTGTTTAATGAAATAATTAATTAGGTAAAGAATTGGGAGGGCAGGTTCTTTTTTATTTTTTAAAGTTTGTCATAGCAGTTGGCACAATTCTTAGGCTATTTGGAATGAGGGAGGACTGAGGTGTCTTTGGGATGTCAAATCAAATGTCAGCTGCAGGATTTCCTTCCTGCAAAAGCTATACTCAGCAAGATATTTGCAAACGATAAATCAGAGTGTAAATAGGAGAGACTACTAACAAAGTGTTAGTCTTCGTGTGTATAATTATGTGTTTATTAGAAAAATTAATAAAAAAAGTTTAAAAATTTTGAGTTTTAATAATAATGACAAAATAAAGGGTAAAGTGAATAATACTATGATTAATTTTTTAATATAAAAATATAATTTTTCATTAAAACAATATCGATAGATTTTTGTTAAAATTTCCATTTTTTTTCTTGTGAGAAGATTGACGATTGTATATAAAGGTTGTCAAGGATCCCAAGAGCAAACCGGTAGCCATTTCTGAACTGTCAACTTAACCAGTATATGAGATTTGTCCTAAAATCAAAAATCATTCATATGATTTGTCATAGCTCTTTGACGGCATGTTTGCTTAAGCAGGAATCAAACAAGTAAGGAAACAATGAACTTGGAGATAAAGGAAATCTAGAAATAAGGATCAAAATAACTAGCTACTGATTTTGAGGGTAACGATAATTAAGTTTAAAATATTGACATAGCTAGAAAAGCTTTGAAGGAAGGTTAACTTTAAATAACTATAAGATTACAATATAATAAGAAAAGTTCATATAAAAATTTACTATCCTCGACAAGCTTTCATAGTCTAAAATCTTCTCATAAGCATATCATAATCAATATTATCGAAAACAAGCTGATGAGGGTTGTATTGTTCAGCAATTCGGAAAATTGTATGTTTAGGGTTAGGAATTACCTATTTGATTTCTTGATTCAGAATATAATTCCAAAGATGAATTGATGAACACTGTATTATTGTTGTTGCAGTCTTGGAGACGAAGACGCCAGGAAAAACTCTGAATAGGAGAGCTTTTAAAAGTTTAATGCTAATTGACATTGTTTAGCCTTCTAGGTTTGGTAATTATATTAGTTTTCTAAATGTTATAAATGTTTCAAAGAATGAAAGAAGAAAAAAAGGTAAGGAATAATTCTACCATATAGGCATAGTGTACATAACTGATAAATTACTATATACTATATTATTTTGATGAGAATCATAAGAACTTCACAAGGGTGAGATGATAATTGTGAGGCCATATTGGCTCCGCCCCTAGTTTAAAATGGGATCCACGTATATTTTCTTGTGTTAGTAAACGTGAGGGAAGTCAGAAATTGGAAATAGATCCATTTCTTCTAAAATTCATTTTTATACGGGCTTGTATCTAATTGAGATTTCGAAAGATTTTGAAGTGTTATATATCCATAGAGTTTTAATGGAGTTTCATAAACTCCATGTGAATTTTGGGTGAAATTATTAAAAATCTTAGTAGGAGATGCCTGATTTCCTAAAGAAAAAAAATAAATAAATACACTCAGATTTTTATGAAGTACAATAAATTCTTTTAAAATTTTGATTGATACATCCCTTTAAGTAAACTTGTGTCAGTTGCAGTTAAAAGAGTGGCATGAGAATAAAGGAACTGAGATGAAAAGGATAGGGACTGTTTAATGTGGAGACCCCAAATCCCCAAATCCCCAAATCGTATTAAAACGTGCGGCATGATAAGCAATGCGGGCTTCACAAGTCCCCTCCCTTGGCCCAAATCTGATAACATTATCTTTTTGCACATTACAATTACAATCACAATCAATCAATATATTTTCATGTTTGTTTTCAATTACAGTCGGGAGTCCCAAAGTGCGACTGGTTTGGTTAAGTTTCAAGAAAGAATCAAATGCAGATCATCGGGTGCAAAGATAAACATTGTTAACCACTTGTAACATCAATAACATAATGCTTTATGAAAAGCTTTTTTGAGTATTCTCGACTTTTAACAGATCCTTTACAAAACGTTGCATCACAGCAACTGGTTGGATCAAGAGAGCAACCAACACAAAGACGACGATGTTGGAACACAACTTAACATGTGTTTTCATCTGTCACGCACTAACATGTGTTTTCATCTTTGTAAGATACGTGATTAATTTGAGACACCGAAACACATAGTGTTCGAACTGCAGAAAATTTATTCTTTGTGATGGGTGGTGGGCGTAGAGGTGGCGGACATGCAATGCAACTATGCAAAGTGCGTCTGTGAATCTGCTCAGGCTGGGGCATCTAATCCGATTAATCTAATCTAACAAAAAGAATTGTCATTCGCTCACATGCCAAATCACATCCCATCCCATCCCATTCCAAGCAACTTTTTACACCAGCTACACTAACACCCAAATTCAAAAAATAAAATAAACAAAAACCAAAAAGGTAAGACTTGCGAGTTCCAACGCTTTTGCTCAACATTTTCGAACCAGAAACTTGATTAATTTCAGTAAACAAAGGCCACTCCAAGAGAGGGATTGGAATTTGGAGTGTATACAAACAAGGAGAATACCAAAGGAGCTTTATATAAATACATAAAAAAAGGCCTTTGTTTCTTTAGGCTTCTGAGAAACTCGGCCAACCTTCTTCACACCCACCCACCACTTACTTACATGGAACGAGATTGATTCCTTCACTAAAAAAACCAACGAGTCAAAACTTCCCACAACATAAAAAGCTACAACCACTTGTCTACTAGTACTACCCCAACCAACCTAAGAGGACTGAAAAGGAAGAAAAATAAAAAGGGTATACAAAGGAGGAGAAGAAGAAAAAGAAAAAGGTAATACACTAGATTGAATGATACACATAGGACTTAAGTAGGGGTGAAATGGTATTTTTCACCTCACAGGCAATTCGAGTTTTTACCGGGGCCTCCGTAGTAAAAGTAATGACCCCAGTCCCCGTTACTGCCAGTTTGAACATCATAGCAGTTTGGTTGCTCAGTGAAGGTGCCCAACCCTTTTGGGGCCTTGAGATTATTTGAGCTATCAACAACTTGGATGTTTCTGAAATAACTTGCCTTGCTAAAACCCTCCTCTGGAAAACGTCCGCTGCCCATTTGGGTTGAGGTGTGCTGGCCGTCCGGCTCTGAATTCACAACCTCACCTCCCCACTCAACCATGGAAGCACTGTCAGCCAAGTATGAGAATAGGTAAGAAGGCCAATAACCCAGCACATAGTCGTTTCCGAATTGCATCCACCAATGCCCCTCCTTTGGATCCTACGAACAATAAAACACCACAGTTTTCCCAAGTGAACAGTTTTCCCAAATGTGCATCTAGTATCTACTATTGAATTACAGACGGAAACAAAAGGGTCTCTAGTATCCTATAGCCTATGCCTATGCAAAACAAAAGAGTGACAAGACATGCTATTATCTTTCCCGTGACATGCATGCAAAGAAAGGTGAATCAAAGTTTGGAACTTGTCAATGTCTGCATAAACAATGCTTGTCCCTTTATCAACAACAGTCAGCTTCTTAGAATCTCAACCACAATGGATTTTTGCCCCTACCCCCCCGACTCTCAAGATTGCAATACGATGATGATGATGTATATCTATTGTATATAAATACATATTATACATATATACACATATTTCGCTGCTTATATCGCCTATGATGAATTGATTAATGTTTATCGATGCTCATATGCCTCCAATAGGAGTTTAGCTCTATGCCTTTGTTTTCTGTAGCCACAAACTAGATGATCCATTTGTGCTTGATTTTTACCTTCCAGACAAGTATACTGATGTCATATTGCGATCCTCGAACGCCTGAAACTGGAGAGATGCTTGCACCCATTGCTATTTCATTGTTGATTTGAATGAAGCCTGAGCAGAGGAGGTTGTAGCAACCAGTGGCTTGATATGCATCACTCTGTAATATAGTCACGGAAGGGAAACATGCAAGGAAAAAACACATTAGCAAAACTATTAAAATTGAAGATAAACAAGAAACAAAAATGCAAACGCGAAAAGGTATGGGAAAATTAATGTTTTGGAAGCTTACAGTCCAGTACGTAAAAAGTCTTGTGTTGTTGTCACCATAGAGGTCTGGGCTTACCTGTTGCAGTGCACAAACAAGCATCAAGATCGATACTTCATGTTTCAATAAGAAAATTAAGTAACTTGGTAAATACAGGCTCGAATACTTTTTGACCTTGATTAAGACAGTACCTGCCAGCCAGCTTCAATGCTGTTCAGATCTTCACCAAAAGACCCTCCTAATACCCACAGCTGAGACAAGCTGAACTCATTAGGCTGTTGTATCTTGGGTTCCCAGACATTTATGGTTGCTTTTGCTCCATAGTACTTATCTCCATTGACATATGCAATTGCATGCTAATCACCCCCAAAAAAACAAAGAAGCCAATTAAAACAAAATTAAGAAATCCACTAAAATAAAGTTTAAAGAACACAGGGAAGACTAATAACGTCCATTAGAGAAAGCTTACCTGATGGCCACTCTCATTGGCAAGATCAGGATCTGCAGATTTTGGTATGGTTCTCTGCTTCTTCCTTCCATAATGTTTCATTGAACTTGCTCTCAGAATATCATCTTCCTTCGTTCTCCTTACCGGAATAGTATCTTCCGGGCATCTCCCATTGACATGCCACAGCTGGGTATTTACCTTTTCTTTTGTACTTTCAGCCACTTTGTTCTCAGCAAATAACCCTTCGGGGTGGTAGGTAGGCCTCATCTGATAAACAAAACAGACACAAGCAAACTTAGAAACAATGCAATACGCAAAAGGAACAAAAAAATTGTCAAATTTAAAGATGCGTTGTTGAGGAAAATGGACCTGGATTTTGTGGTCTTTGAGGTAAGGGTGATCGAAAGCCGGTTGCTGAGAGATATGAACACAGTCTATAATATCTCCATCTGGGCTCTAATACCCATAACAAATCAGAAGATTCTCGAGTCAGATCTTACAACAGAAGCAGTGCAAAAGACTACAACAAGAAACCTGCTAACTCTCAAGAATCAAGAGAAATAAATTGAAGGCCGAAAACAAACGAAAGCATTTACGTTATGCCTAGTCACTTGAACATTGTTTGGTGATGACATATGGGGACCTGATTTCACAATGCTGCCACACTTGTTTTTTTTTTGGATTTTTTTTTCTTTTCATTTTTCTGATCTTCTGTAACTACTTTTAAAATGAAATCATTGTAAAGAGAGAGGAAAGAGCAAACAATGACTAAATCATTGTTTTGTTTTAAAAAATAATAATAAGCTTCTGCAGAAAAAAAATCTATATATATACTGAAAATCATAGGGGAAAACTCATGTGCTTACAGTTCCCGATTGGTCACTGAGAAAACAATAAGAAAATACAAATAAATGAAACATTTTTATCCAAAGAAACGAATAGAACTAATCAAAACAGCAAAAAAAATGTATAAATTTTTGAACTTTCTTCCATTTTTCACCACTTTCTCAGAAACCCAACAAAGGGAGAGAACAAAAAAAGCAAGAAAGTTCTTCCTTTTTTTTCAATTTTTTTCAAAAAATAAACACAACCCAAGAAAGTTTAATGAAGAAAGAATGTAAAGTTAAGGAAAAAGAGGATACCTTGATGCTTTTCACGGCGGGTTTGTTCAAGCGGTTTAGGTGCTTGTGGATATCAAGCTTCTGCCTTGAAGAAGCACTCAATCTGGCAGCACAAGATAATGAGATCAAGGCCAATAGGCAAAGGGCCAGCGCCTGAGCTCTCGCTGAGCTCCCTCTGCTGCACTCAGCAAACTCCATTGGGTAAACCCAGCAAAACAATAACCAAAAAGCTCAAAAATCAAAGCTTTCTCTCTCTCTCTCTCTCTCTCTCTCTCTCTACAGTGCTACACTACAGAGACCCAGCAGTGTAGGTTAGAGCTCAAGCAAGCACATTGATCATTACCCAGAAACACACCTCTCTCTCTCTCTCTCTCTCTCTCTCTCTGTGAGAACCCAAATAACGCAGCTTTGCTGGGTGAGTTGGTTCTGCTTGAAACCTTCAACGCCAAAACCCAATAAAACTGCCCACCCCTCCCTCCCAGGAACCCACTTGGGAACTTTGTCGTTTTCTCTCTCTACTTTCACATTTCAAGAACTGCACCTTTCTTGTCATTTTCCCTCTACTTTTCTTTCATTAACAATGCCCTCCTTCTCTCTCTCAAATTAACTCTCTCTTTTTTTTTGGTTAAAATTAACTCTCTCTCTCTCTCTCTCTCTCTCTCTCTCTCTCTCTCTCTCTCTCTACTTCCTTTCAATTTTAGGCTTTTGCAAGAGCAGGATGGGAGTTCAAAAATATTACATAAAAGGAGTTAATATAAAAAATTATTAATACTTCAAAATTATAATTGTACATTCCAAATGTTTTATATTTCAACAAGGATCTTGTTACAGAAATTAAATTTTATCAAACTAAATGATATGATTGTAGATAATTTGATTATTTTTAAATATTGATTAACATACTTACTTTTATTGATGACACATTATTTAATTTATAAATAGTTTAAAATTTTGATTTCTCTACCATTATCCTTTAAATAATACTCGTGTTATTGTCTAATTTGATTTGTGTACTTGTCAATAACATTTTCAACATGAGTCAGTATGTTATATGTTATTATATAAGTATAGTAATATATAACGTATGTGTCTGTATTTCAGAAACAATAAAAAAAATCTCTCCATGATAAAAGCAAAATTAAGTTACACAATAAATCAACTATAATAATTATTAAGACATACATGTTAATCAACTAAATTAACGGTGAATAAATGTCACAACGGTATATACAAGAAGGGAAGGGACAATCCTAACCGTGAAAGGCCTGTGGTAAATGCGATTATTTATGTAATTTGTGGGTGATTCCATGCTTATGAACATTTCAGTAACAGAATTACTAAAAATAAAACTGTTGATAAAACCAATATCGCATCAGCACACAAATATAATATATTAAAATATTTATAGGAGTTGAATTTAAATAATTTTATTTATAAAAAAGAAGAAATATAACTAGACTATTATTTTATTAAACAATGGGGTAGAAAATGAACTAGATTCTTTTAAATGAAAACTAATGAAAATAGGTTAAAAACTTTGAGTTTTAACGATAAGAGTAAAATAAATAGTATCATGATTGATTTTTTAGTGTAAAAATATAATTTTTCGTTAAAATAAACACTACTGAAAACTTTTCGTTAAAACTTCCTTCTTTTAAAAGGAAAGGAAGATCCATCAGATAAATTATGATGCTACAAGCTTTTGAGGCTACAGCTTGGTTTGTCGTTGGGGAAGACTGCTATTGGGAGGTTCATGAAATATCTTTCCAGTTTCTCATTTTCGCTCCTCATTCAAAAATAAACCCCATCACATTAACTCAAGGACAGAGTTATCCGAACTCGTCTTTAATTTGACACCATCTTCTTTAATTTTTTTATTAAATCGAATGAATTAAAAAAATATTAATAACAAAAAATTATTAAAAATGTGTAGAAAGTTCAAAAGAGTGTGTAAGAGTTCAATGGTGTGTGAGAATCACTATTCTAAAAAAAAACCTGTGTTTTTAATGCATAAACGAGAGGACATATTAAGACGTTTGAGGAAGCAACTATATAGCAGAGGGTCCTTGACACCGGGGAGTCTCGTCCACGACCTTTTTTTTTTGTTATTCTGGACAAAGATTCTTATGTTCCAATCTTATTTCAATGGCACCACCACCATCCACCACCTTCATATTATTCTATACTTTTTACATGCATAATTAAACTTTTCAATGGCAGGCAGTGGCTTACATTTTATGCATAATTAAACAGAATAAATATATTAATTAGGATAATACTGGGAACAATGGTCCTCTCCTCCCCCATTTTATATCCTATTTTCAACCATGGAAATGCACAATTTCCCAAACCCATCAACAAAGGTAGTCCTTACTATACATATTACCCCATCGTCAAAATAATAAAAAGGAAAATGAGACCAATATAAGACACATGGTAGTTTTACAATACGTAATATTGTTCAAACGCTAATTAATTAATTAATTTAAGGAGAAATTAGGTTCTCATTCTTCATTTTACTACTCTATTGATTAAAATTCCATTCATTTTTAATTTTTGATCAAGGTCCTTGGGTATTAATAACATCATTAATTGTTTCAATAATGAAATATTTTTTTTATTTCTAAATATATTCATTTAATGTTAAAAATGTTACAATTAGTATATTATATTTATGATTAAATTTTTTTATCATATATTTTTAGTTTTAGTTTGTACCCATTTTTAATTTGTAATTCTTTTTTAATTTGTATCAATTTTTTTTTTCAGTTTTAATTTGTACCCATATATTAATTTCTTTTTGTGCCCATATTTTTTAAAGTTTATTTGTATTTGTACCCATATTTTTTTTATTTGTACTTTTTATTTTGCAAAATGTCACATCCCGACCCGGGCCCCCACCACAACCCGGGCCCGATCCACCACCGTAGCACGATATTGTCCGCTTTGGGCTTACCATTCCCTCACGGTTTTGTTTTTGGGAACTCACGAGCAACTTCCCAGAGGGTCACCCATCCTGGGAGTGCTCTAGCCCTCTTCTCGCTTAACTTCGGAGTTCCTACGGAACCCGAAGTCAGTGAGCTCCCAAAAGGCCTCGTGCTAGATAGGGATGAGAATATACATTTAAGGATCACCCCTGGGTGATGTGGGATGTCACAATCCACCCCCCTTAGGGGCCCGACGTCCTCGTCGGCACACCACGGCCAGGGTTAGGCTCTGATACCAATGTCACATCCCGCCCCGGGCCCCCACCACAACCCGGGCCCGATCCACCACCGTAGCACGATATTGTCCGCTTTGGGCTTACCATTCCCTCACGGTTTTGTTTTTGGGAACTCACGAGCAACTTCCTAGAGGGTCACCCATCCTGGGAGTGCTCTAGCCCTCTTCTCGCTTAACTTCGGAGTTCCTACGGAACCCTAAGTCAGTGAGCTCCCAAAAGGCCTCGTGCTAGGTAGGGATGGGAATATACATTTAAGGATCACCCCTGGGTGATGTGGGATGTCACACAAAATGTACCCATGCTAATTATATGTACCCATTCATGTAAAACTTTTTAATCTTAAAATGTACTCATACTTAAATATACCAATTTGTTTATGTAAAATGTACCTTTTTTTATATAAAATCTATTCAATTTTTTTCTAATCCATTTTTAAACTTATATGGGTACATTAATTCTTTTTTCTTTGATTTTAAAATGTATCCATGTCAAGTTTAATCGAAAAAATTTACTAATGTTATTAAGTCTAATATTTGTTTCTTTTTTTGTGATTTTGAAGAATGTACCCATGTTTTGACACAATGATTTTTTTGGTTAATTTTGATGAATGTACCCATGTTTATACACACACACACAATAGTATATTTATATTTTAATATTTTTTAATCCCACAAAATATGATTTTTTATTTAAAATCTCATTTATATAAACAACTAAAATTTCTAATTTTTAATTTAAAAAATATAGTAACGTACATAGAAATAAATTATCACATTAATTTCAGGGACCTCGATCAAAAATTAAAAACCAACAAGATTTCAATCAAAGAATATTCATAGCTAAGGACCACATCCAAAATCTCCCTTAATTTAATGTCAATCACTCGTTTAACGTTACCATATATATTTTACATAACTTAAACATCATTTTAAGTCATCACTGAACTATAATCATGTAAAAAAGTATGCATAACAAAAAACACAATTTGTGAGTAATCCACATTCTAGATGGTTAAAACATTCATTACACGTCAAAATTAATTGCATTTTCGACTAAATATCAACTATAACATTGGAAAAAACATAAGCTATATCATCAGTAATAACGAAAATATATATCACTGGTAAAGTTAACGCATGTACGCATTTAGACCAATGAGTTCAATAATTTAGTGAAACACAAGCAATAGCAACTATAACATTGGAAAAACATAAGCTATATCATCAGTAATATCGACAATATATACCGCTGGTAAAGTTAACGCACGTACGCATTTGGACCAATGAGTTCAATAATTTAGTGAAACACAAGCAAAAGTATGCGTTGACTGTTCGGTGAGGACCAAAACTCTACACTGATCTTATGTTTGAGTGAGGAGCGATGAGGGTGAGTGCACTCTGATTCTAAGGCAACTTCTGCACTTTTCACATGACAATTATTGTCATCTTATACACACAATAATATCATAAACTACATAAAATGGTGGAAGGAAGGAATTCGTAAGCGAAAGCATCTGGATGCCAATTGCCATGCCTATTCAAAGTATTCTTCCTTTCTGGTTTCTAGCTCCTTCTTCAGTCCACTTTGACCACTTTACATTTTTTTTTTTTTTCAGAATTTTAACGAAAAACTTATAGTACTGATCACTTTAACAAAAAATCATATTTTTACATTAAAAAGTCAATCCATGTATTATTCATTTTATCTTTTATTTATCTTTATCATTAAAACTCAAAGTTTTCAAACAATTATCATTAGTTTTTTTTTTTTTTTTTAAAACTTTGCACTGTATTCCTGACAAGTAAGGTATTATTATTTTTGTCATCTTTTATTAACATATGAATTATAGAAATAACATATGTGTTCTTCCGTCCAGCCCGAGAGATATATAATCCGACACTCGAGCAGAATATTCACTTGCATGAGACTAGCTAGGGCAATGGAGTCCGAAGCTCCACTGTGAAACACAACAGTGGAAGGTTTCGCGGGCCTGAAGGCTACTGCATTGCCAATAATACACACACACTTAACTGGTTCCACACCCAAATCTTAAATTAGATGTTATAATTTTCATAACTTAACATTTATATTTAACCGGTGGCAGTTCAGTAATATTACATATTCATCGTCTCAGAATCCCAATGAAAAGTGTTCTCGTCAGCTGCCTTCATGATTACCAAGGTGGAGATATGACTGACGCAGAGCCGCAGAGGGGACCGGTCGCTTTTGTTTTCCGTCACCTGCCAACAACAGTTACCGTCGTCTCATCACAAATTTATTTGTGGAAAAAAAAAAAAAAATTGTGTGGAAAATATTTTGACTATTCTATTGAACGAGAGAGTGGATCCGGATCCTTTTTGAAGATCTTGTAAATCTGTTAATCGTATTCATTTATCGTATATTGTACGGTTTGAAATTATTTTAAATATTTTTATTTAAAATTAAATAAAAACAGTATCTAATAAAAACTTATTGTAAAATGTATGATGAACATACATGATACACGGATCCCAAGATCATCTTCAAAAAAATCAGAAGAAGATTATGTTAACAGAGAATAACTTGCACGCAAGTTAGTTGTGATACAGTGATGTGAAAAACAAATAATGTTATGTCGTGTGTTCTCATGCGTAACATTGCCTTATTGTTTTAGAGTTGTAAGATAAATAGCAGTATGACAAAGTATAGAGATTCCGAAGTATATGATTTTTCAGTCTTATTTTATATTTGAAATATGTTATTCTGTAGACGGAACAAAGCCAAGTAGATGGTTTAGTTTGGTTTGATTTCACCACGCAATATGATAAATTTTTAATTAAGTTTGATTTAATTATCGAGAAATTATGAAACGAATGAGTCGAACTGCTTCAGTTCAATTCTTGAGGTCTATATCATTCCTTATCAACGATCAAATCAAATCATTAACTGGTTTGGATGAATCTTGCATCATATCGGCACACATAGTGCCCCATATCAATCGATATGAACCACGAACAAAATTGTTAGAAAGCTCTATGCGGCAATAAACTCACAAGTCACAACAGATTGGTACCTCCAGCATTTGGACCCCATCTGATATTTCATAAAGACGGACCAACAATCACTGTTAATTAGTCCGATAACAATATCATCTCCTACTTGAACTTGGTCACATGCTAGCGCAACAAGTGTTATAAAAAGAGAACTTCATGTTACCAATGATATAACTACTCAGTTATATATCGATTTTATCAAATTTCTGATACACATTTAATTACATTCTTCAACAGAAAACCATATGCATAAACATGCAAGGTTGAGCACTATTGTTTGTGCTTGTTACCGACCCTAACTGCTTGGTATTTCAATTGAAAAGTGTTTTTTTTATGGACTCGGTCAAATTGGATTAATAAAATCTAAAAATTTTGATGGTCCAAAAAGTTAAAGGTGGATGATGGATTTGATGGAAATGGAACATCTTCGGATCCCTTTCATCTCAGTCTCATGATCCATAAATTTGAATTTTTGAAATTTGATTTAACGGTTATAAATAGGGGATCTCATTAAAAATTATAATAACTTTAATCGTTTAATCAAATTTTAAGGATTCAAGTTCGTGAGTCATGAGAATTAGATAGAAGGGATCCGAAGACGATCTTTTTCCGGATTTGATCATCTGAGTGGTATAATTGTACCTGTAGAAAATCATCAACAATATATATAGGAAATCCAGGGGCAGCAACAATTGAGAGAGAGAGAGAGAGATCATGATGATTCATTGGCTGATGAACAACAACAACGAAATGATGCCAAGGGGATTTTGTAACACCCCGTGTGGTTGCATCAGCCACCATACACGTGTACATACACTTAACAGTCCCGGCCCGTGAGCACCACCAACCAATTGGCGCGAATCACGAGCAACGGTAAAAAAACAGTAGAAAAGTAAAAAAGAATTGAGTGAGCAAGGAAAGAGAACCCGAAGGCAAGTGGTGGTGGAGTGGACTCAGTGGAGTCACCGGAGTGGGGTTAAAAAATCATAATTCGAGATTCAAATTTGTGCCAACTGGGACCCACTCACTGGGATCTCTGTCAGACTGTCAAATTTGGTGACATGGTAAAGTGTACGGTGTACGTATAAGGCAGGCGTATGGTATGGTATGGTACAGAGTAGTGTATATAGTAGTGATAGTGGTATAGGGAGGGAGGTGGGTGTGGTCATGTGTGTCTGCGTCTGGCCGTGTCACCAGCACAGCACATGGGTTCATGTTGGGGGTGTGAATTATGAGAAAATACCTTGTTATGTGCTGGGGGAGTGGGCTCCTTGGTCCCCTGATTGGCGCATGTCAATCGTGTTTTCAAGCACATGTAGCTGCAGTATAGTTATTTTTAAGGAATTTTAACAAAAAAATTTCGGTATTGTTCATTTTAATGAAAATTTATATTTTTATATTCAAAAATTAATTCTGATACTATTTATTTTATCTTTTATTTGATTATTATTGTAAAGAACTGTAAAGTTTACAGCAAACCCTTTATTTTCAATTGTACTTGCTCAAATCAATGTATAGATTTCACGCATCAGGATCCTCGAGGTCTGGGTTTGGCTGCGAGGTCGGTACCAGAGTCTGGAGTGCCAGGCACCTGGAGCCTTGATCAAGTCTTAGGGTCAAGATCTTAGGTCGATTCTTGGGTTTGGCTTTCTAGGGTACCAGATTGGGTCGAGTCTCAAACGTTGAGGTCCATGCCTTATGTCGGGAACCATCGTTCCTTCAAGCTACTAGTACTCCAAGCTAACAAATAAACTTAAAACCCTTCCCGTGTTAGAATCTCTTAACCAAAAAAAAAAAAAAAAAAAGGAAAAGAAAGATAATACATAAAGATTTTCTGTCCTTTCCCGTTTCAACTTTGAAATCATTGAAGAAAGCAAATGCATGCATCACAACTTGCTCTTTCTATCCTTTTTGAAAATCCAAGCATGTGATTGACATAGTTTTTGGTGGTAATTCAAGATCAACAACTTTCCACCATCTTTTCCCGAGGATTCGTATCTGAAATGTACTGTTGCTTAAAATCCTCTTTGCTTTCAACTTTTCTTATCAATAAACTAAACTAAATTATGGAACGAGTAACTAATTCTAATCTAAAACGTTAAATCTGTATACTTTATTCCGTTAACTGTTAAGCTCATGACTACTAACCATATAAAAAGGCTTCAATCGAGAAAGGGGCATTTTCTTTTTCTTTCTTTTGGCTTTTGGCTGCGCGATTCGTAGCAAATTGCGGCATACACTTATATCAATCTATTCAAAATTTCAAAGGCATGCCAACTTTTATTTTTGGGACAACAACTTTAAGCTTGTTTTATATTGAAAGTTTAAAAAGTTATATCCCGATTTAGTTTTGAATACTTAAAAAAGAAAAATAGTTACTTATGTTACTTTCTTAGTTCTTATAATAGATATGAACTAAAAACCTAACATTTTATTTTGGATATCTAGGTACACATTGAGAATTATAGCTATATAAATCACGAACAGTCAATTTTGAAAAATTATGAACTTCAAAAATTTGAGAAAAGCTTTGGATTTTTAATTGAATAATATGATACGATGATAAAATACAACCCTAAATATTGTTTAAATAGGTCTTAGCAAACCCTAACTCCAAGTAGAAAACAAATTAAACAAATAACAAAATATAAAAAAGATCATAAAATATTAAAATCTGAATTGAACACATTAAATGATACAATTTACTCGAGTCTTGTGGATCTCGTCATTTTCTTCGAATCCATATATTATGAGACCAAAAATGAGACTGCCAAACGAAAGCAGCATTATCTAGACATCATGAAAAGTCCAAAACATCTACTTTCAAGATATAATAGTAACAAATAATCTTTTAATCTGTGAATTACCAATCTTCTAATCACTTTTCTTAATTAAATGATCATTTACTATTTTAACTTTTCTGCATTTAAAATAACATTAATTCCGTGTTCCATCATCATCATTCATCTGGTAGATTGTAATTAGATGCAAGGAAAAAGGAATATGCAATGTGTGAGGTGTCTTGTTGCAAACGGACGCCTTTATCGACGTCAAGGAGCCATGCATGCATAATTAATGGTTGGCTTCGCTGCTTCAGGACCGTAGAAAATTCAAATTATTAACGTATAATAATAATTTAAAAGTAATTGAAAAACAAATACTGGAAAACAATATATATATAAATATATATATTTATTTTCTTTTTCTGGTGGAAAACTGGCAAATAATGTGGGACTGGATGAGACACAAAAGTCCATGAACATGTGAACCATGGGCATGGTTTGTCCTTGTATGCGAGTTGGTCGAAATTCTTTATTTTATTTTTATTAACAAGAGCATAGTTTAATTAGTAATAATATGAAAAATAAATCTGGTATTGAATTTGAGTGGCCCTTAAAACCTCAAGGATTTTTAATTGTTGATGTCATATGAATGCAGCACTTGAACATGCAATGATGCAAGAAGTGAGTTAAATTGTGAAACTAGGAGAGGAGAATGTGAAGGATTCTTAATTTGCTCTGACGGAATACAAATCTTTTTGGAAGATTTGTCTTCAAACCAGCATGCACCGACACACACACATATGTATATGATGACGCTTATTGATTGTGATGAGCAAACCACCAAGTGATTGGAAAAAGAAAAAAGAATACAAAAAACTAGAGTTGTTCATCGATCCTTTGGTAACTTCATATATTCTTTCTGATGTATTAATTCAGTTCAAAGTCTTGTAATTATTTATAGATTACTAAAAGAAAACAATTGTTCCAACTTCAAATGCTGATATATATCAAATGCAAAATAATTTTAATTTTTTGTTTAATCCGATTCCTTCCCAAAGCATGGATGAATGTCTCCTTCATTTTAAATTAAGAAAAGGACATTAATTCTAATCCGTTCAAAACAAAAGAGAATTAGAGAGTTGAGAAGAATTAATTAGAAAGTATAAACTAAACAAGACGACCATTATTTCATTTTCAGGCCAGCAAAATATCTCAAAATCCTCACCAACTGGAAAAGTTGGAAAGCTGGGAGGAGAAATAGAAAGGCGGATCTATCAGTTCAGTACTCACTAGTCAAATACTCAAATGTGTAGAAACAAAGAAAAAGAAGATGTATATGTGTGTATATATACATGCATAATTTGATAAGATGGGAGAGGGGGCCATAACTCTCATAAGCCATTGGATGATTGAAGTATACCAAGGCCTGGCTTTTCCTTTCCTTTTTCCACTGCATGATTCATGGTTTTGTACTATGAAAATGTAGCACTTGCTGTCAATGCGCGCCAAACCTGCCTTAATAATAGACGGGAGAAAGAAAAATGGAAGGTCCAGACCCCACATGCATTTGAAACATATACACCGGCATTGGTGAGTACGATGCCGATGCCACCTATATTATTTCCTTTATTTCTTTTACCTATTAAACTTCGCATTCTAAACTACTATATAATCTATGTCACTTAGGATTACGGTTTTCACTTGTAAATGAAAAGTTTAAGCTCGATTTTCACTAAGCGTAAATTTGAATCAAATTATTATGATTAGCCCATTATGAGCTCATCTCATTCATCCACCCTTACTATAGACAATATATATGGTCTGTATTAAAATAAAGCTACTATAATCTATGGAATGAGGATCAAATTTCAGAATAAAGGGGTAAGCACATTGTTTTGGCTAATTAGCCTAGGAGGGTTAGCAACTTTTTGAAAGTTTTTCTCATTCTATTTTCTCTTTTCTTTCTTATGATAGCCTTGTTACTTAATGATTGAAACCAGAAGTTATCTAGGTCACCTTTTAAATAGCAACTTTGCAACAAAAGAACCAAACAAGATATCGTCAAAACTGTTTAGACTAATATTGTCATAATTTCAATGTTTAAGAGAATTATTGAATAATAGTTAGATGAGCAAAAACTTCTGGATAAATTTAACTTTTTGTAGAGATGATTTTTAGATGACGACCTCGAAATAAACGGTTTAAATTGTCGTGCAGAATTGCATGAATGAGAATGAAAATAATATGATTTCCAAATAAGAATGTTGTTAGCATTCTTCTTTGACCTAAACCACCTCTCTCTTATTTCACTTTCTCGCTTTGTGTTTTTACCTCTGCTGCTAGAAGAATAGTAATAATCTACAACCATCACGATCCACCCAGACCCCCTAACGAATAATATGAATGGATTCTCGTCACCGCATCACACGTGATAAAGATGAACAGCCTCCTCTACCTAACGCCGCGGAGAAACTGGACAACATATTGCAATACAACTGCAATGTATCCATGTTTGACTTGTATATGCATGTCATGTGCCATATTTGACTACGAGAAGTGGAATTCAAGGTGGAGCAGAGACACGGCACATTGTTCCAGCCAACTTGGCTGTGCCCATATCTGCAAAATTCCAGAAGATTAGAAAACACGAACTGCATAAGGCAGTAATCACCAATCTTCAACCTAACATGCCGAGTTAATGCTTTCAAATCACTCGAAAAAACCAACTCCTAATAATAACCAACATGCATGTAGGATTTAGCAACTAATACTTTCCCTGCAGCGACCATCATCCCTACACTAACAGATTACCAAAACAGAGACCATGTACCAACTAATTCACAACCATTACTACCGGACCTTGAACCAGAAGCTGCCTAATTGAGACATCATATCGAAAATGTCTCGAACACCACACGAGACATCACACACTACTCTCTTTCTTTAGTGTTGCAGGTCTTTGTACATCTTCCAGTGCAGAATTCCAGTGTGGAAGTCCGCAATTCTTGGCGGGAACACGATTAATAGAGCAAATAAGACTTGCATCATAAGGCATTCCTTGTCTCTCTAGTATCGTAAATCATTAGACCGGTGAGAACATTTCGTTAGTCTCACACTCTTAATTCCACCAACAATGTCAGAGACATAACCCTTCCATGAAGAATTCATCATGCTTAAGTATCCATTTCTAAAAAGCGGCGCCATGGTGATGTACTTGCCTAATAATTCTGAGCTTGAATCTACCCATTTTTCGGTCTCATTAGCTTATTAGTTAGCGCTCCAACTGAGTACATCATATTAAATCCAAATAATCAAATACAAATTACATCAAATGCAAGAACATGGCTGCAGAAAGTGAGATGCTGTACGAGGTTGAGTGTTACTAATTATCAACTATATCATCCAATATTTTTGTACAATTTGTATATACAATATCACCAGCATATGATCCAGTATCGATGCTTCCACGTATAATAAGACCCAAGGAAATCAGCAACTCAAAGAATCTAAGACTGTTTGAAGCTTTCATACAAAGAAAGAAAACAAACACAGGACTGGGATCTCAACTTAAATGTATTCAGAAAGTAGTTTTCCTTTCCTTCCACCAGCGACCAGCAATCTAACACGAAGTTAAGCCTGCTCTTCAATGATATCATGTCCCCTCCCAGGCAAACCTACAATGTATAGCAACGAAAGAGTTTATCGAAGAATTTATCTTCCATCCAGCATCTTCCTACAATAAGTGCTGAAATGCATTAGCCAGTATCTGAAGAATTTAAAAGTTAGATTTCACAAAAGCAATCTATGCATCAAATGCTCAACAAATCAGCAAATCCAACACTGAATAATTTGTGTATTATTCCTAACTTCCAACAAGCACACGGTTCTTCGAAAAAAAAAAGCACAACTCTGAAGGGGTTGCATGGACCCCATCAAGCTTGTGAAAATCTGGAACTTCTGTTTATAAATAAAAGTAAAAAAAAATTGAAAGTGTTTAAAAACTATCTTCTCAATTTAAAGTTACCGAGAAACATGAAAATGGGATATTTTTCCAAGGCCACTCAATTAAAAACCAAGGGTTTCTTAATTGAATTACAGACTACGTGGAAAACACTGCATGAAGAATATGGGTTGATGTCGCTTACATTGACAATTTGACATAGCAAGTCTATAATACGGCAATGTGCACAGAACATCATCTCCAAAATATTAGTAGGTTTCAACCTCCAAGAGGAAGGGGCCATTTTCTAGAAAAGGCCATGTTTGATGTTCAAGATCTTTTCTCTACGAGAGGTCTTTACAGCCCATCAAACGAGTGCCAACCTAAGAGCATACTTCATAACTCGATATTCAGTAAACACATGTTCCTATCCTCTAATTTTCAATTTAAAGTATGAAAGACTACTGCTAATGCTAACTTACCAACTTGCTCCCAGGCGTTTCTTGGACTACTCAAAGTCTAAAGTGCATTAACTTGCTGAAGATCAGTACAGCAATGGTCTGAACTCCACATCATGCCAAATTTCCAATGCATTTCAACTATTTCCCTCAAATTGAAGGTGCTCGATAAATTTATTAAATGTGACTATTTGTTTATTATCTTAAACTCACCATACCTTCATCCCTCCTGCCTCAGACTTCACAAATGAATGTGTGCAACCCAAATCATAGGAAATCTCAGATCTTTGATAAGTGTTTTGGAGAAACAATCAAGTTTGACATAATGTTTAGTTCTGACTCCATACTTAATCAGTTAATCCACCTTCCTAACAAAGAATACTATGATTCCAGCCAAACCAAAATAGAATAAACAATGATTAATATGAGCCGCTGGTGCAGCTTCTTTTGGTTACTTCCTAATGATAAATTTTGAGAGCTAATATTGGCCCTCTAGAAATTATATGCTGCACTCCTCTCTATACAAATTTTTCCTTGTACTTTTAAAACATGAGGGCGGGAAGACCTTTAGGAGTGCCAATAACATCTCCCTAATTTTTTCACACCATCGTCCTAACTCTGTTTCATGATCATCATTCATCAGTAAGAATAAATTTTCTTTTAAAGCATTACAATGTTACCAAAACATCAACCATCAAATTAGCATCATCGTACTGATTCAAGGCATTGCTAAAGTGTCTTGGATATATCTAAATTTTAGACTCGACACCCCTAATGCGTCATGCCTACAAATTTGAGTGCACTCACTTGATAGCCTCCGAGACTGGACTGCATATCAGACGTAGGAGTTTCCAACCTTGTATAACTAGTGAAACGAGTAACTAGCAAGACATACATTGCCATACATACATACATACATAACAAGTCAATGCCACAAGCACTAACAAAGTTCATTTTTTTCATGGCAATCAATTCTTAGAACACTTGATTCTCAACATTTGTTGCCAGAGCGAAGCGCTTTTGTCACACTATGTATCTAGCTTCTCGAGCCTCATGCTGATCACCCATTAAATTCTAATAATCAGAAGAAAAAAGAGCAATCTTGAACAACCCAATTCATCAATGCAAAGAAATCACGCACTCAACCCATCATTCTGCAAAGATTAAAAGTCAATGATAAAGCAAATCGGCACAAACCCAACATTCCAGAAACGAAAACAAAGCAATTGAGATAAAAGAAAACGCAAAAAGGACAGTAGAAAATTACCGTACAGGGGGCGCCGGGGAAGGAGAAGACAGTCGAAGAAGCACAAGGGAATCAATCAGAGTGGGGATCGTAGTAATAGTCATCGTAATCGACGGTGGTGGATGAGTCATCGGAGTCGGAGTAAGAGTAGGAGTCGAGCGGAGGGACGCAAAGGAAGGTCCAGAGGCAGAAAGCCAGGCGACCCAACTGCTGCAGAGGGAGGCAGAAGATGAGATCCAACAGCTGGTGGCTGCTCAAGCGCTCCGGTAAGCATGCCAAGTACTGCCACGTCTCGGCCGACAGGTGCGCCACCGACTCCACCATCAGGCAGTTGAACACCATTTTCGTGCCTCCTCTGTGGACTTGGCGTGCGTATGGTAACGGGACTCTGTTCTGTTCTGTTCGTCTTATTTTTGTTGAAAGTTGGGCAATTGGGACTCAAAAATTGAATTCTGCAAAACAAATGGCGGAGTTTGACTGAGTGGATCTCAATTTTGACCGCTCTGTCTTACTTTCACCGTTGGAGTCGTAGATATACTCAACTCAAGAAGTTATAGTTATATTTTGTTATTAACACGTTATCTATTAGCAGTTATTGAAAATCTGCTTTAACACGTTATCTATTGGCAGATGGCGTCCTTGATGTTTATAACATCAATCATTTAATCTTGTTGAATGTCAGATAATTCATAAATAATGACAACGACCCGCCCTGCATTTTGTTCAACAAGTGTATTTAGAGCTGCTGTTTCCTAACCCTTCTTACCAAACTACTATTTTAGGAACCAACTGTTGCTGTCTTTAAATATTGCCAGAATACTGAAATCACAATAAAAGAAAAGTAAATTGAGTTGGGGGTAACTGTCTTGGAAATTCAAAGGCATGGCATGGTATCCTATGATCCTATCCCATCTACAAGAACCCAAGTTGCATTGATTTGGAGAGACACTTATAAATAACTCTCTTTCAGTTGTATTATGATGTACTGACTCCTTTTCTAAAAATTCTATAAATCTCTGTGTATCCCCCTATTAGTAAGAACTTCAATGCAAAACAAAGATGACATTGCAATATTTTTTCACGTCAATCTCGTATTGCCCTATATAAAACTAAGGGGTATGCTTATCCACATACCATTTTTTACTTTTCACACATCTTATTAATTTTCGACCGCCAAATCTGATGAATTAAAGAAAATCAAATGAAAAAATTAATAAGAGATGTGTGAGAAATCAAAATCACACACATCAGGAATTAAAACACATCACATTATGTAATTGGCTTTCGACTATAACTCAAGACAGGGCACCAAAGTTGGATCGCAACTTCAATGGGTCATCACATAAATATGGGCCAGATTTAGCCCATTCCACAAAGCCCCTCTGGCCATTGGAGTTGTCGTTGGTAAAAGTAGGAAAGAAAAAACAAAAGATGGAAGTAGTGAAGTGAGAAGTAGACACTTTGGCTGTGAAACCAAAAACAAGGGGATGGATGCGGTGAAGCTATGGAGCCTATCCTCGCAGCCACTGAAGCACCTCTTCCGCGTTGCTTCCACCACCACCACCACCACCACTCTCAGACGACCATTTTCTCATTCTTCTTCGTATTCTAGAGTTGTCCTCCGCTGTTGCTCTTCCACCTCCACCCCCACCACCACTCCCGCCAACGCCGCCAGAGCCGGCGGCCGCGACCGGCGCGCATCCACATCTTCCTCCACCTCCGATAAAGACGCTGTTCGAGCCATTCGTTTGAAGAAGGTAAGTTCTATCCAATGAAGCTCTGACTGATACTCTGAAACTTTAATGGCAGAATTCTGGGACATGAAGGAATTCAAATTCTGGGCTTCAAACTTGCTTCTCACTTTGAATTTCCATATGGGTTTCGTAGGTAGAAGAACTGAGGAGTAAAGGTTTGGAGCCATATGCTTATGGGTGGGAAAGGACTCACTCTGCTGATCAGCTGCAAGATATATACAAGGATTTAGCGGACGGTGAAGAGGCAAAAGGCGAGAAGGATGCTGTGTCCATTGCAGGAAGAATCGTGGCTCGCAGAGCGTTTGGAAAGCTTGCATTTTTGACACTGAGGGACGATTCCGGCACAATTCAGGTTAGGAAAGCTTGCATTGTTATAATATTCATGTCTTAACATGTTTGCAAATATTGATTGGCTATATCTCATTCCTCGTTTCTTTTGAAAAAACGCACTTTTAATTACCGTTTAAGTGAAACGAAACGAGCACTTCGATAAGCTGTGAGTGAAGTTATGGACATTTGGTTTCAGCTTTATTGTGAAAAGGAACGGCTTGCAGACGAACAATTTGATCAGCTAAAGGCACTTGTTGATATTGGTGATATAGTTGGTGCTAGTGGATCCATCAAACGGACAGATAAAGGTAACTTATTTCATGTTTCTTGTTTATAAGTAGTTGCTAAGCTTCACTGATAGGAGAAATGGCTTCCATAATAAAACGAACAAATATTATACCTGAGTTATGGATTAGTTGCTAGATAAAAGTAAAAGCCTTTTACTATTTGCGAATTTCCATTGGTTAATTATGTTAAACCTACCAACAAGTTTCATGCTTGTCTAGAAAGAGGTTATATTTGCTTCAAGGTCCTGCAAAGAAAGCTAACGAACATTCCTGGTTAATTCCTCAGGGGAGCTTTCGATTTATGTGAATTCTTTTGCAATTCTTACAAAATCTCTACTCCCGCTGCCAGACAAGTATCATGGTCTTACAGATGTGGACAAGCGCTACCGTCAACGGTGAGTTGATATTTTCTTTTTGAGTATTACCTTTTTTATGTCTAGACATTATACAGAAATCTTTCTTTCCTCCTGTATATGATAAATAGATGTGAAAATTTTGGTTTACTTACAGGTTTATAATTCTTTTTGTTTGTTGTGTCGTATTTTCCTATTAATATTTAGGTATGTAGATATGATTGCTAATCCTGAGGTAGCCGATGTATTCCGGAAAAGAGCAAAGGTAAATCATTCCTCTTCTCTCCTTATCAGAAAACAATTAAAACCTACTAGATTTTTTAGATGTTCCTTTGTATGTTTGATAATTTTAGAACTTACAGTTCCGTTATTGAAAATAATTTAATTTTTGGTTTTACTGATTAGATTATATCAGAGATACGAAAGGCAGTGGAGTCTGATGGTTTCGTTGAGGTTGAAACTCCAGTTCTGCAGGTTTGACAATTTCTCCCAGTCTCATATTTGTTTGGCGCTTTAGATGTTTGATTTGTTAGGCTCTGTTTCTGTGGTTATTTTAGATAGTATATGCTCATATCATACACGTATTCAATTAAAAGCCTGGCTGAAAGTTTTTCCTTGTAAATTGGAACTGAACAACTTGAAGTGGAGTTCATCTTGTGACCATAAAACTTTATATTTTAACAGTATTTTTTAGATGACAATTGACCACTGGCTGTTTAGTCGTTGACTTATTTGTACAGTTAAGAGAGAAATTGCGACTGCACGTAGAGAAATAAATAATTAGTGCAAATCCAAAATGGTCACTGATTAACTTGTTTACATATTCATATCAGTTGGTGATGGTTATGCAAGAAATTGTTACCTGGAGTGATTTTTACAAGTTAAAGAAATACTATTCAATTCCTGGAATATATAATTTCTGATTATTTATATGAATTTATTTTAATATCATATACCTGGAACTTGGTTTTTAATTGATTTGATAAACTAGGGAACAGCTGGTGGAGCGGAAGCTAGGCCATTTGTAACACACCATAATTCACTTGGAAGGGACCTGTATTTGAGAATAGCAACTGAGCTCCACTTAAAGAGAATGCTGGTGAGGACTTTACTTTTGTTAAGAATGCGAATTATTACTGGTTCACAGAAACACTGTCAAAGCTTGGTTTAAGTTTTGTACAGTAGCAAATGATTCACAGCATATTTCATTTCTCTATACTTCTGGGCATATATTACACTTGGATTAAATATTGAAAAGGATCTTTCTATGGATGACAGGTTGGTGGGTTTGAAAAAGTGTATGAGATGGGTCGAATATTCAGGAATGAAGGCATTTCAACTCGTCATAATCCTGAATTTACCACAATAGAGGTAATTAATTATTACTGTCTATTTCAACTCGTCTGAATATACTTTACCAAATTAGCATGGCTGGGTATAGGCTATTATGTATTTAACTTTCTTAGTTTAATCAAGTGAAGCTCTGATCATTATTGGTATTAGTCTAATCTTAGATGTACGAGGCATATTCAGACTATGAAAGCATGATGAACATGGCGGAGGAAATTGTTACACGATGTGCGCTTGCAGTTCATGGGACTCTCACTGTTGATTATCAGGTAAATGCGACTTCACCCAACTTGTGACGGGATTTCTCTGCAGTTCACATTTCTGTGAAAAGCAAGTTGGAAATTACGTGTCCTTATTAGTTAATATATGATATTGAGTTGCTTTTAATACGTTGTAACTGGTATCATATTCTATTCAGGGGGCTGAGATACATCTTGAGCGGCCTTGGAGGAGGGAAACCATGCACAATCTTGTAAAAGAATCCACTGGGATTGATTTTGGTGAGTTGGCCAATGATCTTAAAGTGGCTAAAGAAGTTACTTTGAAAACACTTGGAGTTGACCTTGATCACAAAGACAAAGTTTCTATTGAAGCATGCACATCTACGGGCCACCTTCTTAATGAGGTTGATCTCAATCTACAGTCCATAATTCTTGATCTTGGTTTTATATGTGGATAGACTTATTAGTTTGCTGAGTTATCAATCTGATGGGAGGCTGTTGGTATGAACAGAACAGATTTCAGTGATGAAAATCGGACACTCTTTAAGTGTGGATTTATTATTGTTATTGCTTGGTTCTAGGTTGTCTCCTTTTTTTTTCTGGTCCTAATAATTCATATCTCCAGGTTTTTGAGATTGTTGTAGAATCAAAGCTTTTGCAACCCACATTTGTTTTAGACTATCCTATTGAGATATCTCCTCTGGCCAAGCCACACCGAAGGTATGATACGAACCATGTTGGTTTACATACTACTAGCAATTAGATCACCTTACTCCTGAGTACTTCCAAATTAGAAATGCAGGGTTGACTGAGAGATTTGAGCTTTTCATCTGTGGTCGTGAGCTTGCTAATGCTTTCTCTGAACTGACTGATCCTATGGATCAGGTAATCATGAACCACTGATTGTCTATTTTCACTGCCAATTGTTGTATAGTTCACTAAGTTGGTTTCTATTACAAAGCATAGAGAATTTATGATTGGTGATAAATTTTGGCAGAGAGGACGGTTGGAAGAGCAAGTGAGGCAGCACAATGAGAAGAAAGCGGCAGGTAATTCCGAAACAGATGGTGCAGATGATAAAGGAAAGGAAAAGGATGACTCGTATGAGGTGACTGTTGATGATGATTTCATTACAGCTTTGGAATACGGGATGCCTCCAGCTTCAGGAATGGTACGGTCATTATCCTTCCTTCTGCATCTTTGTAATTTGGGAGAAAATCATAGGAAAACTAATGGGTAGAAGTTGTATATATTTTCAGGGACTTGGAATTGACAGGCTAGTCATGCTTTTAACAAACTCGGCAAGCATTAGAGATGTAATTGCTTTCCCGGTTCTTAAAGTTCATCAATAAGGTCT
Source organism: Pyrus x bretschneideri (assembly GCF_019419815.1). NCBI lineage: Eukaryota > Viridiplantae > Streptophyta > Magnoliopsida > Rosales > Rosaceae > Pyrus > Pyrus x bretschneideri. Next base: position 241,226 of record NW_025999789.1, on the reverse strand, counting down.
GAGGCAGCAAGAGGCCCTAGGATGAGTTATAATATTTGAGTTCAAACTGCAACGGGCTTTATTTTTCGTTCATCTATTTCTACCGATGCCCAGTTTAACGGGCAACGGATCGCTTGGTTTGTTACTTGTGGTTCCGCCATTTAATGTTGGAGTTTAGCAGAAGAAGATTAAGGGCTCGTTTGGTTGTGATTTTTAAATGATTTGAAACGTTTTTAAAGAAAATATTTTTGGGTTCTAAAAGTGTTTTTACTGGATTTACTAGTATTTTTACTAAGAATTGTTTTCAAAAATATTTTCATCAAAAGCGTTTTCAGTCATTTTAAAAGCACGTCTAAATGAGCTCGTACTTCTTGGAAAATTACTGATAACGAAGGTGTAGTTATTAACTTCGAAATATATTTTAGGTGGTCTTGTTTTGTTCAGATGATGTACGGATCCGACCATATGAGGGTGTGTCGGTACAATCTCTCTCTCTTTCTCTTTAAAAAAGAAAAGAAAAGGACAGAGATTTCTTTCTTAATTAATTTATGAGAAAAAGAGAGCCAAATTCGTAAAAAAAGAATATGACTAGCGAGCAGTGATATGAGAATACAACTACACAATACGAATAATGGCGATTTGAATCTGACGGCATGATTTCAAAGTTCAATCCTGGGCTGGTCTGATGTCCCCAAATATTAAATTCCATATATTAAATTATGGGGTTTGCATGCATGGACCATATATCTACGAATTATTAATTTAATCACGTGCATGCATGTTACCAATATTCCTTCATTAATCAATCACATCTAACCACAAAAAAAAAAAAGGGGATTAAGGACGACATTCAAGTACATGTATAAGTTATGTCTAAGCATGCCCGATGACTAACGAATCTGAACCTATCAATTGTTCTTTTTCTTCTTTTATATATTTATTAATAACGAAAAAAAATTACATCTAATGAGTGGAGATAAAGTTTTCTTTGCTATTGTAAACAATTCAAACATATCTAATATCATAATTAGTGATTATTCTTTCAAATATTATAAATAATTATATCTATATTGGATTTGTTGTTACCATTTTGTTGTGTAACCCTGATATTATATATAAAGAAGAATTGATTGTAGCCTAGCCTTTTATTTGAGATTACGAGACTCGGGTGGTTGATTATTTGTATTCATAAAATTAACAATGGCAGGCATGAATCCTAACAACACACATAAATAAATAATAAATAAATACATTAATTTTCTATAGAACGATAAGCTTGCCTAATTAAAAAAAAAAATACAATTTGGCATGCCATTTCCACTTGAGAGCATATATTATAAGAGAGAATGATACAAAATATAAGACTAGTATTTGCCTGCCTGACTGATGGTTGGTACTTGCTAATTGGTAATCAAGGGAAAGAAAAGAAGCTTTTGGATTTGGATTTGGATTTGGATTTGAGATAGATAGGGTTGTCGTCATGGGTGCTTTCCTTTCCAGCTAATTAAAATTCCATTATTCAAAGCCTTCCCTTCCCTTTCCTTCGTTTTTGTTCTTTCTTTCTTTCTTTCTAAACTTGCAGACTTTGCTCTCTCATTTCATTTTCTGTTTCTTCTCAACGTTGTCCTTGATGTTCATCATGTTCATGACGGAGGATGTGGAAGTGGAACCCTGAAAGAACAGGGTATCATCGTAATTTCAGTCTCCATAGACATAATTGCTGCTTTCTTTCTGTTCCCTCCCTCTACTTTATAATTTATAAAAGGGCATCCCATTCCCACAAGCATAGGCAGTAGGCAATAAGCAAGCCTCATTTTTTATGCTTTACTTTTTAGGTTGGTTTGTTGAGAGTCTTCTCCTTCTGGTGGGAGGAGTTGGAATCCAACTTCACCGGCCTTCATTTGTAACAGATAGTGCGCGTACGGACGTTGCCAAATTCATACTTTGTCGCATTTTTTGAGAATTGAGATTGGAACTGCAAAATGAGATAATTTGGAACGCAGGCAGGCAGGCACATAGATAGATAGATAATATATATATATATATATATATATATATTTATATTTGATGAGGTTTGCGTCTTGCAAGATTCATTGTCCTCCCTTGATTTGCTTTTGCAAGCCTAATTCCCCTCACATATACACTCCTGGATCAGCTCGAATTACAGAATTCCCCAACTCCACCTCCACCTCCACCTTTGCCTAATTCAAAACTTGCATCAGTTCCTGAGACATCTGATCACTTGGCTGATGAAGAAATCATCAAGGAGGAAAAGTTATTAGGTAATGCGAATCCACAACCATCTACTGCTCAGCCTAGTCTCAAAAGTAGTCTCCGAAAACCCAATTCGGACTCCAGTGCTCCAAAACAGGAGGAACTAAAGAAGACAGTGCAGTGGATAGACATTTTAGGGAAGCAGCTTGTTGACATCAGGGAATTTCAGTGCAGGTACGTGGTCTCTACTCTCTCTCTCTCTCTCTCTCTCTTTCTCTCTCTACCATGCTACTTCATTATTGTACTCAAATTATTTTGCGTTTAGTTTTTCTTTGGGTGGAATTCTTTGATTAATTCTCCAAGATTGACAGCTTCCAATTTCTGAAAATATGTAGAAAATCCTACATCAGAATTCAGAATTCAGAATTCACACATGATGCTTGATCTTGGTTTTCTTTCTGAATGTTAAGTAGGTCAGAAAACATCATAAACTACTGTATCTGAAAAGAGAGAAATTTCTACGAGTTCTGGTTGGAAAATTTGGATCGTTTCTCCTTTTTGGTCCAAGTGTAGCATTCATGTGAAAGTTGAAACCAAACATGTGCATTCAGTGATGTTTTATCTATAATACAACACAGTATGGATTACCACGCTCAATATGCAATGCGCAATTGTGCATGCCTCAGTTTCTACATCCCCTTGAAATACCGATTCTTTTCTGCTTTTCATCTTATTATGCTTACTAATGCCTTTCAAATTTGGTTTTGGTTTCTCACCTAATCACTGCGTGATTCGTGTTTCTTCAATAGTGAACTAGAAGATACAGACAATGAAAACGAGAACAGAAGAGGCTGTGTTTGCATTATTTTATGAAACTTCTCGATTAGCGTCCGCTCTGCAAATTCCAAAGGAAATCACAGCAATTCCAGGAGAGAAAGAAAGGAAAATTCATGTTCTTCATGCGATGAGTCTAAAATTGAATGGCACTCAGGTGTTTGAAATTCAGTTTTAGTCCATTTCACGTTACCAAATTACAGCGTAGCTGCAGCTCTCACAGGACTGTTTTATGCACTCAAGAGAGTCACTTTTCGTTTATGAGAATGTTAACAACATTGCATTCTTTTGATTATGAAACTTCTCACAAGTTCAGACACAGGATCGGGAACAGACCAATCATCCATTCATGCGCAGCCGTTACTTTGTAATCGCCGGGGCTTACATAGATCCAGGGGCCAGGAACACCGTATTTATACTTGATAAAGTTGTTTTTTCATTTAGATGGTTAATGCTTCAGCGGAGGTGCCCTGAAAAATGATTAAGATGCAATAATATTTGTAAACACAAAAGCAATCGACACTCCTGTCATTAGATTATGTATACGAAACTTTTTGTTACCCTTTTAAGTTTCTTTCTATCTTCAATTCTTGCAAATTACAAACAGAAGATTCTCATCGGAGAAAAAGATTGAAGCAAGCAAGAATAGAGAAAAAATATCTTCCAAACTCATCCAAATCTAATGCCATGAACAAATTGATATTAGCGAAACTGATCTGTCTGAAGCACGAGATAGCTGATGGCTCAATCAATCCCTTCGTTGACTTGCCGTTAAGCTCAAATGCAGACCAGCTCAAGTCCTTTTAGCTTTTGAAGTAGCTCATTGCTCTATTTCTTGTCGAAAATGCCAAATATAGATTTTATGGCGTTGATGGCATTTTCGTTGATGAATGATTCGTCAAATCTTTTCAATAGAGGATCAAAAGCCTCAGCTTTTCTTACATTCTCTAGGTCAGGATCAGTCCGAATTCTCTGTTGACAGTAATAGTAATAAATTCCATAAGAAGCTCTATGAAATAAACCATGGTATTCTCAAATATAGGTACGTTACCTTGAAGTCTTCAAATCCAGCTTTCAGGGCATCCTCAAGTGCAGAGATCCCAGCTTGTATCTATATAAAGAATTACAATATAAACAAATCAGTTAGTTGATCACAACATTGATTACAAAAGAGAGAATCCTTCACAATTTATTTAACCTGACAACAACGTCAGCTGTAGAAGGATAAATCAAAATCTAGTTAAAATGGCCAAACCTTTGAACGCCAAAACCAAGGGAAATGTTGAAACCGAAGCACATATTAATCGTAATGATAGTATTCTTATTGGAAATACCTGATTAAGCTTAGAATAACAACAAGAAACATTGTAACTTGCCACTGAAGCTTCATCTAACTCAGGTTTTGATCCTAGCACAGATTCAAATTTCTCCAATGCTTCCTCATATTTCCCGCCCCTTTTTCAACCAATAAAAGGACAACGGAAAAGAATGTTGTAAGTGAGATCAACCTCCGGTTATCTGAAGTTTAGACTTCATCCGAGGTCATAATGAAGAAAAAACTTGGCTAAATGGAAGCAAACTGAACCTTTTAACTTTCCTTATCAAAGAAAGATGAAGAAGGAGAGAACATGCAATAAATATAAGATCAAGCTGCATACTTATAAAGCTGGAGGCCTTGTCGAAGGTCACTTTCTCTCTGCGCCTTTTGTTCCTTTTTCCTCAGGTAGTTTTGCATCTGAAGTCATTTTACATACAAACATATAGAGACTACATTGGAGTCCATTTCTAGAAATATCTTCTTAAACAAGAAGAAACAATTCAGCATTATTTGTGTTCGCAACTGGAACAATGATTCACTTACTTGGATATCCCTCAATCTTCCGCTAATTACACCAGAATTCCTCTCAGCTCTGATAATCTCCTTTTCTGTTAATTCACCTGAAGTATCTAAATTGCCTGGAAAGAAACAAAATTTCCAAAAACCTCAGACAATGTTACAAAAGATTGATTTAAGAGGTAGGAGCTTTGGACTTGAATGAATTATGAGTATTTTAGTCGCGATAACAAGTACAAACAAGGCAGATAGAATGAGCTAACCGTATCTCTTCTGCATTCGCATGAGAAGTGGACCGATCCTCTGGCGAATGGTGTACATTGTCCTCCCATACTCGGCAGCAGGCCATATTTCATCCCCAAAAACTGCACTGCATGGATAGAACTCTTTGATCACATTGCCAACACAGGCAATCATCGGTAGTTTTTTGCATATCCATAAATAACTCATCAAAAGAGCAAAAAGAAAAATTTATGCACGTGCCAAACTACGATTGCTTTAAGAACAATATGTGAAAGTCATGATATTCCCTTAGGCTATAATACTTAACCTTCAAAATCATAAATACAATGCTACAAACAATTAGAAGGGACACTAACTAGAACGTATTATATGAGTTTAATCACAAATGGAACTGGAATGACACTAAATCGACAATTGATATCGTATAAAAACCACAGTTTAGTGTCCCTTTATTGATATATTATTGTCCCTCGGATTCCATTTCAATTAAAAGCTGGTAACCAATTTCATTTGAGTGTATATATATTTCCGGATAAATTTTCAGAAATATGCAAAGAAAGAGTCATGCTGTTCAACAATCATACAAATAAAGCCACCGAAATTAGAAGGGGAAGAAAGGATTAGATAACAACCTTGTGGCAACAACTTTATCGCCAACGGTGAACTTGCCAGTTTTGTCAGCAAATCCACCGGGCGCAATGGCATCAATGTAAGTTCCGCCGTCTCGGCCCTTGGAGAATTTCAGCCCGTAAGGCTGCACCAGTTCCACCTCATACTCTTCATATGCTTCTGGTTTTCCTTTTTCCTCTCCTCCTCCTTCACTTCCACTCTCTGCTGGTTTCGACTCAGTTTCCGATGCTTTTACGACGAAAACAGACAGTCTTACCAAATGGGTGTTGATAAAACAGCTTGAAGTGCTCAGACCAGAGAAATTCTTGGTCGGAGAAAACATAAGTGGGTGGTACTTGTTCTGCTGCTTGGTCAAAGCACTTGTTGGTGGCAATGGCGGTGAAGAACAGAGAGACAGGTGACTTGTTGAAGCCAAAGACATTGTCTTCTGTTTTTGTTTAAGCGGAAATTAAAGTACAGGAGAAGAAGATGAAGATGTTGGAGTTGCTGAAGGGATGTGGGACGGAAATTCCGTTTGTTTGGTCTCAAAGAGAAAGCTTTTGGATTACAGCGAGTCCATGACTAGTGGCCCTAATAGGCTCGTCTTCAGTTCAAGGATGTCATGACACGTGTTACTTATATGGGTGGTTGCCAAGAAATTTTTTTTTATTGTGAAGGGAACATGAGTGGTACATCACGTGTTTTTATGTAAGTGATGGAAAATTTTATTTTTTAAGTTATTAACTTTTTAATACATATATTCTATCATTTGTATAATAATATATGGTGTAACTCGTGTACCGATCACATTAAAAAATCTTTTGTTGCCAAGGAAATCTAATGGTATGACTTCTGTGTTACTGCAGAAACAAAGTAGTTGTGCACCATGCAACTTTAATTGTGAATACAATCATTGCAAACTTTCAATTAAAAAATAAAAATTATCATTAGCATTCTAAACTTTTTATAATTAGAAAGGAAAATACATTTGTATGTAGTGTAGTATGAGATTTTTGAAATGCTAATAACAATTCCCAAAAAATAAAACTGTGAAACGCATATGTGAATTACAGTTTAGTGTCGTTGAGATTATATGTATATTACAACATAACTCCAAACATATTAATAAAAAATGGTTCAAACCCTTGAATCCAATGAAACATTAACATGTCTTATAATTTCATAGGACAGCATCTTATTGTGTGAGTGTTGTAATAACGGCTCGAAAATTAGTAGCAAAAGGAAGACATACATTAGTATTAGAATAGCTATAGTTAACGAAAAATCATCAATTAATGGGATTTATTATATGTACTTAAAATTCTTATTTTGCACTTTAAATTTTTTATATTTAGAAAAAAAAATGCATTTATAAGAAGTGTAAAATAAAACTTTTATAGTACCATTAACAATTTTCTTATTAAATACTAAACAATAACACGGTGTTTCTGAACGAATACTAATAAACAACAAAAACACAGATGAAGCACGTTGGCAGTAATAATCTATAGGTGTAAGATACACATTGCTCCATCTTCCACTTCCAACCATGGTACAGTTTCCCCATAGCTCAAACAGGTCTACATCTTCATCTTCACATATTCCCTTTTATTCCTACGCAAAAACAAACGGGACAAAAACGAATCTGCTAATCTACAAGCATATCGATCTGGTGACATGCTGCGAGATTTGCCCTGACATTGTCAAAACCTGTTGAGGAAGAAAACACAAAGATTAAGACTCAATTTCCATCTACATCTGTTCAAAACTAAAACCATTAAGCCCTATATAAAGCTTTCTTCACCTGCTTATTGCAGATTTACAGGAACTCTCTGAACGAATTAAAACCTACAACGTGGAAGAAAGAAAATCGTATAAGCTCGAATGCTGTGTCAGAGTGAAAATGGGTTAAGCTTGAATGCTATGTCAAAGAAGAAGATATTGTAGCAAAATACCAATAGTTTATTTCTTCAAAATGTTGCTAGAGAGGATTTTCTTCCCATAAGGACTGGTCCGAAGAACAGGCATGTGAGGTTTTATTGCATCCACCAACTTAGAATGAAGGATTCCCTGCTCAAACAGCAAAGAGAATTTCTGAAGGGCAAGCATAGAAGAACCTCATCATTGCCACGATGAAAAATAACTTGGAAAATTGATTTGATCACTTCACTTCTTATATTTTGTTGTTAAATGCAGATCTCTTAATTTAATTGTTCTTTCGTAAAGGAACACGAATTTCATTTAAACCACAAGACAGAATGTAAGATGGAGTATAATACTTACCTTTGACTGACTAAGCGCTGCTTGGACAACATAATTTCCATAAGGGTCTTGCATGACTTGATCCAAGCGCGGATTTTCTATCAGCTCCTGGATAATGCGTATTCGCCACTCTTCACATGCATATTTCAGGCTTTTCTCAACCACATTACTGCTATACTTCTGCACAGACAAATCCCCATAATTACCTTCCAACTGGTCAAGAATATCTAAAGTTGCCCACGGAAGCTGAAGTTCAAAGACAAATTGCACAACATAGTTCCTGCAAACAAAAAATGACGCAGATATCACGCCATGCTTTTAATGTATTAAATCAAGGACGTTGAAAAGAAAGGGGTAAAAATAGAGTACCCAAATGGATCTTGAGAAAGGATTAGTGCATTTGAAGTAATCTCGCAGATTAATCGGTTTCTTTGTTCAGCATCCGAATGGCTAAGGCATTTTTGTAGCACACAACAACCATGGCGGTCAGTTGCAAGCTCTACACAGTTAGTAGTTGCAGCTACGAAAAGAAACTGCAAAAGAAATCATTGCCATCTTTCATTCCGTGATACATGATTTAATGAATTCACAAACTGATTCATGTCGTAAGGTAATCTGAATTAAACCAAGTGACAACAAATAAGAAGATATATAAATAAGATATCACGCTTGCAACATTGCACAGAGATAGTAAACATCTCCACATCAGCAACATCCATGTACTCATAATCTTCAAAAATCATTCAATGTACTATATGTTTTACCTCACGATATTCACGTGTTAAATACTGTAAGCAGCGCTGTGCAACATGATTTCCATTTGTGTTCTTTATCAACATCACTATCCCTGGCTTTAGCGATGAAACAACCATGGAAAACTGCTCTGGAGTTTTGAGGGTTTCAATGACCTTTTGAACAGCTCGAGTCCTGTGGTTGGGAAGAACCCCAATTTTATCATATCAAAATATAGAAAAAATGCAGCAGAGAGATTATAACTCAAACACATGCACAAGCGAGCGAGTGCACACACCCACCCACCCACACACACAGATATATATATATATATATATATACACACAGAGAGAGAGAGAGAGAGAGAGAGAGAGAGAGAGAGAGGGCAAACCCATGCATATCACATGAAATCCTAACAAGTTCCCCTGGTTTTTTAGTGATTGAATGAAGAATTTGCATTTGCTGATCCTCATCACACACTTCAAGCAGCTTCTGGATGAGGTAATTCCCAAAAGGGTCTGTCATGAGCTCAACAATGTGATCAATGATCTCAAAGAAAATATTTTCGACATCTTTTGGGGTGCCTTCAGAAAACTTTCTTTGTAAGAAGCGGCAACCATGCTGGTCCTTAGCCATTAGATAAATTCTTCCAGTAATTTCATCCATGGAGTTATATTTCTGAGGCAATGTCTTCAGATCAGTATATTTCTGAGGTAGCACCTTCATATCTGTATTCTTAAGATGCATTAAACTAGGGAACATACCCCATGTGTTCAAACTATCCAATTGAAAGCATCCGGTATTTCGAGTAGATAAGGCATGCCGGAAATGACCATTCGAGACAACTTTGCCATTCTGGCTAATATGAGTAAGTGATTCATCTGTTCCAACAGAACCAAACCTCACAGCTTTTAGTGTGTTCATTCCCTGTGATCTTGTTAGAATCTTCTTAGGAAAACTCTGCTTTCCCACCTTGTCAAGAAATTGAACCTCGTTAAAATCTGTGTACGAAAGAGCAGGATTCGATTCGTGTGGACCCCTGGGAACCACATAATTGTTCCAGATTCGTTCTTGATTAGATTGTTCAAGCCGATGAGAGATTGGCACCTCAAAATGGGGGTGCCTCGGGTTTGGACGCGTGAGCCTGCTTGCGATATTCCCATTCCCTTGAACCAGATGCTGAGCTTCCAACCGCTGATCATGAAGCTGCTGCAAGTATACATATTGCTGCTGCATCCTATGGTATTGCTCCTCTTCCATGTTTCTCCAGCTAATTTGATTCTGGTTTAACTGTTGCGAATGTAGGTAAGGAATATTAGATTGTGCATCAAGAAAGAATTGCTGCTGATGATCAGAAGTTACAGGAAACTGCAGACCAGGAGCAGGCACATTAGAGAGGAACTGAAAACCTTCCACAGCATGAGCTAGAGGAACACCAGGAGATAAATTTTCAATAGGTTGTGAATAGGCAGCCTGCGGTTTCTTAAGCTCTTCAGAATTGAACTTTGACATGTTTGAACTTTCTTGGCCTGAGTTTGTCACATCAAACTCATAAAATCCACAAGGTATCTTATTTGGTGCTTGGAAAGAGGGAACAACCATGACCGGCGTATCCATGCTCGAAACCTGCATCTTTAAGCTGTTTGGGATTTGTCCATCCATTGAAAAGTAGTTCTGCAAGGATTTACAATTTTCGACATGACTCCCAGCTTCCATATTCACTGCGCCATTGAAGCTCAGTCCTGCGAGTGCAGACGTTAAGGATTGATCATCGGGCAGATTTGTTACCTCTCGTTGAACCCTTTTCACAGGTGATTTCTGAATTTTCTTTGCCGAGTTCTTCCCCTCATCCAACCTCCCATTGTTATGGAGTTTGTCACTCAATGGCCCCTTGCAGGAGTTCACACAGATAGGAGACAATGACGCATTCTTTGTTCCAGATTCCTCAGAATGTGTGTTCCCAGAAGTAGCATTTGGTATCTCGCCCAGAAGCTTTTCAAATTCATCAAACTCTAGTTCAGTTCTTCCTTCTTCCATGTCGTATTCGCAGTCCGTTTAACAAATTCACTCTGCCAGACAGAGCAAGCACTAGCTGGCAAGCAAATTCCCAAGATAAACCCTTCAATCCAGCAAGAATTTATATATTACAGCTCAAAATAAACACAAATGACATTATTACAAAAATCAGTAAGTACAAAACCAACACACTTAAAACTATCAACTTCAAGACATAATCCTACAATATTTATGCAAAATAACCCACATTTTACGAACACAAACCACACCAGAATTCCAATTTGAAATGACAAAACACTTCAATCTGATAAAATTCCTCCTACTAGAGAAATTGATCATTAAAATAAACCAGTTTTATAACTTTTTATTTTATATTTTAATTGTTTTTTAAATAAGGACTACATTCCATTAGACAAAAAAAAAAGTACCGATCAATCAAGGCCGTTATGTCAGCTCTCAGTCCAGAAACAGAGTCCACACAATGCATGAAAACGATGAGGATCATCACATATTTTCAACAAAATTAATTTAATAGAAAAAAAAAATATTTTTCTCCATTTTACGTGCAAAACAGAGAAAATGGATGATCAATCCGATTGCTTTGAATTGTTCCCATCAAATAAAAAGGAGAAAGAAACATACCCGAATACCCGAATTCGATAGCTGATCGAATGTGGGTTTTAGCTGATCAAATGTGAGAAAACCCAGATGATCCTGATCATCAAGACGCCAAATTTATAATTCAGTATCACAAGAATATCGCAACTTCACAATCAATATATCAAAAATAGAAAAAGGCAGGAATATCAGGTGCGGGTTAACATAACAAAAGAACAATGCAGAAGAAAAGGAACCCAATAAAGTAATGCAAGCAAAAGAAGAAAGAGGAGGGAGAGAGAGAGAGAGAGAGAGAGACGTACGGGGGAGAAGTGAAAAAAAAAGGGCAATGAGGGTGGCAGTAGAGAATCGGAGTGAGAGAGAAAACAGAGGCATATACAGAGTGTGTTGGACAGAGAATTGGAGAAGAGAAAGAGGGTGTTTTGGGGAAATTAAAGGCAATCGGGAGTGCAAGGGGAGTGACAGTGTGTGTTAATAAGTGTTGTTGGTCTTGGTGAGGTGAGAGAGGAATTGAGGAATGAGGAATGGAGAGGAGAGGAGGAGTGAGAGAGAATGAGGCGGCGTCAAGTAGAAGAGAGAAGTTTTCAATACTCTGAAAGATTAAAAAAGGAGAAAGAGATGGCCATTTGGCAAACACCACCCACTCCAATCCCCATATTTGCCATTTTCATGCATAAATTGGACGAAAAATAGAAAAATGGGAAATGTGGGAATGGAACGCTTCTTATTCTTGTTTGGTTTTCGGTATGTTATATCCCACGTTACCTGTTCTATGTATCGTCTCATCTGCCCTCCTCTCTAGTCACTCTCACTCGCTTTGTTTTGTGTAATGTGCTGATTATATTGGCTTCCTTTTTCTTCTTCAATGAAAACAGACATTAAGACTTGACCGTCTTTTAATTCTAGCTTTTTAATGTCATTCTAGTACACTTGAAAGGAGATTTAAACTCAAGTTTAAGAGGACAAGCATATTGGTCTGATCAATTCACATATGTTGCTGCTATGTTGTTGCTTTGTTCAACGTTTACAATTATCTATTAAAAACTACAAAGTGAAACACAAAAGCAAAATAAAAACCTCGTAGTTGTTGAAGTGGGCTATCCCACACCATTTCATCCACACTCCTAAGAGTAAGAGATTACGCGTGAGTGAAAACATATAGATATTGTATCTTTTTCTTGGTGTGTCAATCTGTTACATAATTTTGTACATTTCTCTAAATATTATACATTATAAATTGACAATGTCATACTCTACCTGCCTTTATTGCCTTAGCTTTTTGTTCAATTAAGGAAAAGGGAGCCCATCGCCACAAATACCAAGCAAGCTTTGGGTTCACATTACATTAGTGTATACACCTACTAGCTACTTCATTCATCTTTATTATCTAGCTTTCTGCTTGGAAATTATACACATGTGAAACCTTGAATATTTTTTTCTCAACGGGTAAAAATAAGGCTGTAAAAATTAAAATATTATTAACAATAGCATTGAAGTTGAAGAGAAGGGTGGCCATATCAAAATATTTGATTTGATACGTATACGTGGCCATATCAAAAGGATAGAACTTCGCTACTGAAAGATCAGCACCTGCTGCTTACAACCAATCATGGCTGGACACGTGTCCAACCGTGATTGATCGTAAGCAGGAGCTACGGCTGATCTTTCAGCAGCCAAGTCTAGTTCATATCAAAATATTCGATTGGATACGTATACGTGGCCCCAAAAGCATGTAATTGAGAGAGAGATAGACTGATTGACTAACTAAAGTTTAGTTGGAACAGTGAGGTGGCGAGATGTTCGGATCGTCATTAACCGTTTACTGTTGTAGCGGTAATTCATGTACGGATCACTTTTACATCCTCCCTTCCATAACGTCTTCCTTGTATAATTAATTACTCTTCATTTCTGTATTAAATCCTCACCATATATTTAAAACTTAAAAGATGTAGATTAGCGAGTAAAAAGTAGTTTGACCAAAAACAAGTCAGCAAACAAGTAAAAGTTATTAAGGGGTGTTTCGATAACTCGCACAAACATAGGATGGTTTGTTAAGCATTAAGTTCTGTTATTTTTAATTCTTTAGCTTTAACTTTGATTTAGTAGTTACGATTGTTTTGATTTGAATTCTGTAAATATTTTACTAACACCTACAACTTAATTCCGTCAAATTTTCAACAAAATTAACAAGGGGCATGCGTGTGAGGTTTTTTACATCTTAAAACAAGACCAAATCATTTATAACAAGAAGTTAATGTCTACCAAAAGCAAGAAGTACATTGAAACAACTTACGGAGATTAAAGTGAAACTGGATTGAAACTACAAAGACAAAATAATGCATGCTCTTCTTTTCCCCATCCAATATTTATTGCTTTTCCATTTCCAAGCAACTGGAGTTACGTAGGGTTGGAGGAATACCATACCCATTCACTGCACTAGGTATTGTATATCTAGAGTCCATTATACCGCTCTAAACTTAATAACATGATAAATACACCAACCGAATCACCCAATACACCATTAAATGCGTCTTATCAGTCACGAACCCCATTCAAATTATTTGGCCGACGCCTAACCATTCTCTTTTACTCCGTTGAGCTTCTTTTCCTCTTTTTGACGTAATTCAATGTAAAAGTCTCATCAATAACTTGAGAAATTTTTCATTATAACGAAAACACAAATAGCATACTACGTGTTTTAATAGAAATGATGGAAAACTTTATTTTTTAAGTTATTAACTCTTTAGCACACATATCTCACTATTTATATAATATCATATTGTGTACCAACCCGTATACCGATCGTACTAAAAAATCCCTCCAATAGCTCAAACAATACTTAACTGAGAATACAAACACTCTTGGCACGAAAATTTCTTCCGTTCAAATTATATTTGCAGTGATTGCTACACTGAACAGGTTTCAACATCTGCAGCACTCCGGTGAGCTATTCTCACCTGAATCTTTTATGCATACAAAAATTTCTTCCATTCAAATACTATCATTCTAAAAACTTGATGCCACCCTCTAGGGTCTAGGATTCTAGGTTGACCTTGTTTGCTCCGCTTCCTCACACCGTACTCACTCTCCGATCAACTTTAGTAACCGTAGCCTGTCACAACATGAGCAAGAAGTTGGCAATTTGCATTTTGACAAGACAAAAGTGGAATAGAGAGCACTAGATTATCTGCAAACCTGAGTTGTCCATGGGGTTGCCGGCGGGCACTGCTGGTTCTGGCTCTTTAATCTCAACAACTACACAGTCTGACATTAAGAAAGTTTTCGCAACAGAGGATGCATGCTCCAGGCAACATCTCACCACCTGAACAATAAAAGGAATCAAAATTTTGGTAAATTATGTGCATGAGATTTCAATTTTATTTGTGGAAATCCATGATTGCTCTAACGCAGATTCTGTACAGAAACCCACCTTGGTTGGATCAATGATTCCAGCAGCCATTAAATCTTCATAGTTTCCAGTGGCAGCATTGTATCCATACTTGGGATTGTCATTTGAAAGCACCTGAAAAAGGAGACTCCAAATTTATTAAAACAAACATAGCATTCAGAAAGTAAGCGTATTCCACATTGAGGCAAACGAAACAATACCTTCTCACTGACAACACTTCCATTTACACCAGCATTCTTGGCAATTAATTTCAGAGGGTAACTAAGAGCTCTTCTAACAATATCTGCTCCAACCTGCAATTACCATTTGATTTGAGCCAATATTCAATAGAATTCGGTCATAATGAGAACCCTCTTCTGAGTCATACCCCAAAAGATAGGGTGAGCTTAACAATCGACGATACGTTACCTTTTCTTCATCATTATCAAGAGTATCTTTGATTGCGTCAACCTTCGATGCTAACCTCAGAAGTGTGCATCCACCTCCAACAACAATACCTTCCTCAACAGCTGCCTGGACAATTACCAACGTTTTAAATTTTAATGGTGCTTTAATGCGCCAAAGATCAGATGAAAGAAAACAAGTATTTAATATGAAAATATTAGTTTGAGTTGCGTTACCTTCGTTGCATTCAGAGCATCTTCGACCCTCAGTTTCTTTTCTTTCAGCTCTGTCTCAGTTTGTGCTCCAACCTTGGGAGAATTCAAGAAAAAGTTAATACAAATGAATTACAATTCGCATGCATCATAATCCAAATTGTCTACACGTGTAAATAGAAACTTACCTGTATAACAGCAACACCACCAGATAGTTTTGCAATCCTTTCATTTAGCTTTTCTCTTTCATAGTCCTGCTCTGCCGCCTGCATTAATGTTTAACTTGTTAAGACTATAAGACTATAAAGAATGACAAACGTCCATAAGCATTTTCTAGAGAAGGAGAAAAGAGGGTTTCACCTCAATGAGGTTCTTAATTTGGGCAACTCGCTTGTTAACTGCTTCCTGGGTACTTCCATCACCAACAATTGTGGAGCTATCCTTTGTAAGAACCACTTTCGAAGCATGGCCAAGGACCTCCTTTCCAGCATTCTCTAATGTGAGTCCTACCTCCTCTCTGATAACAGTTCCTATAAGCAAATTAATAGTATCTCAATATCACATTACAAACAGAAAATAATAAAGGAGACTCTTAGGTTACACCAGCCCTCTATTCAAACAGGAGGAAGAACTATACCATTAGCACACACGACACCTAGGCAAAGAGTTGAGACCAAAAAATGATAGACGTAAAAGTACCTCCAGTTAGAATAGCAATATCATCAAGGTACTGGCTCTTGCGATCACCAAACCCGGGAGCTTTAAGGGCAGCAATCTTAAGAGCTCCTCTTAGCTTGTTTACAACAAGAGTTGCAAGAGCTTCTTGTTCAATGTCTTCTGCAATGATTACAACTGGGTATCCTCCTCTAATAGCATCCTCCAAAATGTTAATAAGGTCCCTTGCATTTGTAATTTTTTTATCAACAAGAAGCAACTGCACACAACCCACTCTTGCATTAGGAGGCACAAATAACACATTGAAAATTAAGCTTTCATCACCCAGGGAAAGACGACAAGTTACCTTGCAGTTCTCATATTCAACTGCCATTTTCTCGCTGTCAGTGACAAAGTAAGGCGAGATATAACCACGATCGAATTGCATTCCTTCAACAACGTATAGGCTGTTCTCAGCGCTCTTTCCCTCTTCAAGGGTCACCACACCTTTCCTACCCACCTTGCTCAAAGCTTCGGCAATCATGTTTCCTACTTCATAGTTGTTTCCTGCACTAACAGCTGCCACATCTGCCAGTTCACTGTCTTCAACCTGCAATGAGTTGTAAACTTTTCTTGTTCTGAGGAGATTTAAGGAATGTGAAGCAATGCAAAGAAACAAAGGAAATCATAACGCTAGCACCACATGGTCGATGGTTGAGACTGAAATAAATCAGAAAACAATTTACACTACCTCTTTGGAGATCAACTTAAGCTCATTTACTAGAGCTCTGGTGGTCTTTTCAATGCCACGTGTGATTAAAACCGGGTTTGCCCCAGCTGCAACCACCTGAACAATTGAACTCAATTAACAGAAGTTTTCACACAAACTCTCCCAACAAAATGCAATCAGAAAGACCATGGTACAAACCTTGACACCTTCAGCAATAAGACCTTGTGCAAGGACAACAGAAGTGGTAGTACCATCACCAGCTAGGTCATTAGTCTTGGCAGCTGCCTGTCTCACTAACTTAGCCCCAATGTTCTCAACAGGGTCCTCCAACTCAACCTTTAAAGGCCAAAAAGAATGAAGTTAAAAATCTCGAAATTGCAGTCCTCAAGTGACTCAAGAAAACTGTCCTAAACTCAAAATTGCAATCCCTTGGACAAAGTGAATACGTTTCATTTCAGAATTTTATTCAACGAAAAACGAACATCATTTAGCTCATATGCTTTGCCAAACTCACAACATGCTGCTCTCATCTCACACTACAACTTGAAATGCTAAAAGAAACATTGACGCTCAAAACGTAAAGGAATCTAAGTTCATGTGCTCAGAACCACAACATATAAAAGCAAAAATGAGAACACTTGAAAGCTTTAAACTTGTTCCCACCGAAAATGTGAAACAAGAAAGGATCATATACCTCTTTTGCAACGGTTACACCATCGTTAACAATTTTGGGGGAGCCATACTTGCTCTCTAGAACGACATTCCTTCCCTTTGGACCAAGTGTAACCCCAACAAGGTCGGCGAGCTTGTTGACACCAGTCTGTATAACAATAAGATAATAATTTAGAGAGCGTAAAGTTAGAGCATGTAAACAAAATAGCAGCCTTGCTCTTCAAAAGACTCACTTGTAGTTTCTTGATGGCAGAGCCATCCTTGTTGAAGTGCAATTCCTTGGCCATGGCACAGATCCTGGGAGACCGTGTCCTCCTGATAGCCACATTTTGCCTCCTAGAGACAGAGAATGAAGAGAACGAAGCACGAGACGACAAGTTGTCGAATTTCCTGTCAATAACACGGCCGCTAGGAGCAGCCAAGGAACCAACTGAAGTCATGGCTGCAAATGTGGATGCCATCTACCCTTGTCAAATTCAGTAACATCAGAAACACGACAAGTCAGTAAAATACTTATAGCCACGTAAAAGCGCATAATCCGAACAACAATATACAAAATGAGATAAAATTGAGCGTTAATCCCAACAATATACGAGCCACAGACAAAGGTAGCTGAACACATTATCCAATTTGTTTATTGAAAAAAAAAAAAAAAAAAACAATTGATCTATATTCAATTAATGGGAAAATCATGTATTTTCATTTGAATTCAAATGGATGATTAAAATCAAGGTGAACTGAATTCAAAGGGAACAAAGAACAAATCCAATACAAAACAAGCAGCAAGGAAAACGAAACACAGAATCCAAAAGGGCTTCAATTGATAAGGAAAGCGCACAACACAGCGGACGGCCAGCCGCCTCTCAAAAGCACCAGAAAACAGTAAATATTGAGTAACAGGGCTTCAAGAGCGAGAGAGAGAGAGAGGTTGAAGAGAGGTGTCACCTTAGAGCCAAACAACGGAGTGGAAGACTAGGGAGCAGCTTCTTCTGGGTTTTGGTGGGTTTGGATAAGAAACGCCCGAGAGAGAGAGAGAAAGCACAAGGAAAGGGAGTGAGCTTGAGTGCAATCTTAAAAAAGTGGCGACTGCGAGCGAGCAACGCGTTAGGTTTAGCCTTGTAGGGAATCAATAATATTATAGGGACCCACTGCCCACCCTTGACTTGAGCTCTTGAAACTTCCAGACCCAAACTCCATCTGGACCGTCGGTTGCCCTTTCGTTTGTCCTTCTTCCGAACACTCTAGAACTTGGAGACTCCGACCATCCAGCAGGCATGAATGACGTTTTGGGATATTGGGCTCAAATGTTCAAAGATTGGGCTTTTTGTTTATCTCAAGAATCAAGACATTGATATTCTTTTCCGTGGCTCCTATGACCATCTTCAAATGAAATGTAAAATATGTTAAGTAATATTAAAAGATTATCAAGTGTTCTTCAATAGATATGTCATATATGATGTGGAATGTGAGTCATTTGATTTCTTGCTTTCTAACTACCTTTTTTAACAGCAAACAAAGAATGAGTTAAATATATTTTATTTAATTTTTTAATGCATGGGTTCCATTAACAATGAATAGAATACAAACTAAAACTAATTTTGATTATTTTTTAATAGTAATGTAACTCTAGGCCCAATAAAATAATAAAATAAATATTTAACACATTCATTGGAAAAGAAAAAAATTTTGGCACATCAGCCATTAAATAAAATTTCGACATATTATATTTGACATATCATTTGGATATGCTCTAAAAGGATAAACCAAATGGCGCACTTTTTCTTCTTTCTTTTGTCAACTGGAATGGGTGACTCGACTGTAATTGTATGGCAATGAACAGGGTTCCGAATCCTTTTTATTTTCCTAGGATATTCATTAAATATCAAAAAGGCCAATTAAGTTTAAATTGTTTAGTAACTATGTTATTCAGTTAAACACGCAATTTAACAACGTTGATCAAAACAATCAAACGAGTTTTAATAGGGTTGATTTTTTGCCGACTTAATCTTTGAAAATGAGTGAACTAGAAAATACGTGGTTTAAAGTTCCAGTCTTTGAAGATGAGCGAACTAGATATAGTGATGTCACTCCGGTGACATATCATCACTCTTCTGCCTCTGCGGTCTGCACTTGTTTCATTTGATATATCGTTTATATATTCTGTGTTCATGTCAAATGAATATTGCATTATCAACAAGAGAATATATGCTTTGAGATTGATATTTACGCAAAATTACAATAATCCAATTACAAATTATCATCACATAAGCCATATCTTTTCTCAGACGCACACAAACAAAGCTAACAAACCAAACAACGCATGCATGTCAGTTACACTGGGTCTTCTTTTCTTTTAGTTTCAGCTTCCGGAAACTGGATGATCTCGGTTACAGTTTTCTTGTGAGAAACTTCCTCCGGAACCTGCAGAGGCTCCAAAGAGTCAACAATATCTCGCATTAGAGGCCTTGCTTTTGGGTTTCTGTTCAAGCAATGATACACTAGCATGGCTGCCTTTTGAACTCCTTTAACAGGATAATCTCCTTCTAGTCTCGGATCAACGATGTTCAGCACCTTCTTCTTCTCTTTCAACATCGGGAGAGCCCAGTCAGTAAGGTTTTGCTCTCGGGCTGGCCGTGACTTGTCTAAAGATTTCCTACCGGTCAGAAGTTCGAGAAGAACAACACCAAAGCTATAAACATCACTTCTAGGAGTTAGATGGCCTGCACGTATGGTTTCCAATATGAGTTCAACTGTCGATTTTTAACAATGCAATCCTAATTTTGGATGTTATGGGGAACAAAATGAAATGACTACATCTCCATGTGGTTTACAAAGACCTTCCTAATTGCCAAAAGATGCGTCTAAATTTGTAACAGAACTTACCTGTCAAGATGTACTCAGGTGCGGCATATCCGTATGTCCCCATTATGCGTGTAGAAACATGAGATTTGTCCCCCACCGGTCCATCTTTTGCAAGGCCAAAGTCAGAGAGCTTTGCATTATACTCCTGTTTTGAGGCATGCAAAGAAGGTGCGATTGTAATCCGATTGAAATTACTCAGAAGATCAATGATACGTATGCTGCAGTAACTGAAATCAGCTCATTCGATCAACCCATGATTTTTTTAATGACCCCTAAAGAATATCATCCATACTTGGATTGAATCCGGAAATAGAGACTAGACAGTGCAACTGATATAGTAATTGGTACATGTCCCAAGTGATGTAATCTATTCTCTTTTTAAAAAAAAATCAACTATACTAACCAGATCCAACAGAATATTAGATGTCTTAAAATCACGATAGATGACAGGTTTCTCAGCCTCATGGAGAAAGGCAAGTCCTTTAGCAGCACCAAATGCAATCTTCATCCTTATGGACCAAGGCAGAGGAAGCAGCACTCCTATAAAAAGGGAAATACGCATGTGAGATACAGTCTTATATTATTCCACAAAACTCACCAAATAACGAATAACAGCATGACTTGTCAATTGTCATAGGTTTCACAAAATTATACGGTTCACCCCAAAACAAGTCTCTTTATGTCCCTTTGGCATTTATCTTCCATTTTGATGTGAAAATGACATTTGACAGAAGTTCTAGACATCATTTTTTGCCACTTTCATGGCCATTCTTTGTTTATTCTCTTTCACATCAAATATATTCAACATCCTGCATTGCCATCATATGCGCAAAGGGTCATCCAGACGGGCCAGATGCAAGAAGCATTAATAAAGCGAAAATGGAATTTTCTCAAGTCTTTGTGCCTGGTCAATCATATTTCTGTTCCTTTGTTATATTTTGTCTTCCCGTTCTCTCTGTAATTCTCTAAGCATTTCCAGATTAATCAGATAAATATTTTTTGGAAATTAATTTAGAAAAAGAGAGAGAGAAAATACTTATGTACTTACTGGAAAATAAATTGTTTTCCACACTACCCCGAGCCATATACTCATATATCAGCACCCGTTGTTCATCCTCACAACAATATCCGATGAGCTTTACCAAATTTGGATGAGAAAGCTGCCCCAAAAATATGACTTCGGCCTAGAAATGCACAAATCAACCTCTTAATGAAACTGATCTTTCTTTTAATCTTCTTAGTGAGTTAAAATACAGAACACCAAGCTTACCAGCCATTCTCTGTGTCCTTGATAACTATTATCACCGTCATGAACTTTAACAGCTACCGGAAGGGGGTCAATCCCCTCTCTTAAATCCTCAGTAATGAACCCTTTATACACACTTCCAAATCCTCCCCCACCCAACATGCGATCTTGCCTGAAGTTTGCAGTGATTATCTTTAGTTCACTGAATGTGAATGCAATCAAAGGATTTGCAGCTGAATCACGACGTAGGATCTCAACTTCTTCAGGATTTGATGGTAACTTACTATCATCTTCCCTATGTTTCACTGAGGGGCTCTGGTCTTTTGGGGACTCTGAAAAGAAAATTGAGAGCATAACATGACACCTCTGAACCATCCAAATCCAATCACAACTAACTTGAAGTGCATCATATAGAAAGAACTAAGAAAAACAATTAAAATAAAAATCCCTAGCATGCCAGAGTAGAGTATGCACCATCAACTTTTTGAAGGTAACATGCAATTCTTTTTTACATACCCAAGTTAATATTTTATAGCAAAATGTGTAATCTTTTAGTCTCCTGTGCAAGTTTAGTTCTAGATACAAATGTATACAAGAGGGATAAGATAAATCTTCGATTGTCTTCGTATGGACCAGGAGGAAGCTGAAGATTAATGGTCCCACAAAGTAAAGACTCGAGCATATAACTCCAAGTAGAAGGAAGGGAAAAAATTGAACTTTGAACAAGAAAGGATATGCTTTTGAAAACTCGCTAGAGTGAACAGAAATACTAGTAAGAATCAAGAAAAGAAACAAGGCACCGGCAATGTAGAATATCCACTTTCGTACGGGAAAGGAAATCTAGTAATCTATTACCTTTTCAACCGGCCATATGGAAAAGGTGAAAAAGTAGATCCTCTTCATTTGTTTTTTCCTCAAAACGTAAAGGATTACATAAACAATCCAACAAAAATAGTACAACCTACTTCAATATCAGCAAAAACTAATGAAAAATTAGAGAATCAGATCAATTTTTTGATTTCGGTCTTTTGGTATATCTCAGTCCAAACAAGTAAAAGAAATGATCTTTTTGCATATGGTTATGTGAATCATCTAAAAATGCAATCTTGATTTTCCATTTTCACAAGAGAGTCTATATCAATTTGATTAACGAATTCGTTTTGAAATTTCTGTTGCATGAGGAGGAACCAGCACATAATTTAATTTATTAATTATACATGAGGATCCAAAACAGAGCATGATCTTTTGAATTTTGAACCAAGGTAAGGTTCAACTCTAATCTCTCACTAACCTAATCAGAAAAACAACACAGAAAGAAAAAGAGGAAAAAGAAGCAAGATTTACGATGGGGACTAACCTGACTTGGCATTGGAAGAGACTCTGTAAACAGAAGGTTCCCACCTGTACCAGCAATTCCCCATTATTTCCAAAACCAGAAGAAGAAAAAAAACCAAAAAAGCCCCACTTCCTCCTCACCAACCACCCATCACCATTTCACAAGGATGAATTGGATTCAGACCCCCAATTGAAAAGCAAATGAAATTCCAAAAGCAGAGCCAAAAGAGTAAGGAGAGAACTTAAGTGGGGAAATTGTTTTCTTCTTGTGAGTTTGAAATTGTTGAAGAATGAGGAGGAGAAAGAGTGAGAGAGAATTCTTTTTCTTGGTGGTAAGGTAATGATGGGGTAGAGAGGAGAGGGATTGAGGTGGGTGCTGGTTCTTGGCCATGGCAGAAATGGGCCCACATTAGTGGAGAAGGGTGGTTTTTTTTTTTTTTTTTTTTTTTCGGATTCAAAAATATATTGTGCTTCCTTGTTAGTGCGCACTGCGCAGATATGGTGGATTTCAATTCCACGAATCTTTCTTTTTCCATCATTCTCCATTTCCAACACATTCTCTCTTTTCTTTCTTCCTTTCGTCCACATGCCTGTTTTTTTTTTGACCCTTTCCCACTCTCTATCAGTACACAATAGGCAATAGCAGGAAGGTTTGTAGTCAGCTGCTGCTACCTAACTTTCATTTTTCTACGGACAAATTGAATTCATAATCCATCAAAAGGCCAATTCAACTTAGGAGAGGCTACGTCAACAAGACAACCAGCATCAATAAAGTAAGGTTCTCTAGCCACGAAAGGCTAATAAATAACTGCATTTAGTTATTACAATTCATTTTGATCAAAATAAGTTGTATTAAAAAGATTCTCAGAGAGACTCTGGACACTAGTATTAATACAATTACCACATATATGTGGGCGTGTAATGTATGTATGCAGATATTAATATATAGGGCAATCCACTCTTGGAGCATTATAGTGGATAATGAACTTGTTCCATGAGCATGAGCATAAAATCAAGTTGAACCAATTTCATTTGGCTTTTAACTATAACTTGCTCAAAAAGGTGATAAGTACATAGTAGTTTTGCTTTTCTAGCTGCACCTACAATGATAATGTAAATTAATACACAGTACACAAATCTTGTAGTCAAATTTATACACTTTCTCCTTGCTATTCATGGCAACTATTTCTTTCCCCTTATTCTCAGGAAAAGATTGATTTTATTAATTTATTTCTCCACTAATCTTGGCTCGCAGGATTTTGAAACGGTGTGATTGTGATAGACTGTTTAAAAGAGACAAACAAGATGAGCATTTATAGTGATTTTGTTAAAATTATTCTAATTCAAAATGATGAGAACAAACATCATCACTACAAGATTCTTGATTCACACTCGTTGAAAACTACAAACAACAAAAGCATTTTTATATGTATATCTCTTTCTGTTTCTCTTGCTAATAATCTATTACTATTCTACTTTATTTCACAAGACCTAGGAAATAGGTGTAATAAACTCACACCAGATTTTCACTACAAAAACCATTTGCAACTCGACACTTGTCACTTGGACGGCACATGAAAATATATCATGACATTTTTATAATATTTGAAATATTTTTATGTCTCTCAATGTGTCTGCATAATACTTATACTACTTTCCTTTTAACGAAGGCAACTAGGAAAAGAAGAAAGGTCAATTCCTCCAGAAAATTGGAGTTGTTAATTTGTTGATCACTCAACACTACACATACTTAGCAACAAAATGGGAAATGTAGGATGAATTTAATTTTGGTCAACCTCCTACCCTTATGACTCTAATTGACTTGACTGAGCATGACAGAGATTCTACTAGTTTTCTTCTCTAAGAAGAAATGTTTAATTAGATCGCCCGGCAATATATTTTGTCCAATTAATCTCACAAAAACAAAAAACTCTGTATGTTAATCTTTTCTAAAACGTGTGATGCCCAAAATTCTTCCGTTTTCAACATTATATAGTGCATGCCATTTTTCAAGCAGAGAGCCAGTGAATGGTGGGGTCCAATCCAACCTCTATATAATAGTCTTTAGTCTATATGGTGCATATAATGTTGTCCAATTTCGGACTAGCTAGAAACCCCTGGAGATGAGATGAGATAAGATGGGATGATGACCACAAATTGACATGTAAGGAAAGGAAGGGAATGGAAGAAAGCAAAGCTCACCACCTCCCTCCCTCCCTCTCTCTCTCTCTCTCTCTCTCTCATGCAAGCTGAGCTCCACCACTACCACGCGTGGCCTCCAATATCAATGTCTTTGTCTCTTCGCAATAGTGCTTAATTAATAGAAATATCTAATAACAAATTATGCATACAAGTTTTATGGTACATTATTTTTTGGTTGATTTGATTAGCGTACCCATGGTTATATAGTGAAAAACAATGCAAGTTTCTTTGGCTTAGCACCAGGAACCGCCAGGGGAGGAGCGCCAAGAGCACATCTAGCGGTGTACAAAGTATGTTGGGGTTGGGGAAAGGACTACGATGGCAGGTGCCCTGAAGCAGACATTCTTGCAGATGATGCTTTGCACGATGGAGTTCACGTGATATCAGCGTCGTTTGGATCAAAGCCGCCATTTTTGCCACTGTTTGTATCATTAGCTGCAATTGGTTCATTTCATGCAATGCAGTTGGGCGTTAGTGTGGTGTTCTCTGCAGGTAATGAAGCGCCCGACCCCTCACAGGTCACAAACGTTGCTCCTTGGGGAATTTGTGTAGCTGCTTCCTCCGTTGATCGAATGTCTCCAACCCGAATAATCCTATACAATAAGCTCTTTGTTAATACATATAAATCATGGGTTATACATGGCATTACATGTTAATTATGATACAGTGATGAAAAGGTCAAATTTTAATTACTTTGTTTGAGGTGATACTCTAATTTAATTAACAGTGGATCACGACCCTAATCATTTCGTGAATATATGCTTCAGCACCTTAATTAGCTGAGCCATTCATAAATCTCCATTTTGCACAGGGAGACAGCTTTATTACCACACCTACTAAGGCAAAATTAGCAGATGCAACCATATATTTAGTTAATGAGTGACCTCTCTCTCTCTCTCTCTCTCTCATAATTTTCCATCTGATCTATTAATCACTTGTTAATTATGTAATGTCTTAAATTAAAATGCAGGTTTTGCAGGCCAGGGAATTGGATAAAATCAAAGTTTGCGGTTCGAAGAGTAATTCTATGCTTCTCAAACATAGGACCATTGAGGCAAAGGTAGCTGCCAAGAAAGCGAACGCATCGGGTTTGATCTTTGTGGCATCTTTGACAAGGCAGGTTGCCGTCGACATCATCCCCTCAGTCCATGTCAACCTTTAGCAGGGGACTAAAATCAAGCACTACCTTGCTCAATCTTCCACGTAAGTCGCTCTCTAGCGCAGTTAACTGCATTTTTAAAGAATATAGATATGTTCTCGATATTATTGATATTATCGATACTTCAAACTAGTTGTTGGTAATGTTGTCGACAAATTTGACTGCACTTAAATTCGTGACATGTGTTAATATTGTGTACTATACCACAATACCACACACGAAACCTGTTGTGCGAAGAGAAGCAAGTAAAAGTATTATGGTAATTCTCCAGCTCCTAGAGTTGCAAACTTTTCTTCAAGAGGACCAAGCTCACTTGCACCTTATATTCTCAAGGTATCAATCTGCATCACCCTGCGTGTATATATACCATAAGATGTACTTCTATACAGCCGATCATACGTATGTGCATTATACAGTAACAGAACATGATCCACATTCCCACCATGGCACATTACAAACAGCCACCTTAACACTTGATGATAAACGTTCTGTGAGCTGGAATTTTCCGTCGGGAACATTAATGTCATGACCTCATGTGTCCGGAGTCGTTGCCCTTATCAAATCTGCACATCCGAATTGGTCTCCGGCAGTCAGTAGGTCTGCTCTCATCACCACAGGTACGTGTTCAGAGCATCTTGTGTTGGTGATTTTAGTCTTGCATAAAGTGTTTAAAAAATAGTTTTGAGATGGATGCTCACATTTTGTTAGTACTTGCATATAAAAACAGCCATTGATCATAATTCATGTTCAATTGTCACAGCAAACACGAGGGACACATCCTTTGACATTGGTGCCGGCCACATTGATTGACCCCATCAAACGGATGGATCCAGGCCTCGTTTACGACATGAAAACAAGCGAATACGTTCTATTCCTCCGCAACATTGGCTACACCGGTGACCAAATCAATCAGATTTTCTTTGCTCTCCCGGAAGTGACACAAGCTGTCCACAAGTACGAACTTCAAATTTTCAACATAAACTACCCCTCCATCACAGTTACCAATTTCCAATCTCCAATCCACCGTGACGATAAAAAAAAGGGTCCGCAACGTGGGGAAAACTAAGAATGCGATTTATTTTTGTACCGTTTTGGAAACTGATGGAGTAGAGGTATAAATATGGCCTGTAGTTTTGATATTTTCATGGTTAAAACTAGAAAATACATATTATGGAATAGATTGGTTCGATGGCTTCCACAAGGTCAGAAATCTCTTGGTTGTATCTGTCAACATTGCCTACTGTGACTCTCATGAATATTTACATCACTCATATAATCACTATTTAAACTTATTTTAAATGTCGTTTGGTACTTTAGAAAGTTACTTTGTGGTTAAAGTGCATGATGACTTTTCATCAATATCAGCTCACTAAATTTTAAACACATGTTCTACCATTACTGTTTTTGTTTTATGTTTTTCAATTCTAGGGGATAAATTTATTTGTAACTTTTCTATCAATATGGGCAATAAAGTAATAAGGTATGTTTGATGAGTTACTTTGTCTTTTTTGTTCAAATATGGGTTTGTCAAACAAGGCGTTTGGGCCATAATACGGAGAAAACTTTTGTCAAACCGGCTGTATACGCCTTTAGGGAGGATCGGGAAAGACCATGGATAGAATTAGAAAAAAATACACTTCCAAAAGCCCCCTATTTGTGTGTGTGGTCGTACAACCACATGATCTGACAAATAAACTTGAGAATTTTCCTCTATTTTACTTAGAATTGAAATGAATAAGTTATATTTTATGGGTGAACTTGGCCAAATCGCACCCATCCCACCTCTATTGAGGAGAATCAAGGTTATATTACACGAAGTAAAAAATATCCTTGAAATTGACCCTCACCGTTAAGATGGTCCCTAAAATTTAAAATCAATCAATGTAGTCCCTGAAAATAAGTGTTGCAAATCAATATGGTCATTTCGTCACAATTCTGTTAAGTGTTGATATGACACATAAATAGGCCTCATAAGTCATCTTTTCTCACAAATGGTCCTTAAAATTGACTTCCGACATCAAAATGATCCTTGAAATTGACCCGCGATATCAAAATGATCACTGAAATTGAAAAGTGATCAACGTAGTCCCGCAAGTAAATGTCTTAAATTAATGTAGTCATTCTGTCACAAATTATGCTATATGCTAATGTGACACATAAATGGATTAAAGAAGTCTAATTAAATTTTAAAAAAATTACAAATATGCTTAATAATTTAATAGTTAATTAAAAAATTGTCAAAACCCAAACACAT
This sequence comes from Pyrus x bretschneideri, assembly GCF_019419815.1. NCBI lineage: Eukaryota > Viridiplantae > Streptophyta > Magnoliopsida > Rosales > Rosaceae > Pyrus > Pyrus x bretschneideri. The sequence continues at coordinate 212,766 of NW_025999789.1, read as the reverse complement.
AGTCATGCAATCACCTCCGATCCCAGTCCATATTTCTCTACCTCCTTCGCTTTCTATTATCTAAAAAAAATAAAAAATAAATACACCCATCTTACACTTTGATACCCTTTATCGAATTGAACTTGGATCGAGATTACCTTTGGTGATTGCTTGGCCCGTTGACAATGACTACTGGGACATCATCATTAACATTTAGACAATTAGCATCCTCACAACCTTAATCTTGGAGAGCTTGTTCAGTGCTTCCCTGATGGTCTGGTGATGCAAACAATGACGAGGTCTACCTTGAGATAATGAGGTTATAATTGAGGTGCGTCTATTGTTGGTTTAAAACTATTTCCACAACCCCTCTTAGGCCTTGGTTAAGCCTTTTGACTTTGAGAATTTATGAAAGGGATCTTTCTTTGGAGTCTCTATTATAACAAAAAAAAAAAAATCATTGTGCAAAAAGGTATTTATACAAAATTTTAATTAATTATTAAACGAACAACAACACATAACAAATTTTTTTATATAATTGTGGCGAAATGATCATATTGATTTGCGACACCTATTTTGAAGGACTACATTGATTAATTTTCAATTTTAGAGACCATATTTATGGTGTGGGTCAATTTCAAGGACTATCTTGATGATGTGAGTCAATTTCAGTGATAAAAACTCGTAAATCTTGTGGAGCCCATTTGTGTGCCACATCAGCACTTAATAAAAATTTTAACAAAATTATGACGGAATGATCATATTGATTTGCGACACCTATTTTCGGGGACTACATTAATTGATTTTTAATTTCAAGGATAATTTTGATGATGTGAGTCAATTTTAAGAGTCATTTGTGATAAAAACCCAATTATAATTTAGCTTATAGTAGTTTCACAACCCATGGATGAATGGTCGTTGGTAAACTCATGAAAAATCAAAAGGTAGTCGTTGATGTCAAGGGGAGGGAGGGAGTAATTATCTTTTGAGTTATAGATCTTTGTAAAATTCGGTTCCTCACGGTGTAAACCCCATAATGCCCACAACACCCCCCATGTAAAATGGTAGGGTTTTGCCACATGCCCGAGTGCGATGGGGCATCGATGTCCTTTTGTAATTAGGGTTTTCAAACTCCTCCCGAGAGGGATACATTCACTCGGATTAAAATCACCGGGCCAATCAATTTCACCTTGACCCTGAAAGACTAAAAACGACATTGGGGAGTCCTATGAATAAAGGCCACGTGGAAATTTGGTCCAATAGGAGTGGCCCGATGAGCTCACAACGTGACCCGCGGGTGATTGAATGCGAGGGTTGAAGAGGAGCCGTGGTGCTATTTGAATCACCGCTTTTGGATGAAAAAAACCCTCTTTCCAAAAACCCAAACCCTTGGCGGCTGTGAGACCCGTTGTTCCCTGCTCTCTCTCTCTCTCTCTCTAAGCATCGAGATTTCTCTCTCCGACTGCTAAAACCCCAATCACCTCTCTGGGATTTAGGGTTTTTGGCAATACTTAGGACAGGGAAGGAGAAGTAGGAGATCTAGCTATCAATTGACGGCCATGGCCACCGTTGCTCCTCCTGTGGAACGTATCCTATTCTAAAACTTTAGACGTTAGCCATCTGGGTATTGTTTGTTTTCGATTTTTCTTATTCTAATTGGATCTTTTCTTTAGTGATTAGTTTGCGGTGAAACTAGATCTTCTCTACCTTTGTTGCTATTATGGCTTACATTAAATTTGTAGATCGCTGCGAGTTTCTTCTATGGCGTTTGTTTAGTTTTTGGGATTGTGGCGCTTTGTGTTGGTTTTATGGATTTCTATGCTTGATTTGTGGTTTTGTAGACCGTGTCTGAAATTTATGGCTGTATGTGCGACAATTCAAGTTCTTGGTATGGGTTTGCTTAATTTTTTGAATTTGGTGTTGTTTGATTAAGTAAAGATTGACGTGTGCTTGGTTGAATTGAAGTTTCATATCAGGTGATTTTTGTAAATTGTTTGTAACTTGTAGATGGAGTGAATGAATTGACTGTTCCATATAAAATTCAAACTATTTTCACTGCTCCAGAAGGACCAGAACCTAGATTTTTTTTGTTGATTGTGTATGGCTATTACAAATTTACAATACACACAGTAAAACAGGCACTGTACATTAGACATCTCGATTGATTTACAAAATTGTTTATATCCTTCACCGTTTGCGTTCTTTAGAAGCAGCAGATTTGTTACAGAAGATGTCATTAGACTCTCAAACCAAGACTCTGGAAATTCCTGAGCCTACCAAGAAGGTACCGTACTTTGCAATGTGATGATTGAATGTGAATTCAAGATAGGATAATTATTTGCTAAACATAAATGGAACAAGAAAATTCAGCCATGAGGATTGGATCATGAAAAAGTATTAACAAACTGCATTTGAAACATTTATTCATTTACGTTATATGTGGTTCTGAAGGCTGATTTCTTTTCCATGCAGCCTTCTGTTAACCAATACGGGTCTATTGATTCTGGCAATGCTGCAAATGGACAGATCCCAGAAGATCGCTCTGTTACCCCATTGTTACCTGATTTTGCGGATCCATCTATGTGCTATCTCCCGAACAGTTATCCGTCTACTGCCTATTACTATGGAGGTAAAACTTATGCCTGAACTCTCTGCTTGGTGGATTGTTAGATTCTTCATGAAAATTAATGTGTACTTTTTGATAGGAAATTCATGTGTATGATGTGGATGGTTTTATGAATTTCTTTTAGGCTATGATGGGACTGGCAGCGAGTGGGATGACTACTCGAGATATGTAAATCCTGAGGGAGTAGAGATGACTTCTGTAAGTTCTTTTTCCCTTTTGTGTAATGTTTCATGGTGATCGCGTTTGATTTGGATCTAACGTGAGTAAATTTGTTCTCTTAAACTTATAAATTTGTTATCTGCTTGTGTTTTTTTAGGGTGTTTATGGGGACAACGGGTCTCTGATATACCACCATGGTTATGGGTATGCACCGTATGCCCCATATTCTCCTGCTGGCTCCCCTGTTCCGACTATGGGAAATGATGGTCAGTTATATGGACCTCAGCAGTACCAATACCCTCCCTATTTCCAGCCTCTGACTCCAACCAGTGGACCGTACACTCCCAACCCTGCGGCCCCACAAACTGATGTCGCCACCTCTGTAGCTGGTGACCAAAAGCCACTGTCTGTGGAAACAGCTAATGGAATTTCTAACGGCATTGCAAACGGTGGAGGTGTGAAAGGAAATAATGTTTCAGCTCCCTCGTCAACATATCAAAACTCGTCTTTCAACTCTAATGGTTCATATGGGAGGGGTGCTTTGCCAGGACGTGTTCCTACTCCTGGATACCAGGACCCAAGATTTGGATTTGATGGGTTGCGTTCTCCTCGTCCATGGTTAGATGCCCCACTTTTTTCGGACGGGCAACCTAGACCAGTGACAAGTACAATTACTTCATCAATCTCCAATGGCAATACTAATTTGTCTTCAAGGAATCAGAATTACCGTCCAAATTCTCATTACATGGTATGTTGGTCACATGCTTATATATTTAATATTTTTTTTATAATCCCTGCTTTGTAGTCTTACTTTTGGAGATTACCTTATTCCACCAGTGGAAATGTCATCCGAGTTGTATGGCATGACTGTTCAATTATGGCCTTGGCCTCATATCAAACCTCTAACCCTTTGGTGTGAGAACATCTAAGGCATGGAGGAATCTGGTTATCGGATATCCTTTAACTGGTTGAAGGTGAACAGTCTTCCAATGCTAATAGATGTTCTGTGGAGGCTGAATCTGAATATTTACTTTAAATGTCCTACTGAGATTGTGTTCATCCTTACAAACTTCATTTATTTGATCCCACAGGGTTTGCACCACCCAAGGCCATTGTCGGGAATGGGTACAGCTCAAGGGTTTATAAATAGGATGTACCCAAGCAAGCTGTATGGTCAGTATGGAAACACGGTTAGATCTGGTATGGGCTTTGGGTATCATGCTTATGATTCACGAACCAATGGACGCTCATGGCTTGCTGTTGACAACAAGTATAAGCCCAGGGGAAGAAATGGTGGCTATTATGGATATGGTAATGAGAACATGGATGGATTAAATGAACTAAACAGGGGGCCTCGGGCGAAGATCTCCAAGAATCAAAAGGGATTTGCCTCTAATGCATTAGCAATCAAGGGGCAGGTACCAACGAATCCTAGTAATGATGAGGAAAACGAAAAAACCAGTGTCCCAGATCGAGAACAATACAACAAAGCAGATTTTCCCGAGGAGTATACCGATGCCAAATTCTTCATCATTAAGTCATACAGTGAGGATGATGTTCATAAGAGCATTAAATATAATGTTTGGGCCAGTACGCCAAATGGCAACAAGAAGCTTCATGCTGCTTACCAGGAGGCTCAGGAGAAATCTGGTGGCTGCCCGGTTTTTCTTCTCTTTTCGGTAAGCATCATCCATTGCTGTTAGGACTTGTGAGGTTGTAGTTTAAAAGTTTTATTGGGTTTGAAGTAATTTACTTGTTTTCTTTTTAGGTCAATACCAGTGGACAGTTTGTTGGCCTTGCCGAGATGTTGGGCCCTGTTGATTTTAACAAGAACTTGGAGTACTGGCAGCAAGACAAGTGGAATGGCTGTTTCCCTGTCAAGTGGCATATCGTTAAAGATGTTCCCAACAGTTTGCTGAAGCACATTACTCTTGAAAATAATGAGAACAAGCCTGTGACCAACAGTAGGGACACTCAGGAGGTAAGTTCACAGCTTAGTGTTTCTTTTTTGCCTTGACCTTCTTTATTCTTCCCTTGTGAATATTCATCTTATGGGTTTGTGTAGGTCAAATTGGAGCCAGGGCTTAAAATAATTAAAATCTTCAAAGAACATATAAGCAAGACTTGCATTCTGGATGACTTTGGGTTCTATGAGGTCCGCCAGAAGACAATTCAGGAGAAGAAGGCTAAGCAACAGCAGTTTCAGAAACAGGTAAACACTTTGCCTTCCTGTTAATTTTGCTGCTCCTTTTATTTTCTTATTTGTTTTCTTCTTATATTGCCGTTTAGAGATGAATGTTAACAAGTCCAAATACTTAACATTTGACCATTTGAAAATACCCAAAAAAAGGTATGGGAAGGTAAAAACAATGATGAGAAGAAGGAGGTGGAAAATGGGCAACTGAAGACTCAAAATTCATTGGAGGTTTCCGCTGAGTTGACCAAGGAATCTGTTCCGGCGGTGAATGGAAGTGAGGAGCCGAAAGTTGCAGAAAACGGATCAATTGCATCTGGAGATGCCCCAAAGGGTGCTAAGCCAGTTGTGTCAGAGAAGAGGGTTGTAGTGAATGGGGTTGCGAATGGTTGCTAGCTTCTGCCTTGCGTAACGGTGGTCCATGCTCTTGCAGTGTTCTTGAAAGGTTTGCGTTGAAGTGTGCTGGTGTTAATGAATATGTTGGAGAAAACCAGTATCCAATGCTGCCTACCTACTTGTGTGGACCGCCGTCCTGATGATAGTGACTTGCCCTGCTAGAATAGTCAATAGTTCATTGAGGAATGGCAAGTCAATAATGTATTGGAGTTTCTTGTATCTTGTTCTTGGGCAGGGCTAGGGATCCGAGTAATTGTAGTAGTGCCACCCCCAGAGTTTTTCATTTGGGTTGTCAATTTACAGGTGTTTTGCAGAAGCTCTAACATGTTTTGGGTTGCCTAGGATTTTGGGTTCAGGCTTGCTTATACCTTTAGTACTTTCTCCTTGTTTTACCTTTGCCTTTTACTTGTTTGGTTATTTCCGGTCTTGTAAATCTAGATCATAACCTCCTCCATTTGGGGAGCAAGTTTTTGCGTTTGTAATTGTAAGTGAGCTAGAAGAAGCAAGGTGGGAAAATATTGCAATATAGTGAGTTTAAAATTTTATTTTGTTTCGTATTTTCTTCATGTCTGCCGTGTTGTGTGTTTGTTGTGCTTGTTGATTTATTTTGTTGAGAATTTTAGTGCCAAGAATAAAATCAGAGGAGATGCCTTGACTCGTTGCAAAAGTTTGTGTGGTATCTATTTTTATCTTATTTTTCGTTTTATTCTTTGTAACTTATGATCACTGGCCCGTGTCACGGTCCAGCAAAGTTAAATCAGCCCCTATGGGCCAGTGAAAACAAAGCCTAAGAAAATATCCTCCGTCCATCCTCGATTCACATGGTTCATATCGATTTTGGTAGCATTCGGTAAATGAAACTGTTATTGATATTTTAAAAATCTCATTTTGTACTATTCATAAGTGTTTTTTAAAAACATAAATAACAATTATTTATTTTTTTATGAGAATTTTGAGTACAAAGATTGTTCTTTCTATAGCAAAATTAAGAAAGAATTTGTCGGAGTAGAACCCAAATATACGTTATTATGGGAACCTCTCTTAGGTCTTATAACGTACTAAATTAGAGTTGTGATAGATGAGAAAGGTTATTGAGTAATAGATTTAGAGGAGGTTCAAATTATATAATAGACATAGTGCGATAATTAATACAATAACGAATATTTGAGTCATAAAATTTGAGATTTTAAAATAGGTTATCTAATTGAATTATTGTTGTATCAAGCTAAATACCAATCCAAACACGTTTCATCGTACACACCGATACAAAATATCTCATGTGCCATGTGTGTGAAACCAATTAGCTAAAGCAATGTATTTGCACTGAGTTCAAACTCCCGCCTTGTAAATATCTTTAACCCTCGTAATACTTGTGTTGAAATTTGTTGATAAAATATATATATAAGGACATTCATATGATATAAATGCCGCCCTAAAGCCAATTTTGAATGACTAGGTGCGCTAAACCAAGACTTTTATAAACGACTCCTCTCTCTCTCTCTCTACCCGAAAACCCCTAAAACCCTTTCGCGTTTTAAGCAAGCAGCAGCAGCTGAGGCCGCTCTCTCAAGTGTCACTCTTTGTCATGGCGACCACCGTTTCCCCACCTGCGGATCGTATCCTTACACTTTCACTGCTTCTTCGTCTATTGGGCTTCTTTTTGTTTTCGTATTTTGGAATGTTAGCTCTGTTGTACATATATTTATGTACGGGGCTAGATCAGTAGATCTGTCGCTTGCTTCTTCTTTGAGTGCTATTAGGGGTTTCTGTCTGACGTAAAAGCTGCTGATTCTCAACGTTTTGATTTGGGATTTTGTATTTATTTTTTAAATTCTGCTTTTATTTTGATTTGAATTGTATTTTGGGCTTGTTTGCATCTACTGTTGTATTTTGTATTTCCTTGACTTTCTGGGTCTTCTTCAGAAGCTGCAGACTTGCTGCAGAATTTGGCCTTGGAATCTCAGACCAAGGGTCCTGATGATATCCCTGACCCTGCCACTGCCAGGAAGGTAATTCTCGTCTCTGCTCTTATGCTATATTGCCCTTGCTCAAAAAAATTATGAACTTCTTGTTTGTTTTAACAAGTGAATAAATTGTACCGGAAAATGACCGGTGAATTTGTGTTTCGAGCTTGATTATCAATTTCATGATTTTCAGCCCGTTGACGTGACTTCTAAGAGCAAGTCTTATGATCGGTCTACGGCCCCATTGCGAAAGAATTTTATGGATCCATCTGCGTGCTATCTACCTAATGGTTACACATCTTCTGCCTATTACTATGGAGGTAATGCTTAGGTGCTGTCTTCCTTTATCACATCTGTTATTGGATTTTATTATATAAGTGCTCAGCTAAGAGTTTTGAATTCCATCGTCGTGTTGAAAATCCCGTGTGCAATGAAGGGTTTTATGGTTTGCATGTTATTGATGATTCTGTTGTTAATGGTCTGGGTTTTGTAGGCTATGATGGGACTGGAAATGAGTGGGGCGGGATTCCAAGTTATGTTAATCCAAATGGAAACGATGTGAATTCTGTGAGTTTTACAGTCTGTTTCGTCAAAGTGTCTCTACCTATCAGAGTTTTGTATTTCTGTTTACATCTTCTTACACCTCTTCGGTGAATTTTAAGGGTGATATTCTCTGAGAAACTCTTTTATATCCTGGCATCATATCATATAATGCTTGTTGCATATTTCAGGCTGTCTATGGGGATAATGGTTCTTTTATGTATCATCATGGTTATGGTTATGCACCCTACAGCACATATTCAACATCGGGGTCTCCGGTTTCAACTGTGGGAAGTGATGGTCAGCTATATGGACCTCAGCAGTACCAATATCCTCCCTATTTTAAGCAGCTGAAACCTAACAGTGGCTCACACACCCCTAATTCAGCTGTTCCTTCCCAGGGGGCTGTCTCTACTGCAAAGGATGCTGGCCACAAGCCCTCACTTGTAGGAACAGCTAATGGGAATCCCGTTGGTGTTCTGGCCAGTGTGTGTAAGAAGGGAAATAGTCCTTCCGATTTCTCAAGACCACCATATAAAAACTCATCACTGAATCTAAGGGGTTCCTGCAATGGGTACTATGATGCAATGTGTGGTTTTGATGGGTTGGTAACTCCTACCCCATGGTTTGAACGGCCAATGTATTCAAATGGACTGGGTAAACCAATGACTGGAAACGCAGTCAACAGAACTCCATCTTCCAAGAATCAGACTTCTCGATCAAACTCTCAATTCATGGTATGCTAGCTCTATCACTGTTTACATTTCGTACTATTTTCTTAGGGCTAATCAATCTTCTGTTCACATGTTTGTACCTAGTATATGTGTGATATTAAACACATTTACCTGTGATCTGGTTGGTTGAGCAGCAAGGTAACTGTAATCTTCAGATTTTTCCCATTTGAATTCTGTTGGGAAACCAAATAGGTAGAAATAGTAGCTATTCTCTTTGGAGTTTACCTCACTAGAAAATTGATTGATCCGGTTGCAGCGCTCCTTTTTCATTACTAGTTATGCTATAGGTCATATTTCATTTATCGTGTAGTGATTTTTATTTGATGGAATGATCTGACTTTTATAGATTGTTCTTGGGGATGGCCTCTTAAGGATTTCTGTTACATGACTTTGTAGGATTTGTACCACACGAGGATGGGATACGGTATGGATACAGCTAACGGACTTGTGAATGGGATGTATGCCAATGAATTGTATGGTCATTATTGGAACCCAATTAGACTTGGTATGGGATTTGGATCCAATGGTTTTGGTATGCATAGAAATGGAAGTGGGTGGACGGCTCTTCAAAACAAGTATAAAACCAGGGGGCGAGACAGTTCCTTCCGCTTTGGTAACCAAGACATAGAAGGCTTGGATGAGTTGAACAAGGGACCTAGAGTTAAAAGTTTAAAAAATCAAAAGGGAAATTCACCTGTTGCTGTAGCAGTCAAGGGGAACAATATGCTGTTGAATAAAGTTGACGATGAGAAGGATGCAGTTAGCATAATGGCAGAGCAGGAGCAGTACATCGGGACAGATATCTGTGATCATTATGCTGATGCTAAGTTCTTCATTATTAAGTCATATAGTGAGGATGATGTTCATAAGAGTGTAAAGTATAATGTTTGGGCCAGCACACCAAATGGAAACAATAAACTTCATGCAGCATACCAAGAGGCTCAGGGGGAGTCAGGTGGCTGCCCCGTGTTTCTGTTTTTCTCGGTGAGCATCATTATCCACTGCTTTAGTCCATTATTTCATTTGTTGCTTTCCTTGGCTTAGCTTCTTCTTCTTCTTCTTCCTCTTGTTATTTCTCTAGGTGAATGCCAGTGGCCAATTTGTTGGCCTAGCGGAGATGGTGGGGCCGGTAGATTTTAACAAGAATGTGGAACATTGGCAACAAGACAAGTGGACTGGCTATTTTCCAGTTAAGTGGCACATTGTAAAGGATGTACCCAACAGTTTGCTAAAGCACATTACCTTAGAGAACAATGAAAACAAACCTGTCACTAACAGCAGGGACACTCAAGAGGTATGTCCACTTATTTTCTTCATCTTGTTATTCCTCTATCTTGTCCGGTGATAAGCTTAATGTGTTTATGCAGGTCAAGCCAGAGCAGGGGCTTAAAATGATCAAGATGTTCAAGGATCATTCCAGTAAAACAAGCCTTTTGGATGATTTTGAGTTCTATGAAGCTCGCCAGAAGACAATTCAGGAAAATAAAGCAAAACAGCAGATCCGGAAACAGGCAAGATTTTTGCCCTTCATCCAGTAATTCTTATTTTAGAAGTGTAGTGGTTTTATCCTTTCTTTGCAGGACCTCTATGCAATGCAACTGTTTCATATGCGTTAAGCTGTTTTTCTTTTCTTACTGCTACATTTGTAATTGCCATTAATTAAGCCAGTTGGATTCAGAAGAATTTATTGTATTCTCTGCTGATTATCTGAATGAAGGTATTGGATGGGAAGCCAAGTGATGGAAGAAATGATGGGGCAAATGAAGCGCTCAAATCCTTGGATTCATTTGGAACTACGTTAGATTTGATTAAGGAACCGACACCAAGTGCTGAGACCGGTGAGGAACTGAAGTTGTCGGAGAATGGATCGGTTGCTGAAACAGGAGGAAATCTGAAGGCTCCAGAACTAGCTGTGACCGAGATGATTGTAACAAAATAGGTTGTAAATGGTTGCTAGTTTGTGCAATGCACCACAGTGGCTTGATCCATTTAAGGTTTTATTAGTAGGAGTTTCTTGAGTGGATTTACTGCTTTCAGTTAAGTATATTAGTGAGTCGGTGTCGTTTAGAGATTTCCAGGCCCCATGTCATTGTACATTGTTCATGTGGGTCGGTTTGTTTGAACAATAGTTGCTCCCATCTCCCTCCTCTTTGTCTGCGAGAATCTCTCCCCCTGGCAGTAGCTTAAACTTTACAAGTGTAAGGAAAATATGTTTTATAATGCTTTTTGTAGAAATTCACAAAAAGGGATTGGAAAACCGTGGGAGCTCACATGTTTCTTTATTTTTATTTTTATTTTTATGGTAGCTCACTTTTTTTCTGGAAATTTTAGAATGTCCGTCAGGAATTTTAAATGGGTAATGCTAGGGATGAGGATTCTCTCTAAATCTTCTTTGTCCTAGGGATTTTTATATTCTAGCCATTCATCGTATATCGTTCGGTCAATTTTCATTAGGTACTATTTGTATTTAATTTTATAGGAAAACTAATGAAAAAGGCTTGAAAACTTTGAGTTTTAATGATAAAGACAAAATAAAGGGTAAAGTCAATAATATCAGGATTGATTTTTTAGTGTAAAAAATGTGATTTCTTGTTAAAGCGAACAATACCGTGTGTTTTTTTGTTAAAACTTCCTAATTTTATATTTAAAATTCAAAATGTTTTTTTGGTCGCCCTATATACAATGAATGGTTAGGATGTGAGGATCTCTAGGATCCTCACAATTTGGATCTAGATGGGATCCAAATCCTAATCCTAGGGATACCATCTATGTAAATCATATGAAGGGGTAATGCTATCCTTTATTAGGTCACAAAACCAAGGTTCTATAAGACGTTAGGCGCTAGTTGGGCGGCGGGTTGGAGCCTAATGCCTTGGTGGACTAAGCAGATATAAGTAGATTTATTATATTTCGTGTAAATAAGTAACAGTTTATACTTAAAATATATATAATTTTAAGAAGTATTGGAACATAATGAAAACATGGGGAACAAGCAAATAATGTGTGTTCATTTATGTATTCAACAAGTCTCTTACAATTTATTGAAAAAAAAATAAAATACAAAATGCAGTTATCTATTTTCTGTCTAAATGATCCGCAACCTAGGTACCCTTTCTTAATTTTCAAACGCCTAGGCATTAATCGGGCAGTGGCCAGCCTCCTAAGCGACGCTAGGCGGAGATTTTTAGAACAGTGTCCAAAACTATTTTTCATTGATCTTAAAAGTTGAAAATAGAAAAAATAATGAAAGCTAATAGCGGGGCACCTACAAGTGGCCCTTTACAGCAGTGGTGGAAATGTATTGAGCCATTGCATGACAGCGTGGGTTCAAACCTTGTCAGTGACTAATCTAACAAAATTTATCGTTTGATAATAAAAAAAATATTGGGGCCCCCAAAAAGATTTGCAAGTGTCCGAAATCTTAAGAATGTCCTAAATAATAAAAATGTTGCAAGACCTTTGGATGTTATCCTACCGTTTATTTGGTCACTGAACTATTTTTTATTGATTTTTAAAGTTGAAAAAATAGAAAAATAATATAAACTAACAACGAGGCCCCCAAAGAGATTTGTAGGTGTCGAAAATCTTTCGAATATCTTAAATTAATTTTAGAAAACATGTGGGGCGACTAGAATGACTCAAATTTTGATTATAATGGAATCTTGTAAAAGTTTCAAAATCAATTGGAAAACGTGGGTTACTCACAGTTTTTGTGAAAAAATTGAAAATTTTAATTTTAAGAAACATTTTGCGTGGGAATTAACAAAAATGTTGCAAGACATTTGGATGTAATTTTAAACTTTACTAGGTCCCAAAACTATTTTTCATTGATCTTTAAAATTGAAAATAGAAAAAAATAATGAAAGCTAATAGCGGGGCCCCTGCAAGTGGCCATTTACTGCAATGGTAGAAATGTGTTAAGCACTTGCATGACGGCATGAATTTAAACCCTGTCAGTGGCTAATCTAACAAAATCTATCATTTAACAAAAAAATAGCGGAGTCGCCCAAAAAGATTTGTAAGTGTCCGAAATCATAAGAATGTCCTAAATAATGAAAATGTTGCAAGAACTTTGAATATTATCCTACTGTTTGTTAGGTCACTAAACTATTTTTGACACACCCCGACCAAAATCAAGGCATACTGGCCGTCAACAAAACCATAAGGGTGTGGTAGGGGCCCAAAGCGGACAATATCGTGTTATGGTGAAGTTGAGCCCGAGATGTGGTGGGGCCCGGGCGGGAATGTGACAAATTTTTATTGAATTTTAAAGTTGAAAAAATAGAAAAATAATATAAACTAACAACTAGGTCACAAAAGAGATTTGTAGGTGTCAAAAATCTTTGGAATATCTTAAATTAATTTTAGAGAACATGTGGGGCGACTAAAATGACTCAAATTTTGACTACAATGAATCTTGTAAAAGTTTTTAAAATCGATTGGAAAACGTGGGTTCTACTCACAGCTTTTGTAAAAAAATTGAAAATTTTAATTTTAGGAAATATTTTGTGTGGGAAATAACAAAAATGTTGCTAGACCTTTGGATGTAATTTAATCCTTTATCAGGTCCCAAAACTATTTTTCATTTATCTTTAAAGTTGAAAATAGAAAAAATAATGAAAGCTAATAGCGGGACCCCAAAAAGGAATTATAGGTGTCTGAAATCTTCAAAATGTCCTAAATTAATTTTAGGTAACATGTGGTGCTAGTAGAATGACTCTAAGGCTTATAAAGAATGTTGTAAATGTTCTCCAAATCGATTGGAAAATTATGGGTTATAACTCACAGTTTTTGTGGAAAAATTAAAATTTTAGCTTTAGGAAATAGTTTGCGTTGGAGTTAAGGACAATATTGTAAGACCTTTGAATGTGATCCTAATGTTTATTGGGTCCCGAAACTATTTTTTATTTTTATTTTTAAAGTTCAAAATAGAAAAATATCTTTAAATTTATATTTTAAATTGTCACATCCCGGCCCGGGTGGGACGACTTCCCGGGCCCGCTCCACCACCGTAGCACGATATTGTCCGCTTTGGGCTTACCATTCCCTCACGGTTTTGTTTTTGGGAACTCACGAGCAACTTCCCAGTAGGTCACCCATCCTGGGATTGCTCTAGCCCTCTACTTGCTTAACTTCGGAGTTCCTACGGAACCCGAAGCCAGTGAGCTCCCAAAATGCCTCGTGCTAGGTAAGGATAGGAATATACATATAAGGATCACCCCTGGGCGATGTGGGATGTCACAAATGTCACATCTCGGCCCGGGACGGATCACTTCCCGGGCCCGCTCCACCACCGTAGCACGTTATTGTCCGCTTTGGGCTTACCATTCCCTCACGGTTTTGTTTTTGGGAACTCACGAGCAACTTCCCAGTAGGTCACCCATCCTGGGATTGCTCTAGCCCTCTACTCGCTTAACTTCGGAGTTCCTACGGAACCCGAAGCCAGTGAGATCCCAAAAGGCCTCGTGCTAGGTAAGGATGGGAATATACATATAAGGATCATCCCTGGGCGATGTGGGATGTCACAATTAGGCTCCAAAGCCAGTGAGCTCCCAAAAGGCCTCGTGCTAGGTAGGGATGGGAATATACATTTAAGGATCAGTTCCCTGGGCGATGTGGGATGTCACAATCCACCCCCCTTAGGGGCCCGACGTCCTCGTCGGCACACACGCGACCAGGGTTAGTGTCACATCCCGACCCGGGTGGGACGACTTCCCGGGCCCGCTCCACCATCGTAGCACGATATTGTCCGCTTTGGGCTTACCATTCCCTCACGGTTTTGTTTTTGGGAACTCACGAGCAACTTCCCAGTAGGTCACCCATCCTGGGATTGCTCTAGCCCTCTACTCGCTTAACTTCGGAGTTCCTACGGAACCTGAAGCCAGTGAGCTTCCAAAAGGCCTCGTGCTAGGTAAGGATGAGAATATACATATAAGGATCACCCCTAGGCGATGTGGGATGTCACAATCCGCCCCCCTTAGGGGCCCGACGTCCTCGTCGTCACATTTCCGGCCAGGGATAGGCTCTGATACCAATGTCACATCCCGGCCCGGGTGAGACCACTTCCCGGGCCCGCTCCACCATCGTAGCACGATATTGTCCGCTTTGGGCTTACCATTCCAATGTCACATCCCGGCCCGGGCGGGACGACTTCCCGGGCCCGCTCCACCACCGTAGCACGATATTGTCCGCTTTGGGCTTACCATTCCCTCACGGTTTTGTTTTTGGGAACTCACGAGCAACTTCCCAGTAGGTCACCCATCCTGGGATTGCTCTAGCCCTCTACTAGCTTAACTTCGGAGTTCCTATGGAACCCGAAGCCAGTGAGCTCCCAAAAGGCCTCGTGCTAGGTAAGGATGGGAATATATATATAAGGATCACCCCTGGGCGATGTGGGATGTCACAATCACCGATGCCTTTTATGATACAACCTAACACCTAGCAATAGGTAGTTTTTTTTTAGTACATTGATATTTTTACACTATGGGAAGTGGGAGTTCGGCTCAGTCACACAATAAGCAGCCTAATTTGGTATCAAATTCGCCATTAGGACAATAATAGTAATGTTGGTAGTGGACCATATTGGGCCTGTCACTTAAGACATGCAAGTAATCTCATCGATACTGTGTTAAGATTTCAGAGTCGACCGACAGTTCACAACTAATAATTTACAAGTAGTAATATATTATATCAATTTTTTTTTGTTGTGGGATTTATCTTTTCTCAATCTCTCTCTGTCCTACTTCTACCAAACATAACATGCAGGAAACAAACGGGTCAAAGACAGTTTGTTGAAATTTGTGGATATGCTTGGAAGGATTAGGTTTATGTGACAACCAACTTTAGGCCTCGTTTGGCAGCTCGGACTGTACTGACTATTTCTGTCGGATAGGATAAATAGCCACCGGATAGTAATGACTAAATTAATTGGGCGTTTGGTGCAGTATCAGACTAATAACCATATTATTTATACTATGTTTGGTATTGAACGGATAAGAAAGGGGAAGAAAAACAAAATTGACAAATCTTTGTTTCTTTGTTTGTTGAGATCCGAGACGGAGCGCCAAAGAGTCTGTAGTGGAGGAAATAGAGAGAGATGCAGCGGCGGAGAAGAGGGAGGGAACTTCTACAGTAGACAGAAGAAGATGCAGGAAGAGAACCGAAGAGTCTGCGGTGGAGGAAGTAGAGAGAGATGCAACGGCGGAGAAGAGGGAGGGAGATCCTGCGGTAGCCAAAAGAAGATGTAGGGAAAGAAAAGTCTTGTTCTGGGTGGTTGGATGGAACTTGGTGGTGGTGGTGGTTCATGGTGGCTGGCGGAGGAATTAGGTTTTAGGATTTATGAGATTCTTTGGTTTCTTTGAAGCTACTTGGAATTTTGGGGAGTTTTGATTGGGAAAATGGAGGGAGTGTGGTTGGTTTTTGAAAGCAGAGAGAGCGGCTGGGAAGAAGAAGAGAGAGAGGGGAAACGAAGAAGAAGAACAGAGGGAGGGAGAGAGCCCCGACTAAATTGTCTTGTGGTTTTGGAGAGTATAAGGAAGCGGGTATTCACCGGATAATATAGGTGGGTCGGATTATTTAATCCGATGGCTATTTAATATGAATGGACACCAAACACCGTACTCCGTATAATTAGTACTATCCGATGCTTTATACGGTGTGCCAAACGAGGCCTTATTGACCTAAGCTTGTGTCCAAACTGTGATAGATGCATGTTGTATTGACTAATGCACACCTCACGCGTGGAGTTGGCAAGAATGTAAACTGCCCGAATACAAGATAATATGTTGGGAAAATTTACGTGCACAAAACACAGAAAAATCGAACGTACGGAAAAGAAGAAGTTCAAGAAAAATTTCAAATCCCGAACAATAAGTATGGACATGGTCAGACATACTCAGATTGCTTTTTCACTTTAGACTTCAAATCACGACAGAAGAGTGAAGACCCTCACTTTTGTCCCCCTCCTTTGTTCTCATATCCCATACCTCTAAACATTCCCAAGCACCCCCTTTCCTTTCTATGCTAACTTGTGTCTCAGACATTCTCTCCCTTTGCCATTGAACTTTGAAGTCACACACATAATCAAACACAATACACACTAGGAAGTTTATTAACTTAGTCGAGAAAAAGTTTATGTTAGCATGAAACGGATATATTACATTTATAGTTACATATTGCTTGCATTGTAAAGAAGATGTGAGATATTCGTTTTATACGTATTCTTTTGCATAAAAGTTTGAATTTTCATTTCGTTGAAAGTAGTTTAGAATATTGCTATACCACCAAAAAAAAAAAAATTTGTTGAACCTTCATTTGTTGTCCTCAATGGAATCCGGAAGTTGAATCATAGCCGCCCTTAGCAAATTTTCCTTTTCCTTCCACAAGAGTTCAAAATCCCATTTCACTTGGGATTTGTTTTGGAACTTTATACATCTCTCACCTAGGATGTCAATCTCCGTTTTATAGAAAGTCTTGCCTGCAAATTCATCACTTGCTTCTCCCACAAGGGGACCTGTTGAAATTCACAATGGGCACCCGTAAAACACCGTTCGTTTTTTAAACACTTCTCCATAGCTGACCCTAGCCCACTTATTGTTTGACCGATCAAATTGAAGGCATGCCACCAATATACACATACTAACCAGTAGAGTTTCCCGTCGGACTCTTCAACCAAGTAAGATTTAGAGGGCGAGTCCCACTCTTGTCTTTGCAGCGACGGCGTCTTTAGGAAGGGGAACAAGTCCATCATCTCCCAGACTTGAAGCTCGGTAGTGAACGCACCCAAATAACTTGATCGAAAATTACAAAGTAAGATTCCACCAAAATATACCAGATCATATATTCGTCTGTGACAGAGATTATTAGGTATGGAGATAGTACTCCATGTTCGATTCCTGAGGTTGCATGATCTTATGCTGTCATCGCATCCGAATACGACATAAACATGACAACCATCACGAGAAGTTGGAACCTTCGTGAATGTGGCGGCATGTTCATAAATCCCACATTTCGACTCCAATGGTGGCAGTTCTATAATCCTATTACAGAAAGGACTATAGAAAAAGAAGATAAATGAATGCCCTGTACGTTTCTTAGAGAGAAGCAACCAACCCTTTTTCGACGCACAAACTTTCGCACCAACGAACAATTCTCTCGCTTCTTCTCTTATGATTTGTCCGACGGAGTAGGTTTGTTTTGCCATTAAATCAGAGAGCTCCAGTATGCTTATGATTTTTCTTTCATGCTCAAACCAAGCATAATTCATGCACCATGGCATATCATTTACAGGTCGACCGAGAACCCCATCTAGAACAGCTTGCCGCCAACTCTTACATACCACACCGAAGCGAACCAGGTCAAAAAAGGAGAGACGTTGAGCCACTAGGCTTAGGAGTTCAATGCGAAGATCAGACCATGAACGCTTTGTCATGATATATCTGTCTTTCCATAATAAGTTCATATGAGTGTGGAGGAGTAGTACTTCGATAGACATAGGCCGGGTTCCATATGGTGGTATACATAATCCTCTTTTGGGATCCAATCCCTCCTAGGGTTAGGAGTGTGTTACTAGTCCTTGTCGCTTTAGTATTCTTATAGCGTATGTAATCTTCACTTGTAATTGAAGGCTAATCGAGCGGGATTTGGATCTTTCCTATTTCCATCTTGTAATTGGTTTGCCAACCACCGCGCCTTCTCTGATCCAATTGTAGCCAATAGTCTTTTAACACCATAGGTGCTGTCATCTGGCAGTTGTTTATAGATATAGGAGAAAGCACGGCAAAGTAAAGAGATCAAAATATATAAACGTAAGTTCAGACTCCTGGGCTAAAAACCTCAAAATTCATTATGTTGGAAATATGTGCAATAATATATAGAATTCGTTTAGGTTATACCTAGCGGAATTGACGAATTTCTGACCACCATCTCGTTCTTACTAGACTTCTTTGTTAGCCTGGCTAAATTGCCTACGTACCATGTGCTCTAGCGCAAGGATCAAATCTAGTTTTGTAGAACCAAACTATAGGGAGAGATTTGTGTGAAGGGTGTGAGGGAGAAATTTCTCTAGGAATTTTGGCTATGAGGGTATGGAATGGCTGCTGTACAGACTGCTTAAACCCTCTCCTTAAGACCACTATTTAGCTAGGGTTAGAGTGAAAACTGGGAGGCGAACCCTAGCCTACTATGCCAAGCATATTCCATAAGGGGGCGTTTGTTTGCCCTCATTAAGTTGGACTGGACTAGCTATTAGTCTAATACTGTGTTTGTTCTATGCTGGG
Organism: Pyrus x bretschneideri; assembly: GCF_019419815.1. Lineage (NCBI taxonomy): Eukaryota > Viridiplantae > Streptophyta > Magnoliopsida > Rosales > Rosaceae > Pyrus > Pyrus x bretschneideri. The sequence goes on along the minus strand of NW_025999789.1, from coordinate 193,897 downwards.
ACTAACATTAATGAAACTAAAGGGGACTAGCATGGACAAAACCCTTCACTAAGAGGTCTTAGCGAGACCCCCCAATAACCATGGGACTAGCTAAGACTATCTTCTCTTTCTCGTCCTCATCATGCTCAAGACCACTCCCGACAGACTCCTCGTCATCTCCGGTCACTTAGATCAATCATTAACTTTCCGACTCTCTTTTAGATCCATTTCACAACCAACTTTCATATAAAATATACCAAATTGAAGTTAGGAGTGACAAGATTATGATTTTACCTGAATCGAGGCCAAAATGTGGTCGAATATGGCTGGAAAATGGCCTGGAAGTCTCGACCTGTTTGGGCTTCTTCAAATCCATGACAGATTCGAGCATTCAAAGCTAAGATCTCGGTCCAGGGATGGTGAAGAATTTTTTGGCGATGCTAACTTCATCCAATTTAATAGGGTTGGCTGGAAAACACATCAGGAAACCTGCAACTCGTCGGGAAAATTGGAGTCGTCAGGTTCCATTCAAATAACGCATAGCTAGAGAGGGAGGGAGGACAGAGAAATAGAGACCGGAATCAATAAGGAGTTTGACCAGGAATGAGAAAGAGACATGAATTGAGAGGTCTAAGAGGAAAAAAAGAGGGAGAGGTTGGGACGATGAGAGAAGAGGAAAAGAGTGGGATGGAAATGGTAGGAAAAGATGAAGAAAAAGATAAGATCATAATAAAATATTAATAATTTATATATTAAATAATATAATATTAGAATTTGTTATTACCCAGCTTCTTAGTCCAATACTGCACCAAACGCTTTACTAAGTTAGTCCAGTTTAGTCTAGTCTAAGCCAGTCCAGCTTAGTCCTTGAAGCTAATCCAGTCCGAGATAGTCCGGTGCAACAAACGCCCCCTAAGAGAATATCTATTAATAACAATAAAAGGTATTACCAAGAGATATTAGCATAATCCATCTCCACATTTGGGTGGATGACTTTTAATTAATAATTGCATTAAATAAATCCAACACATTCGATGGTTAAGTTTGTAACTTACATTCTTAAAAGTTTGAGAGATTAATTCAGAATTGACCACTTGACTTCTAGCATGTCTGGAATGTACTGTTTCACTTGGATGATCACATTGGCATCTCTAGCCTAATGATTTCACGTTCTTACATGCACCTCTAATATTGGTTTTTGTATCAATCATTTCCTTTCTTTTGAGTAGTGTTAGTGTGTTAAATAATTAGTTAATTTTTAGAGAGGAGGGAAATCGATTAGTGAGGATTGAACCCGCACTAGGATGTATATTAGATATGAATGTTTTTCACCACTGCAGTAACCGTCATCCTCGTAATTGCATCCATCATTTCCTTTCTAATTTTTGACAATCATGATTGAGCAAATATATAAAAATAAATCATCAAAACTACAAAATTAAAAATTGCTGCACACTTATAGTTATGTGTTGCGACATAACATAGCAAGAAAAATACTAGAAAGATCACTTTTATGGTGGTTATGAAATACGGCATAAAAAGACATTTTACCTTCAAAATTTAAGTTGGTACTTGAAAGTTCAGACTGTACTATGAAAGACTGACTGAACACGTGTACTGTGGATGGATTCACTCCAATTTATCAGTAAAAATAAATAAAATAATAACACCAAATGAAATCTTAGCTACCAAAAATTGCAATTGCGTGATTAGTGATAGTGAAGAGAATGAGATAAGATCATCATCAAGTTTTAGTTTTTCGTCTGAGTCTTCCGTTCTAAGAGATTGAGCTCGCTTGCCGTCTGTTTTCAGTGATTAAATGGGGCTGAGCAGATTTGGAGGATTGGTTAAAGGGCTTGGAGTTGCCAGGAGAAGGCCATTTGCAACCTCCACTTACTCTTCCTCCTCCACCGCCGCCGGTGATGGAACAATTGTTCGTGGCACGGGTAGCAAATCATTGAACCTCTACTCTGCCATCAACCAAGCGCTCCACATCGCCTTGGAAACTGATCCTCGGTCAGCACTTTCTTTCTTCAATTCTACCTGTTGTATCTGCTTGCTTGCTTCATAATTTGGACTGAATTCGATCTGCGGTGTTTTTAATCGTTTTCTGAATTGGGTTTGCTCTGCATTCATTCAACTATTCTCGTTAATTGAATCGTATGTGATTGTGATGTGATCTTATCTCTTAGATCAGATGGTAATCTTGCTTTCGGTCTATCGACTCCACTGTAAACAATTATATATATCATCATCCACGAGTTTTGCAACTTCGACTGACTTTGCTGAAAAATATCAAATTCAGTAAAATTTACAGCTTGAATTTTACAGATGTTCATGCCAGATTTCGAAGCACCCACCAGTGTGATTTTGGATTGATCTGTTACCTCATTGTTCTTATGCGCCGCCTAGCCTAGCATATGGGTTAATCACTTAACTCATTTTTTCTTTTCACTCTCAGTTCTTATGTATTTGGAGAAGATGTGAGCTTTGGTGGGGTCTTCCGCTGCACAACAGGCTTAGCTGATCGCTTCGGTAATCAAAGGGTTTTTAATACCCCTCTTTGTGAACAGGTACCCGGCGGGCTTTATGTCTTCCGTTGTACCAATTTACCATGTATCCCTCCCTTCCACTACGTTAAATATGTCTTCTGTCAACTTGATAACCCTTTTTGTCTTTACACCCAGGGCATTGTAGGATTTGGCATTGGTCTAGCAGCTATGGTAAGTTTGAAGGTTTAGTCTTACACGTGACCTTTACAATCATACGTACCTCCATTCAAATTTTACCTTCAGTTCTTTATCTTATCTTATAGGCACGAGCCTCACCACATTTGTTTTCATCTGACTTGATAGGGTAATCGAGCTGTAGCAGAAATCCAATTCGCAGATTATATTTTTCCAGCTTTTGATCAGGCATGCATCCCAATTCCTTTCAGTGCTGAGTTCAGTCATAGCCTCATAGCCTCACAAATGAAAAATGATAATTAATTGCGTGAATCTCACTTTGTAGATTGTCAACGAAGCTGCAAAGTTCAGATACCGAAGTGGAAATCAATTTAATTGTGGAGGTGAAACTTCCTTTTCTTGATCGTTTGGGAACCGTACTTTTTTCTTCCCACATGTTATTTGCGCATTATGAGGTTTTTTTTATTACTCACTAGGTTTAACAATAAGAGCCCCCTATGGAGCTGTCGGCCACGGTGGACATTATCACTCTCAATCTCCTGAAGCTTTCTTCTGTCATGCCCCTGGTCTCAAAGTATGTTTTCTTCCATTCAATCACTTTGTGATTTTTTCCCCCACAAACCCTTGCTGCATTTTTGCGATCCTTTCTTTGAACGAGTACTACAAACTTGATATCTAAAGAGTACTAAAAATTCGTATAGGTGGTCATCCCTCGAAGTCCATTCCAAGCAAAAGGCTTATTGCTGTCGTGCATACGTGATCCAAATCCTGTTGTGTTTTTTGAACCAAAGGTAGGTTAGTTTTGGTTACAGAATAAATTAATTTTCCATTAGCAAATAAAATTAATTTGACAAAAAATTTTGATCTGAAATTTTACAAAAACAACCTGGGCTTCAGTGGTTATACAGATTATCAGTAGAAGAGGTTCCTGAGCATGATTACATGTTGCCTTTATCAGAGGCAGAGGTACACACTACCCGCCTAGTTCCATTGTAGTCCAAGTTTCTAATGTTTGAAAAAAAGAATGAGACTTGCGGTCATGGTTTTGATATAATTGATGGAACTTCATACTTGAAAATTGGAACTGCGATACGCAGGTAATTCGAGAGGGCACTGATATAACGCTTGTTGGTTGGGGAGCTCAGTTATCTGTAATGGAACAGGCCTGTAAAGAAGCCGAAAAAGTATGTTTTTTCCGACTGCTAGAAAATATTATTCCCTTTCTGCTCTGTATAATCACTACATTTGATTTGGTGTTGTCTATTTTATGCGGTGAAGGTTCATGTAATTGTCAAGGTTACAATTATCTCATCCTTATAGGCAAAATGAATGCTAAATGACTAGTGAGAATTTTCAGGATGGAATTTCTTGCGAACTGATAGACCTGCGAACTCTTTTACCGTGGGACAAGGATACAGTGGAGGCCTCTGTCAGAAAGACAGGAAGGCTTCTTGTAAGTATGGTATCTGTTTACAGGGGACACTTGATGAAAATCAGTTGGTGCACTCTTGGTGACGAATCGAATGCCCTTTTTTGTAGATAAGTCATGAAGCGCCAGTTACTGGAGGATTTGGTGCTGAAATATCCGCTTCAATTATTGAACGCTGCTTCCTAAGGGTACTCTCGCGCCTTTATTTTTTCTGTTTAGATGTTTCGGTGGTTAACTTTTGCTAAGGTTGTGGAGGGAGCTGATAACTTTATCTTTGAACTGTTGTGTAGTTAGAAGCACCTGTTGCAAGAGTATGCGGTTTGGATACCCCCTTCCCTCTCATCTTCGAGCCCTTTTATATGCCCACCAAAAACAAGGTTAGTCATTCGAGATGTTTCCAAAATGGCTTTTGCTTTTGATACTGGCTCTGTGCTTATGTAAACTTCTCTCTTTTTCTTCCTTGGATGCAGATATTGGATGCAATCAAATCAACCGTAAATTTCTAGTGTAATGAGCCCATTATCATCCAGTCTTACACATGATGGAGGAAATAAACGTTTCAGTTCTTCATCAATCAAAACCAGTATCAGTGTGTAAAAGAAACCAGCACAGCGAGAGAGAGAGATTTGTGTTAAAAACTACTTGTTTACTTGCATTTTGTTAAAGGTAACATCACATCACTCAACTAAACAAAAGACAGAACCAAGAGTCAAAATTTATATTCATCAGTGTTGAAAATAATGAGTTCCATGTTTTAAGGAATGTTTTATTCCTGTTTTAAGGAATGTTTTAAGGAATGTTTTATTCCATGTTTTAAGGAATGTTTTATTCCTTGTTTTAAGGGGAATGTTTTTTTGTTTTTCTTAGTCTTCTTCCTTATATATACCCGAACCATTGTACATTGCAATTCATGAAATATACATTACAAATTAAAGCTATAATTTCTATATGGTATCAGAGCAGGTTCATTTGTAACCTGTCTCTACAATTCTTGCTGCTGCGATTTTTTCTTTCTTTCAAAGTCTAAGCCATGACTGAAGAAAGTTCTGTCAACCATGATAAGGAAACCCGGCACAATCTCTCTCCAAACTCCTCAGACGTTGAGGTTAACACCAATCAACGTTTATGTTCAGTTCTCTTGAACGAGTTCAATTATCTTCCTTGGTCCCGAGCTGTTTCACTAGCTCTCGGAGGCAAAGGGAAGTTAGGGTTTGTAAATGGAAGCGTGGAAGATCCAGATCGTTCTTCCTCTACATACAATGCATGGCTCTGCAAAGATCAACTTGTCATGTCCTTGCTGCTCAACACCATGGAGAAACATGTTGCTGAAATTTTTAGCTACTCCAATTCCGCCCATGATCTTTGGAAAGCTTTGCAGGATATGTATGGAAATCAAAACAACTATGCACGGGTCTTCCAATTAAAGAAGGACATTGCCAGTGCTCAACAAGAAGGGAAAGCATTTGTTCAACACCTTGGGAGTCTCAAAGCCATGTGGAATGAGTTGGATGTATATCTCCCTCATACCACAGATCCTACCATTCTCCTAAAACGAGCTGAGGAAGACAAAATTTATCAGCTGTTAGGGAGTCTGAGCTCTGAGTACGAGGACCTAAGGAGTCACATCTTGATGAGTCAAGATCTGCCTACCTTCAACAATGTTTGTGCAACTATCCAACGAGAAGAAGCAAGGAAGAAGGTTATGAATGTTGATCACAATCCTAGATTAACGGAGACTCGGGCATATGCATCAAATTACAAGAACTCAGAAGCCAAGGTATACAAGGGAAGAAACACACATCTAAAATGCAAATATTGCAATGGTGTTGGTCATGAGGAAGACAAGTGTTGGGAACTTCATCCTGAACTCAAGCCTAAGTTCAGCAAAGATGGAAGGATGATACCAAGGTCCTCACAACAATTTCAACCTCATTTCAAGGCAAAACTTGCTAATGCTCAAGCTCCTACTATCTCACAAGGATCCATGGAGTTCACTGCCAATCCATTGTCATTGATCAATGAATTTGCAGCTTACCTACAAAGTAAGGGGCACGGAGGAGGCTCACATGGTCAAGGCAATGAAGAGGGTAGTCACACAGCTATGTTGGGACAATTTGCCGGATTTCTTGCTGGAAATGAGAAAGTTCCAAAGGGAGAAGCATCAGGTATACTCAAAGCCTTTACTACTGCCCTATTAACTAGTACTGAAACTGATTGTTGGATAATTGATTCAGGCGCCACAGATCATATGACAAACAAAGTTACAAATTTACATCATTTTAAAAAATTTTCAAGCCCCTCACATGTGTCTGTTGCAAATGGAAAAAATGTCTTAGTTTTGGGAAAAGGAGAAATAAACTTACTCTCTCAAAAAACACCTTCCACTGCCCTCTATGTACCAACCTTTCCTTTTCAACTTTTGTCAATTGGAAAGATCACCAACACCCTAAACTGCCGTGCTATTTTCTCACCAAATAAAGTGATGTTTCAGGATGTTCTCACCATGAAGATGATTGGTGAAGGGGTCTTCATAAATGGCCTTTACTACCTGTGCAAGAATGCATGTTTCACTCAGGCTCTTCAAGCTCAATCAAAGTCCATAGATGAAAACCAACTTTGGCATAGGAGATTAGCTCACCCCTCTGAACTTGTCTTGTCGAAACTGTTTCCAAATTTTTGTAACCCTTATCCTACTTGTGATACTTGTCAATTTTCTAAGTTTACTAGGCTACCTTTTGGTAATTCAATGTCTAGGACAAGTAAACCTTTTGAAATGGTACACACCGATGTATGGGGACCTGCAACTGAATCAATGGAAGGTTTTAAATATTTTGTTCTATTTGTTGATGATTTCTCTCGAACAAGTTTTCTATATCTTATGAAATCAAAAAGTGAAGTCCCTACCATTTTCAAAGACTTTCACATGCATGTTAAAACGCAATTTCAATCAAACATTAAGGTTTTAAGGTCAGATAATGGCACTGAATTTCTATCCAACAATATGCTTCAATACATAAGTTCTCAGGGTATCATACATCAAACCAGCTGTGTGGGGACTCCCCAACAAAATGGAGTAGCCGAGAGGAAAAATAGAGATCTCTTGGAAAAAACTCGTGCTCTCATGGTTCACATGCACGTTCCAAAGAAATTTTGGTCGTTTGCCATCCTTACTGCCACTTATCTCATCAATCGACTTCCAAGTCGTGTGCTAGGGTTTAAATCTCCATATGAAGTTCTTAAGGGGAGGAAAATAGATTTGACACATCTCAAGGTGTTTGGTTGTGTGTGTTTTGTTCACATCCAAACCTTGAACCGTGACAAACTAGATGCCAGGGCAGCCAAGTGTGTGTTTATGGGATACTCGACCACTCAAAAGGGATACAAGTGCTTCAATCCAGTCACTAAGAAGTGCACAGTTTCAAGAGATGTGAAGTTCGAAGAAGACTATCCCTATTTTACAAGTCAGGGGGAGGATTTAGTTGACATGTTCCCACTTCCTCAAAACTTTAATTATCCGATGTTGGAAAATAGATCAGTCAGTGTAAGTCCAGATTGTGAAGAAGTTCAAACTGACCAAATTACTGCCAGTGAGAGTGAAGACGAGCCCTACTCTGATCATTCTCCGCCCTCTACAGAGTCTCAGGTGATTAAAAGAAATCCTCCTCGAATCAGAAAACCTCCAGTTAGGTTGCAGGACTATGTTACATATGCCTCACGACATCCAATCAATGAATGTATCAGCTTTAGTAAGTTCTCAACATCTCATGCTACATTTCTCAGTGAAATTGATAAGCACTATGAACCAAGAAGCTTTCAAGAAGCTTTTCTTCTCCCACAATGGAACCAAGCCATGAAAGAAGAGCTTCGTGCACTGGAAGAGAATTGCACCTGGAGCCTAGTTCAACTACCACCAGGAAAGAAGGCTGTTGGAAGTCCTTGGATTTACAAGACTAAATTCAAAGCTGATGGATCTATCGAGAGACACAAGGCTAGACTTGTTGCTCGAGGTTTCACCCAAACCTTTGGTGTAGATTATAAGGAAACATTTGCACCGGTGGCCAAGATGAACTCAGTCAGGGTTTTACTGTCAGTTGCAATCAATTGTGGGTGGTCACTCTACCAAATGGACGTGAAGAATGTTTTCCTTCACGGCGAGCTGCAGGAAGAAGTGTATATGCAACCTCCTCCAGGCTATGATGGTATTAAAGGCAACATGGTTTGTAAATTGCATAAGGCAATATACGGATTGAAACAATCACCAAGAGCTTGGTATGCCAAGCTCAGTTCTATTCTGGAAAAGGCTGGATTCATGCGAAGTAATGCTGATTCTTCACTATTTGTAAGAACTGGCACCAAAGGGAAGTTGGTGGTCCTCATCTATGTTGATGATCTTATCATCACTGGAGATAATACCGTGGAGATTGAGGCACTAAAACTCTCACTACATCAAGTTTTCGCTATCAAGGATTTGGGAAGGTTAAAGTATTTTTTGGGGATCGAAATGGCAACATCTTCAAAAGGACTGTTTCTACATCAACGGAAATATGTATTGGACCTCCTTCAAGAAGCAAAAATGCTTGACTGCAAGCCTGCTATCACTCCTGTTGATTGTAAACTGAAGCTCAGCATAGATGGAGAAGCCATGCATGATGTAAGCTACTATCAACGATTAGTAGGCAAGCTCATATACCTCACTATCACTCGTCCAGATATCACATATGCAGTGAGCTTGGCTAGTCAGTTCATGCACTCTCCCACTGTTGATCACCTTAACCTTGTTAAGAGAATCCTTCGTTATCTTAAGGGTTCAATTGGGCAAGGAATTACAATGCATAACAATCAGTCCACTGTCATTAGTGGCTACACAGATGCAGACTGGGCAGGTAATGCAATTGATAGGAAATCAATCACAGGCTATTGCACATTTGTTGGTGGAAACCTTGTCACATGGAAGAGTAAGAAGCAACAGGTAATTGCTCGTTCCAGCGCAGAGGCTGAGTATCGAGCCATGGCAGCCACTGCTTGTGAACTCATTTGGCTTAAAGGGCTTCTTTCAGACTTAGGGTTTCCTAGTTCTACTCCTATGACGCTTATGTGTGATAATCAGGCAGCCATGCACATTGCTGCCAATCCTGTGTTCCATGAAAGAACCAAACATATTGAAGTGGATTGTCATTTCATCAGAGCTCAAGTTCAAACGCAAATCATCCGGACCATGTTCACACGAAGCCATGATCAACTAGCAGATCTTTTTACAAAGGCACTAGCATCATCTCAATTTCATCGGTTATTGGGCAAGCTTGGCTCAGTGAACCTCCTCGATCCAGCTTGAGGGGGAGTGTTGAAAATAATGAGTTCCATGTTTTAAGGAATGTTTTATTCCTGTTTTAAGGAATGTTTTAAGGAATGTTTTATTCCATGTTTTAAGGAATGTTTTATTCCTTGTTTTATTCCTTGTTTTAAGGGGAATGTTTTTTTGTTTTTCTTAGTCTTCTTCCTTATATATACCCGAACCATTGTACATTGCAATTCATGAAATATACATTACAAATTAAAGCTATAATTTCTATAATCAGCTACTCCAACAATGCGCAATCTTCTTATCAACAATTCAACCCAGGCAAGTTGCCCAATTTCCGCAGCATTCAGCCCCAAGAATATGATTTGTGCTTACCCAGAAACAGTCTGCCGTCAATTTGAAGATGAAACGACATTAGTTATAAAAGCATAATTGGTGTTTGTACCGGAAATTTGATTGGAATTTGAACATAATTAAATAATTAAACTTCATACCAATGTTGATTTTTCCTGAATCCTGTAAGAACTGGGTAAATGTTCTCAAAGGCTTCATACGTCTCGGTTCTTGCCTGAATCATCGAAATGACAATGGTCTCCAGATAATGTACAAACATAATAAAATATAAAACCGAAAACTCATACATCAAAACAAGCATTGTGAAACTATCACCTTCGCTCCTGTCAGGACAATTTTTCCAGACACAAAGATGAGAAGCACAATCTTCGGTTGTTTCATTCGATATATCAAGCCTGGAAAAATTTCTGGTTCATACTGGCCACCACAACAGAAACGCTTTCAGATGATTAACTGGAATTTTTCCGAATTAGCAGCACAAAAATTTGTTTCCAGAAGAAATTTCCTACTAGATTAATCTACCAGCTTCCTCATGCTCAAACAACAATAGGTAGAATGATGAAAAGTAGAAAGTAGAAACTGTGTTTGACAAACTTAAGATGCATGTCATTAGTTACCAAATGCGAGAGATGCATAGGCTGAAGTAAACTATTAACGTTACGTCCAGTAAATTTAGTTTTTATCCGGTTTCCAGCACAAACCCTTTCCTGAAACTTTGGACCCTCAACAATAAGAAACCTTGTTCAAAGATATTCAGTTTTAATATGATTGCTAAAACAGACGCAAAGCTGAAGCCAGAAAACTCACGCTGGAGAAAGCACAATGGGATACTACCAAGGCTTCAAGTCTTATGGGGAATTTTACATCACAAGAACCAACTATATTTTGGATTTTGAAATCCTGCACCACAAATTGAAGCCAGATTAAAAACTTAATAAGTGATAGTGCACAGCATAAAGCATGTGCGTGTTTGAGAGACGAGAAAGAGAGAGAGAGAGTACTTTGAACTTAGCTGGAAAACCGAGTTTCTGGATGACTCGAGCATACTGAAGAACAAAGAGGGTCATGTAAGATTGTGTACATACAGCATGTTACACCATATTTAAAATCTACCGAAGGGATATTTGCATGTGTTAGAGCTGCATGGTTTAAACGAAAACACCAAAATGGCTTCTTCCTTTTTTGGATAAAACTTCAAACAGAAGCCAGAATATGGACAATGGGACATCCAAAACTACCCCCATATATAAATGTACATGGTAACTGTGGAAAGGAATAAGAATACCTTTCGTGCTGCCAATCTCGATTGTTCTTCACTCTTAGCTCCCGTACAAACCTATACCACAACAATAATGCGCCAGCATTAACATGAGTGTGAAGGACTCATTAGCATGATTTGAAAAGGGAAGAGAGATGCATCAACTACCAATGCTGCCACAGCTAAGGATATAAGAAACAGACGAGAGGTTTTTGGTATATTTGAAATCATTACAGAATTTTTACCTATTACAAAAGGGTAGAGAGGGAGAGGGAGAGGGAGACCATAAATAAAACAAACCCTCATCTATTAATCATTTGAAATGATTAGAAATCAAAGCATAAGATGCAGAAATCTATAGAAGTCAATGAAAAACAGAAAAAGGGAGGGAACAAGATCCTTGGTTGGAAATTGAGACTTACCATTTTACCGGATGCAAATATCAAGGCAGTGGTCTTCGGCTCTCTTATTCTCATGATCACAGCTGCAAAACGCTGCAAGGGTACAACAGAATTAGTGTGCAATATAAAGATGACTTTGAAGTTTGAACAAGGAAAACCGATTATGTAGACATATATAAATAGATATCGTAGCAACTCTAGCATCTAAATATATAAAATTGGAACAGAATTGCGCTCCATCTAAACAGTAAAATCTGTTTCTACACAGACCTAGGGAACAACAAACTACCCAAACGTCAATGTACTTGTTAAACAAAGGCTTCCGCAAAAGGGATCCATTGCATAAAAAATATTATAGCTCTTGAACAAAAGAAAGGTAAAAAAAATAGAGGAGAAGAGAGCGGGGGAAGCTATGATCTAAACATCACATGCCTTTGGGTTGTATTCAGAATTACGAGCTTTCAATGCAATGGCTTTAAGATCCAATTTGCAATCCAGATTGACTGTGGAGACAATGTTCCTGAGAGCACAGACAAAAACTTGTTAAGCGCACGAAGTAAATCAAGAAAAGCGATCAGAGTTTCAGAAAATATATAACTACAGATAAATTTTTGCCATGTCTAGATTAATAAATATTTGCATCAGTATCAACAAATCTATCATTAATAATTGGCATACAGTAAGCCCAATCATGTAACTTGAATTCAATGGTTCCATGGATGAATATCCACATGGACAGCACAGGTAATCACATAAAACGTGCTAACATGAAACAAAGGTACAAGCAAGTGCGGTGACGGAGAAAGATGAGTTAAACAGAGAAACGACGAACAACAGCCAAAATAAATTTGCAAATTTATCGCAATCGGTCATTTAATCATGCACAGCCAACATAATAATTCAACATATTACTGGATGAGGACGCAGCACAAACTGGTGGCTTGACTACATGACAAGTTACAATAACTGATTGCAAGTGAAAGCAAATGGCTTGTGTTAATTGAATTATGAGAGTTTGATGAGGTGGAAAGAAACAACTCACTGGAGAGTAGGGACAATCCCAGAAGGGTGCTTGCTCAGACCTACTACTGGATGGCTTCCTTCTTCTGCCATTCCCTTTGTTTTATCGACTTGGTACTGATTGAGACCTTGCGCCTCCATTCTACATATTATACACCATCCATCACACAATCATACAAACTATATTATACAAGCCAACCAAGCCAGTTTGATACATATATCCAACCATCCAGCCATCCATCCATCCATCACACATACATGCATACATACATACATACATACATACATACATACTCTGATGATACTCATATGGATCCCATATGAGACCCCGATCAAAACAAACCAAGGGAAAATCAATTTTCTCATCCCAATAATACCCAAACATCAATTTTCTTATTAACAAAAAAGGTTAAATCTTTCTCTTTTTCCTTTTCATGGAGACAAAAGGGGAAGATCAAACAAAACTACCCACACACACAACATAAATATATATAATAAATAAAAAAAGATAGGAGTTTGTGTTCTTTGTTAATGGGTAAACAAATCTTTTACCATCCCTGAGAAAATCAGATGAGTTGTTTCTGGGATTTCGGGTATGATTCTTAAGTATCTTTTATTTTGTTTTAATTTTTTAAAGTTGGGGCAAAGATTATTCTTAATTATCGTTTAGTAACATGAAAAGGACGGATCATCTTCAAGATTTAAGTACGGGGTAAAAGAAATCATATCAGGAGGATAGTTTTGTTTAAAGTTTAAAGTTTGAACAAAGAAATCGGACCTTTTGGTTGCAGAGATCCGACCGTGAGATCAATCGATAGATCGAGAAATCGAGGAGGAGGAGTTGGGTTAGAACTTAGGAAGAGGAGGAGGAGCGGGAACACTTTGAATGGTGGTTCCCTTTTATACAAGAATTTTGTATTCCGAAGCTTAAAAAGAAGAGAGGAGGAGAGCGTCCTGTGTTGGTGTGGGTCTGGAATGCATCTTACCCTAATACTTGTTTATATGTAGTTCCCCGTAATGCCCTCTTGCCCACCCCTTTTTTTCAACCAGTTACGAGGGGCATTATTGGAATCTAATCTGGCATTGCTTCCATGACATGGTCCTTTCGTCAAGGCCTTAGAGCAACTCCAGCCCATGCTAAATGGACTGGCACCAAGTGAAGAAAATGGACTGGCACCACATTTTTCTGCTCCAGCCCGCACATTTGACTGGCACCCAGCCCGTGCCAGTCTGTTGCCCAGCCCAAAATGGACAGACCCAGAAGCCGGCCTGTTTTGATGGCGCGTGCAACACACGCGGCTGCCCAGGCGAGTAGCCGACAAGAAGACAGGCGCTGGGGCCCGCGTGCAGACCCACTTGCGGTCGCCCGGGTGAAGGCAACGTGGCCTCGTCAGAGCCGTTGGATTTCCAACGGCTAGTTTTTTAGGCCGTTGGATTTCCAACGGTAAAAAAAATTTAAATTTAAATTTTAAATTGGACCGTCCGGTCACAGATCAACGGTCCACGTTTATTTCACCAAAAATTTAAAAAAAAAAAAAAAAGGCCCAACGGTCAGAAATTTGACCGTTGGCCACGTGGCGTAATGAGTGCTGTTGGATTTGATTATTTTCCAAATCCAACGGTCCCGATTAATTACAACATTAAAATTTATTAAAAAATAATAAAAAAATGTCAAATTTTTTTAAAAAAATACAGAAAAATTTTAAAAAATACATTTTTTTTTTCTATAAATACCTAACCCTCATCTTCCACCTTACACCACATTTCAATATTTTCTACACTTTCTACACTTTCTACATTTGAATATTTTGTACACTTTGAGAGAAAAAAATGACTTCGTGGAAGCTCAGTGAAGATGTTACGTTGTGTGAATGTTGGGTTCGCACTACTCATGACCCGATTACGGGTAATGAGATGGATAAGCGAGAAATGTGGATTAAAATTACGAAATCGTTCAACGATGTACATGGAAAAGATGTACATGGAAAAGATGCCAGATCTAGTCAAGGTCTTCAAGGTCGTTGGAAAAAACTCAACGCATCCTTTACTTGTTGGAAATCTTATCGAAATCTTGCCTAAATTATTGTAAACAGGAAGTGACACGTGGGTTGTCGGGATTGGTTGAAAATCTTAGCGGAAATCTATTCAAAAAATAGTACGTTCGGATAATGACACGTGGCGTGACGAGATTGGTTAAAAATCTTATCGAAATCTTGCCTAAATTATTGTAAACAGGAAGTGACACGTGGGTTGTCGGGATTGGTTGAAAATCTTAGCGGAAATCTATTCAAAAAATAATACGTTCGGATAATGACACGTGGCGTGACGAGATTGGTTAAAAATCATATCCGAAATTAAAACTATTTTTTTTATTATTTTATAAAAAAATTATTTAATATTTTAAATGGACTGGGCGCCAGCGCATTTTGTAGGGGTGGAGATCGTTTGTGCCAGCGCATTTTTAGACTAGGTGCCAGCACATTTTTTTTTTGGGGTGGAGATGCTTTGGCCTATTACTGTTCATTAAGTCTGTTACTGTTCAATTAAGTGGATAAATGGGCTGGGGGCTGGCGCAAAGTGGATAGGGGTGGAGTTGCTCTTATAGAAATCTGCCACGTTCCTTTTCCGTTTTTGTTTTCTTTGGCTGACTGACCGACCGACCAATGTGTGCAAATTCACCGCCATATTACGCTTCGGATTCCACAACAACGATGACTCCATACGACCAAAATCAGAATTTCAAGATGCTGGAAATACAATCTAAATTTTCATCCACTAAGAAGATGTCAAAACCCAGTTAGTGTTATACCTAGAACGCGTGTTTAAAGCTGGAGCAGCTTCCCCATTATCATCAGCCCCACCTAGTTTTGAACTCTTTTTCTGCTTCTAAAAGCATGTCTAGCAACACCCTTTGAATGTCATTGTAAGTCTAGCAGCTTCCATGTATCTTCAGGCATTGCCAGAACTAAAGTAAGATCGTGTATTAATGAGTATCAGAAACACCAGATGAGTATAAACCATAAAGCTATCAATATGATATGAAGCACACAATAATCCATTGGATTCCATATCACGCAAAATAATACCACCACCAAAATGAAGTTGTTTGGTGTGAAGTGTTTGTGTTTGTGGGGTGTGAGGGTACTAAGATCATTTTTTGAATAAACGATATTATTTATACCAAAGGAAAGGCGATGGGCTTAGCCTCACAATTGGTTAGCAATAATTTGGTTCAAATTTGTCTTTGACGATAATTGAACCTAAGACTTCTCACTTACTAGCGAAGAAGAATATCACTAAACCCTAGTACTAAATGACACTAAGGTCATTTTTAATTTAAAAAATAAATGTATACAGAGATTTACTAAATGACAGAGATTTACTTAAATGTTGATTAATGTATATTGTCACCACTAAATGACACTAATATCACTAGACCCTAGTACTAAATGACACATCATTTTATACAGAGATTTACGAGGCCAATCTATACAATCTACATGAATTAGTGGTGACAATATAAATATACAAATCAATAAAAAAAAGTCTAAAATATCTCGATCTCACTTTTGCTGAAAAAGTCAGATGAGTTTTATACATTTTGAGTTTTAAAATTTGAGTATTTGTTTTGGAAAAGAAAAGATTGAATTCAATTTTGAGGTTTGTGGATTGGAAATAGTTTAACTCACAACTTTAAGATTAATTGTTATGTCTAGTATGTGCATTGAAGATTATTATACTAAAAACTCAAATCTTATTTTTATTCATTAAATAACATTTCTTTTGGTAAGATTGGACTAAAATCTCGATGCAAAGACAAATTTCGATGGGCTGGTTATACCCTCAGACGAATATTACAAAATTTGAGTTTCAAGGATGTAGTCAAAATAGGATTTGATAGGATTTTAATAGATTTTAAAATTAAGGTGTAGTCCATTACAATTTTAAAAGATTTAGAAATTATGGTATAGTCAAAATAGGATTTAAAAGGATTTTAAAGAATACAACTAAATCCAAAGTCAGTGAGAATGCAAACAATTTGATAGGATTTGAATGAGAGAGGGATTTTGATGAATTTGAAGGTGGATGGTATACATAACAAATGCTATCAAGAATCCTACCACCCCCCATCTGATTTCTTTTCACGCCCTCAAACAAAAAGGAACCTCCCAACCCCTTCATCTTCTTCGATACCTTCCTCTTCGGAAAACATCCCATCGTCCTCTTCGACTTCGAATTCATCGTCTTCATTCTCATCTATCATGGAATTTTTTTTTTTTTTTCAAATTCTACTCTTAAACAACTATTGGGTTCTGGCGAGTTCTCTCTTTCCTCAGAAGAGGAACAGTCTTCCTCCATTTTTTGCCCTACCTGAGATCCGATGGTTCAATATTTTCTTAACATATTGCTGCAATCAGTTTTTTTCTCCCATGTTCTCCTCGCAAGAAACCAATTTTCAATGGAAAATCGCCTCAAATCGCCAAAAATTATCTAATCTCCATTACCCCAAACCCACATAACTTGCACAAGCTCAGTAAGTTAGGCGTTGTTCCGAGCTTTGTTCCCAATAGCTATACTTTCTAGTTTTGGGGTGAACTCTGTGCTGCATGTGCAGAACTTGTTGATTCATATGTATTGTTGTTGTGGGGAAGTGGAGCTTGCCGGAAATTAATGACATGTGGTTTCTAATGTTATGCTTGGTGGGTGTTGGGAGGGCAGGAAGCTAGAGTGTGCATTGAAGTTTAGGAAACTGGTGAGCATGGGATTGAAAGGGAATGGAAGTACCATGGTGAATAATGCTTACAGCTTACGGCTTGTGGTCGGTCTACTAGACTGAATGAAGGTTAGACAGAGGAGACCCATAACTGAACACACATTGGAGCATTGGAGTTGTTTGCGTCACAGCCACATGATTTCATTAAAAATGATCCGTCGGCTCTGCATGTGATTTTTAATTTTTTTAAAATTCCTAAAAAATTCATGGAATAAATCCATACAAATCCACAAAAATCATAATGAAAATCTATATAAATCTCCTAAAATCTATAAAGAATTATAAAGCCTATTTCCTTTGAAATCTATCACTAAAAAAAATCCTTTAAAACCCTCTTAAATCCAAATTGACAGTATTGGATTAGAGAGGGTATGCGAGATTGTTGAACTCAAAACTTAAACTAGATTCAACAACATTTTTACTGGTTGGCACGAACTTCCACATTCTAACTCGACATTTTTACTTTTCTTGATTGGATTCAAATTTAAGTTCCATCTATTTTGAGTTGTTTATTTAGGATTTTGTAACTATTCTTCAACTATGGCAGTAGCGTTTGTCAAAATTATTCTCGTCGTCCTACTCTCTGTTCCAAATTTACTTTGACGCTATGTCTGTATCAGACATTCACAACTATAACTAGTAATCATTCCGGAAACAAAATCCAATCCAGGATAATCAACTTTGCTCCGACACCTTTAGAATTGTTTGTTTCAACTGATTCAACATGAAATCAATGACAGACAGAGAGAGAAGAAAGGCCTCAGAGATCTTGGTGGATAAGATTCATCAGATGGGAAGGATCCCTTCCCATCAAGAGTAGCAAATACCAATCTACATCACCGGCCTTCCCCTACGATTTCTTCCTAATAATTCTAAAATAACAACAGTAACACTCAAATCAAATCTTTAAAAACACAAAAAGAGGAAATGGAGGGGAATGATTGAATGATGTAGTCAGAAGTAGCTGGTTTAATATCATACAGACACGAATGAATGTTATCATTGGGAATCCGTCTGATTTTTTTCATCATTCTACATCCTTCAATCCATCAATACTCCCTCCCAAAACAAACTATTTATTTGCAGAAACAAAAAAATATATATAATTTTGAAATTAAAGAAAAATAAAAGTCCGAAAGAGAAATAACAAAGAAACAAGGAAAATCGGAGGAGTAGGAGGCATAAGGCAAAGAAACAAGGAAAATCGGAGGAGTAGGAGGCATAAGGCGGGTACAGCCTCCAGCAAGAGCAACCAGTCCGGTCTGTGATTTGGAAGTGAATGGAGCTTTCCTTCTCCTTTTATAGGGTCTGGTACAACTAAAACCCTAGACGACTCCAAAACGAGATAGGGGAGGCGGCGGTCCTCTCTATTCATACCCCCTTTTCTCTAATTTCTCGCCAAAACCCAATGGACAACTCATCCCAGCCCACATTAATTCGGCCCTTAAATGCAAGTATTGGGCCTCCAGATGCCGTGCTTGTATAAGCAGATTCTCTGCACTCCATCATTTTTTTATGAGCGAGCAATTGAGATTTAGCTAAATCTTATTTTCCGCGCATCGTTATACTTGTTAGTTTTATTCTCCTTTAACTTTGAAGTTCATATTGTTCAAAAAAAAAAAAAAACAAAAATCAAGTTCATATAACTCCTTAGTTCTTAAATACTTTGTGTTGGTATTGGGGCTTATTGACTTTAATTTCTGAATTAATGTTTGGGATTTTGAATTTATGAAGCTCTTGAATTATGCAATTCTTCCCAGTTTTTGAAATTGGATGGGAGCGCAAAAGGGGGTCTCATCGTCATCGGAGCGCAGAAGGGTGCTCAAGGTGTCTTGACAAAACGTTTTAACTTTAACTAGTCTACTACTGACATTATCGTATACATAAGGATTTTTAGCCAAAATAGTTATTGATAGTGACATAACTCCTCACTTTGGTCCTGATATTAAAAATCGATAGAAGCGATTTTTGAGTTTATTTATTAAATAGAGATATTTTTGTCATTTTTGGTTCTTATTTAAGATAATTTTTCAAGAATTGATCAAAATAATTGATGGTACACAAACTTAGGAACTACTTCTATTGATTTCAAATTTCAAATTTCAAAAACCAAAGTGAGGAGTTATGCCAATCTCAGATACTATTTTGGCTAAAAAAACCTATATATAATATCTGAATACGAATATTACAACATTTATCATATACTTAATATGAATAATTCTTACATTTTCAGGTACATCATTTATAAAACATTGGTTTGCCCGCCACTCTCGATGGCCTCCGTTCCCCTTCAATGTTTCCACCACCTACGAACTAATGCATTACTCCTAAACTGACACTCTTCTTCAGCCTACCAACAACCGTCCGAAAACGTGCAAACTAGACAAGTTCATTCATCAAGTGACCACATTCTGTTTATACCGCAAAGCCCGAGTTAGACCACCAGCTTCTTCAATTTGTTTGACAAATGTTCTAAGACAACCATTGATAATACGGGGTGCTGATCCATCACAGAACCGTTTAGCAAGATCTACGGCCTTCACAAAATGCCATATTCAATCAAACCAAGCAACTATGGCAAAACAAATATACTTACAAGTTATGAAAGTAAACAACATCATACCTCGTTAATGACAATCGGGTGTCTTGTTTCGAGCACTGTTATTTCTGACATTGCCAAATGGAGGATGCAAAGCTCCAATATTCTGCCTGCTGGCTCATCCTGAAGATTACGGATGAACATGGTGTAAAACATTTGTACTTAGTAGAAAAATGGGAAGTAAAATATCAATACCTCTGTAATAATATCCTTTTTCACCCAAATAAAAAACAATGAACTGGATTTGGTGCCTCGTTTAGAAGACGAGCAATTTATGAAACAGATATTTTTTCTAATGGTGTAATGCTACCCAAGTACAAAACATGTGCTATGAAAACATACATAGACTGAATTAAGAAAGCCCCGATCTCCAAAAAGCATGTGTTATACTCCCACCTTATCTGGAACTAGATATAAGTTCATTTATACCTACGTGAAAATACGATGCGGCTCTAGGTAACTAAAGCCTTTAATGGACATCTGCCTGGTATCATCCTCCATATTTTTGCCTGACGTTGGAAAGCAGAATAGACAATAAGTAAATCCTAAATGGGGAATTGAGGTAAACAGCCGATGAGCAAACATCAGACACACCCCACAACCAGTAGCACCATGACCAAAAGCCATCATGTGAAAGACTGATGAATAGTATAACTTGGTTGGACAATCATAGTGCATCAACCTCCTTGTTTCTTTTCATTTCAAAGAACAGAATTCCTGCTTCATTTTGGCTGCATAAAGATACTAATTGTCCTTTCCAAAAGACGGGGAAACCAACTATTCACCGATGCCTATATTGCGTTTATACCTTGAGCCGATTAAGAATTAGTGTACACATTAATTATGGAAGCGACCCCATGTAAGCAGGCCAAAAGAAAGAACAAAGACCCAGAAAAGTAAAAGCATATAAAACCTGGATAGTCAATGCACAAACAAGTAACGCACAACCTAAGCCCCTCCCCCCCTCTCTCCCCAGTGTATTACAAGAAGCACGAACCAGTAATACACTTCAGGAGCTACAAAACTCAACAAAGATAATGTGCAAACAAAATGTATTAAGCTTATTGGTGTACCCAACCTTCCAATTTGGAGGGGCAACGTTGTCAATAACGAGCACATGACTGTCCCATTTATCCATGACTGCAACCAAAAGTTTCCTTGTAAATCTGTAACAAAAAGAAAGACAAAATTAGTTGGTCTCTCCACAACTTCCCGTCACCCTCAATAAACAATGTTGAGAAGAAAAACAGAAAAATGATATGCTTCACTTGCTACATCAAATAGTTACAAAGTAAAATTTTGATCAATAGAGTAGATGGTTTACCGTAAAATCAGTTTGCTGTATACCAATTTTGGAGGAGCTGCAAGAACTTCTGCTTCTGAGAAGCGAAAAATTACAGAGACTATTACACTGGAAATAGGAGTTGCATATAAAGTGGAAAACTGAGCAAAATGTAAAAGCACTATCAACTAAATTTTGATGAAGTTATGAATAACAGGACATGTAAATTATAGAAAAGGTCATTATAGCATTGAAGTTGCACAATAATTTTGATTAGAGGGGTAGTCCGTTAAGTTATAGAATCAGTCATCACAAGTTCTAGGACAAACTGTGTGAGCCAAACAACTAACATGATTGCATATAAACCACATTAGTACAGAAAGGACCACGGTGATATTTAACACATCCAAACAACTTTAAAATGGAAAGGCATGTGAAGTGTAAATTGTCACATGTATACCAATTGCAGATTCCTTTTCATCTTTGCGCAGGAGCTCATCTGCTTCCTCAACGGTTTCAACTGTGACAGGGGGTCCTCCGAAGCTCATGGGATTATATTCAAGTAATGATGCCCTGTCAAATTCATACCCGGGTTCTGGGAATAGAAAAGGTGTGATGAGTAATTCAGAACACAAGCATATTGAACGTTTCAATGCTTCATATACAAACGTTAAGACTATAACAAGGGGATAGTTACCTCGACGGACATTTATTCGCTTTTCAAATAAACGTATTGGGTCAGAACCCTCTAAACAAGAAGCATAAACAATCGACCTGCGTTTAAATCCCGCCAAAACAAACTTGGTTAAGGCTGGAAATGAAACAATTCCCAAAATTACTACTTTTTGTTTGAATATCATTCGTTGACCTTCACTATTTCTCCAATAAACAAACATGGGTTTAGTTTAGTTTGCAGTAACTGAGGAAGATAAATAAGTAATTAAAAAGACAGGATAAGACAGAGAGACATACAGAGCGAGCTCTCTGGCGGCTCTGGGGCTGCAAAATCTGCCACTCTTATCAATCTTGGGCAACGTATCTGCTGAGCCATTGCTGGGCTTTTCGAGAGCTTGGTCGAGAGGGAAGGACGAAGTACGGAGGGCGGTTCGAGGGGAGGGGAGTGATAGGGTGCTGTGGGCGAGTAAGGGTCTGGGGATTAAACCCAGAAGGTGGGATTTTCCGAAGAGCAAGGAAGAAGAGGAGGAGAAAGAGAAATGAGGTTTTAAATGGGGAGAACAAGAGGAGCAGCCGAGACTGAGAAGCAAGCTTCCCTCCATTGTTGAGGCTCAGGCTGTGGGAGATTTTAGATAACGTGACTGCCTCTCCCTTTATAGCGTATACCAAAGTATCTCCCCTGGGGCTCGGCCATTTTGCGAGGAGGGGTTTTGGTCTTTGACTCTTTGAAGTTAGAAACTTTTTACCAACAAAAAGAGGAAACATGAGTTTACCCAAAAAAAAAAAAAAAAGGGGAAACATGAGATGAGATATTTTCTTAGTAGCAAAGAAAGAGCATCCGGTGAGGATCCAGATTCAATTTAAAGATCTTACTCTTTTAGTTTTTGTAGTACTTGCAATACTGTTAAGTAAAGACATAAATAATGAACCACGAGTTGGTGGTTCAGTGGTAAATGGCGGACTGCAAGGTCTCCTTCAAATCCCGTTGCTAGTGTGGAAGTCAGACTTTGCCATGGAGATGCTAAAATGCATATATGAGTCTTCTCGGCCCCCAAAGAGGGTGGATAACTAAGACTTACCATAAGTTGTCCTTAAAAAAAAAAATTAAAAAAAAAATTAAAAAAAGACACAAATAATGAAAAACATTATCACATAAATTACTCAACTTTCTCCCTTTCTTTTTGCTGCCGCACACACTCTTTCACAATACATACCACTAAGTGGTTTAGAAAAAAGTCTAATGAATCTTTGTAATGGTTAAATCTTGCATAAAATCAGTACCTATGTAGCATTGTAAATTGTAATCCAACGCTGTAATAGGAGCTAAAACTGCATATGAGTTTAGGTGCGATTTTGTTGTTTGCTAATGATACTTGATTTAACCAAGTCTAAGGGCCATTAGGATTTGGTGGCTAAATCATAAATCTACCTGTAAACTTACTCAAAGACTACAGCCTACAAAGCTGCTATTAAGAATAATACAAATGCTTTGTTCAAAAAAAAAAAAAGAGGAATTTTACAAATGCATTGTAACAAACATTACTCAAAAAGGACTTTCAAATGAAAATTTTCTTTCATTAACAAAGAAAAATAAAAGTTTTCTGCTGACACACTTTCAATTTGCCTATATGTTTTAAAGCCGTCCCTCAGTCTATTAATGTAAAATTCATCCTTAACAAAATTTCTCTTGTGTAATATTTTATTCTCATTAAGTTTATTTCTTGATAGCTTGATCAGCGTTCATTGGGGCTTGAATTCTTTTACTAGAATACATAGCCCAAAGTACCCTGACTGCCCCTAACATACGATATGAAGAGTTTTTAACTCTTGGTAAAACTTAAGAACTCCCGTTAACTTGGTGGTGGTTTGGTTGAATCGAATCGACAATCGAGAGCGAAAAGGCCACTCTCTCTCTCGTTCTTCTCTCTGATCGTCTTTTCCTTCTGAGGACTGAGAACCGAGGAAGAAGATGAAGGTGAAGGTGAAGCGGAGCTTCATTGCGGCGGCGCTGTGCGTTCTGTGTGTCCTCTCCGTCTCCCACGAATCAATATCAATATCAATTGTTGGATCAGCATCTTCTTCTCCCACCACGAATCAATTTCTCGGAATCTCCCCCCAAGGTCATCCAACTCCTTCTCAATTTATTATTATTATTTCATTTTATGTATAAACAACAAATTTTAAAATCTGAGTTTGGGTTTGGAATTCCCAGATGAGAAATACTACAAATCTTCGGAAGTGATAAAATGCAAAGATGGATCCAAGAAATTCAGCAGGGCTCAGCTCAACGACGACTTCTGCGATTGCCCTGACGGCACCGACGAGCCTGGTACTACTCATTCCTTCCTCTTTCCCTTTCTGTTAAATTTTTTCTGAATATAATTTTTTTTTTTTTGAATTTTTGAGCTGCTTGCCACCATTTTCCATTGCTGTAATTTGTACAGGTTTCCATTTGATATTGCTATAATTTCTATCAGTTGCCATTACCTAGCTATTGCAAATTCTAATAACAAATGGTCTTTTGTTCGCATTTTTACTTGTAGATTTGGTTGTTCCTTACTTTAATACAATGTTTTAGCCAAATGGGACTCTCTCTCAATGTATATTTTGTTTCAGAGCGATCAACTTTCTATTAACTTCTTGCTAGAATTTGGTGTGGTTTTACGTGTTTCTTGACTTGATATACTGTTTCGCTCATGGTTGAACTTGGATTTGGTGGGTTGCAGGTACATCTGCATGCCCAGCTGGAAAATTTTATTGTCGGAATGTGGGACACGCTCCTTTCCTGATATTTTCGTCTAGAGTGAATGATGGAATTTGCGGTAAGTGTTTGTGCCAATACAAATAGCCGCACAAGTTATTTGTTAAGAGCACCATCACAGACAGCATTTTTGCGTTTCATTTTTGCAAGGCGAGTCGGCAAGGGGAAGGAGAGGTTTAGAAAAAAGCCTCATTATATTGATATGTTGCCTCTTAAGAAAACCAGTTCTCCATTCCTTAACATAAAAATCGTACAATTATTTTACCCGGCTGATTTATTTAATCTGTTATTCATTGTTCCCTGTCTGCAATCTGCAGACTGCTGTGATGGGAGTGATGAATATGATGGTCAAGTAAAGTGCCCAAATACATGTTGGGAGGCTGGGAAAGTGGCTAGAGATAAGCTCAAAAAGAAGATTTCTACTTACCAAGAGGGGGTCGCTATACGAAAGCAGGAAGTTGAACAAGCCAAAATAGCTATGGCCAAAGATGAAGCAGAACTATCAAAGTTGCAAAGTGAGGAGAAAATACTGAAAAAGCTTGTTGACCAGCTAAAAGGTGTACTTCTGTTTTGTCATGTCTTATTCTTACAAAGTTTTTCTTATTTCTTCTTCTTCTAAGACAATATATTTTCTGTTGTGGGAATTTAATAATTTTGGCAAATTCTTAAAAAGAAAAGGCTTTTCACTTTTGAATAATGGATGTAAGATTTTTTTTTTTTCTCCCTTCTCTCCTCTCTATGCATTTTCTAAATTTCTAGGCATGTTGAGTCGTTGACTGTTGTGTCGATGCTGAGGTTGATAAATGTAAATAATTTAAAATCTCTCCTATAATCCGGTAATACAATGGTTAAATGTCATAACAGTTTTTGTTTTCTCCTCACCTGTTGTGTAGAACAAAAAGAACAAATAGAGAAGACAGAAGAGAAGGAACGGTTACAGAAAGAAAAAGAAGAGCAGGAGAGAAAAGAAGCCGAAGAGAAAGCTAACCAAGGGAAAAGCAAAATTGAAGAGGAAGCTAAGCCGGACAGTAGTGAGGATTTGGAAAACTCTGATGGTGAAGTCAGACGTACAGAAAGTACGTATGAAGAGAAAATTGGGATTTTGGAGGGTTCTCACTCATCTCAGGTTAGTTTAATTGCTTACACGGGCTGTTTTGTTCTCTTCTTATAGTGCTATTTGGAGAAATTTGCAAATAAATATGTAGGTTATAGGTGTCTTAAACTAAGATACATATTCTTCATCTGCATTAAAAATGGATTTCTGCTGATTGAATTCATTTAACTGAAATCATGCATGTACATGTACGAAAATTATGAATAAGTATAAGTTCTGTTACTTGAAATTAGTCTTTGACCATAACCACAGCTCACTGGTAGTTGAAATAGTTTATTTTCTTCTAGTTCTCACATTGACAGCATTGTCATAGGATACAGCAGAGAACCATGATGACTTAGCTGCTAAAGATGATCGTAGTAATACTCCTGAACATAAGGGATCGTTGGTTGAGAGTGTAGAACAGGTAAACCAAGACTTTGAAATAATATTCTTCGACAAAGACAAATCTATCCAGTTGAAGCTTTCGGTTCTTGCATTTCATGTTAGATTGCGATATCTTGTCGGGACATAAAAGTTGCTTTTGTCTCAATGTAGCATGAAGAAAAGCAGAAGGAAGAGCCTGTTGCTATATCTGAAAATGAATTTGATTCTGGAAGCAAGGTGCCTCCTGATGAGGTAATAGCTTATAGCTGCACACTCTTTGATTGCCTTATTAATGGATTTGTCTGCTGAAAGGTATCCTTCACTAGTTCTTTTCACCTATTGAGTTCACATTGTGTGGTGACCTGATCTATGCGAAATTATGAACACCTTTTCGTCTATTAAGTTCTTTAAAGGGAAAAGGTCTATCATGAAGACATGTAGGTAGTCCATCAAGGTTTAGACTGGTGATGGTATGGCACACATTTTGGCAGTTCCAAACTTCCAAGGTGTAAAGTGTGTTGTATCAATACTAAATAATTAGAAACTTCTTTCTTGCATGTGCCACCAAATGGCCTTCTCCTATTCCGTTAACACTTTTATATATAAGAAAAATGAAGTCAAGCAGAAATACAAGATTGAAGTTGTTGATATTCATCAAAACAATACATATTTTGAAGGGACTTCGAGGATTTTATCTTATGTTTTGCTTGTAGTAGTATATAAACGTGAGAAGTGTTAAAGTTGATCTGATATTGTATTTTGGGTTCTTCACTTGTGAAACTAAAACTAAATCACGACTAGCCAAAAACTTCCAAGTGTTTCTTATAGTTCCAGCTGGTATCTTTTATTAGGAGCTAATAGGTTTTTTATTTTGCTTGATTATGTTTCTGCAGGGCGAGGATGAATCTGAAAAGACCGAGTCATTGTCCAGGGAAGAGTTAGGCCGCCGTGTTGCTTCTCGTTGGACTGGTGAAGATACCACAAAGGAAGGAGAAGAAGTTGATGCTGTAAAAGAGGACACTCATGAGGAGTATGATGGCTATGCTTCAGAAACTGATGATGACAACCAAAAATATGACGACGAAGATGTGGAGGAGGCGGCAGATAATGATTTTGGAGAGGAGGATCACGGCGATTCTGATTCTTCTTACAAATACGAGTCAGACACTGATTCAGACTTTTCAGGTATGCAGCTGCTCGGTGGACTTGTGTTCATCACTTTACAACCCAAGCTGTTTCATTGGATTATTGTGCTCCTTATATGTATTACATAACTGTTTTCAGATGTAACAACTTCAAGTACTCCATCTTGGTTGGAGAAGATACAAAAAACTGTGCGGAACCTTCTACAGGCTGTTAATTTATTCCAAACTCCAGTGAACCAATCAGGTAGTCAGTAAAAAAATTGGATGTTATTAAGTGCTTGATTACAGAAATAAGAACATATGAATGTTTCTGATCTTTGTACTTATCTGTTTTTCAGAGGCTGCTAGTATACGCAAGGAGTATGACGAATCCAGTGCCAAGTTGTCTAAGATAAGTTCAAGAATATCAAGCTTGACAAAAAAGCTAAAACATGATTTTGGTTAGTATCTATTGAGCTGCATCTCTATGTACGTTTTTTTTTTTTTTTAATTTTTTTATGGCATAGTTGGTTATCTGCTAGGCATTCTTAAACTGAGCTCTTATTTGATATTACAGGACCAGATAAGGAGTTCTACTCATTCTATGATCGTTGTTTTGAAAGCAAGCAGAATAAGTTACGAACTTTGTCTTACTTTTTTAGCATTCAAATGTCTTGGTGTTGTAGTTTTGATTTTGGAGGAAATTTTATGTTTGATGTATCTGACCTGTGGGCACGCAAAATTCTCTGTTCAGGTATGTTTACAAAGTATGCCCATATAAACAAGCTTCCCAGGTGGAGGGCCACTCTACAACCCGTTTAGGGTAGGTGTCCACTTTTTATTCCTATGTTTGTCATACAAGAAAAGGAGGTGTTGTTTTGGTGGACGGAAAGAAAGATCAAGTTATGCATCTACCATTTTCTTAGCTCTTGGGGTTAGGCGTTTGCTCAAGTTGTCAAGGGGTTGATTTTGGTTCGAAATTGGAATACGTCTTTGCGTTCATGTTATCACTAATCATAGAATGATGAAACATTTGGGGGTTAGATGTTTCTTTTTTCTGGGTGTGGAGCACCTTTTATTCTTCTTCCACCTAACTCCTAAGAAATCCTTGCTATAGGTCAAGCACCACATCTTAGCTGTCCATTGTCCACTTTGCAATTAGTTTCTAGATTGTTGGCCTTGCCTTCAATTGGCAAGTCATTTTGGAAAAGGTTAGATCATTGGATTTTAAGTCCAACTAATTGAACATGTCTTGCTGCGTCCCGGTGTGGAGCAGCAGCTTGACGTAGATAATGGCGCAAACATTATAGATTCAGTTGGCATTCTCTTAGGAAATACTCAAGCATCTGACACTGATGATGTCACCATCACAGGTACCTCTGTGTGTGTGTGAGAGAGGGAGAGAGACTGAGAGAGCATATGTTTCTTGCATTTGAATTTCTTACTTTTATATATATATATATAATCTTTGGAAAAATAGGAGCTGGGACAAATTTGAGGACTCGTACAAAGTCATGGTCTTTGCAAATGGTGATAAGTGCTGGAATGGGCCTGATAGAAGTTTGAAGGTAGTTATCATCACGTTTCTATATATATATTATGCTGTGATTTTGTCATTTATGAAACACACATTTATAGTCTCCATGAAGAACTAGAAATGAGATTATTGAATGGTAAATTCTAATTTGTAAGACAATGGTGGGTTATGATTTTAATAGACACCATAAACAACCAGTATTACTGCCCATTAATATTTTGACTGAAAATTAGACAAACGTCACCTAACTATTGGTTTAATTTTTATCCTGATATGCAGTCTTACACGTCTTATTTTATCTTCAGGTCAGACTTAGATGTGGATTGAAAAATGAGGTTGCTGATGTTGACGAACCAAGTCGTTGCGAGTAAGTCACACTCAGCTCTCTCTCTCTCTCTCTCTCACACACACACACACACACACACACACACACTTTCTCATTTCTCATTGTGGATATGTAGCGGTATTACCTGGGTCTAACTTTTCAGCTTCCTGCGACAGGTATGTAGCGTTGTTTTCTACACCAGCGCTTTGCTTAGAGGAAAAACTTAAGGTATTGTTCTGTTAAGAGTGATGTTTACTGTTGCTCTCTAGCATTGAAATGTCTAATGGGATTAAAATGTGACAGGAACTGCAACACAAATTAGTCGTATTGAACAAAGAAGAACCACAAGGCCACGATGAACTTTAAATGGTCGTGACGGATTTACCCTGCAACGTGGCCTTTTACGCAAAGTGATTTGAAGGATTTCAAGCAATTTTCCAGTAGTGTCCCCTGAAATTTATTTATAGGGGTTGTGGATTGATGCTTTGATGAGGAGCCCTTAACAGGAAAGTCTGACTCAGTAGCACGAAGTGATATGAAATGATTGATCCTCTGATACAATTTTGAAATGAGCTTAAGAGTAGTAGTAATTCCAAAATCATATGATTATATAACATATATATATATATATAATTGTAGTTGTATGATCTAATTTTTTGTATTTTGACGAGTCCCTGTGATTTTATTTACAACCGAGTATGAAGCCAGATAAAAGTGGATCATAATGTTGACATGACAATAAAAAAAAGGGGGCGGTGTCTCAATAACCTAACATGGCTATTTTCGAAGGTAAGAGTCTAGTTCTTTTGGTCACCAAACAACCCGAGAATTTATGTCTATGTGCTGTGCTGGTGGTTAGGACTAGGGGGACGTTGAGAATTGAGAAAGGCAATTGGTGTCGAAAATTAGGACCCCATACATTACATACCACGGCACGGCGCATAGCTGCCTGCCCAATTGCCCAATTGTGCCCATAGGAATTAGAATGGAGGACTTTGCTGGGTTTGGTTTCGGAGACAAACCAGATCTTGAAAGCTTGATAATCAATAGGGCTTATTTGCGACTCGTGAGTCAGCGGTTAGGAGTCACAATCGAACCAAATGGAGGTGTGCTGAAATAAGCACCGCACGAGGCGGGAGACGAGATGTAAGCCTCGTAACACATTTCCACTTGTATTTCTGCAATGCACTCTGCTCTTCAACGCACGTAGAAAAGCTTTGACCTCCTTCCATATAAACATGTCAGTCACATGATAAGTGCTACGGTCAGAAACTAACAGCTAATACATACACTCAACACACAAGGACGACTAGAGATGTTATTGTGTCTGTATTACAAGTGTGTGTAAGTTTCTCTTTCTGTGAAAAGTTTTAACGAATACAAGGGTGTGCCAAACCGAGCACAAGTGGGTCAGCTTTGAAGAGGCGGTAGTTTTACATACTCTCAACTACGAACAATGCCAAGATCTGCCTGCCTACCTAACTTCCAATTTCCTAACTATTCTAATACATGAATAGAAAACACATGAAGTTTTTGTTTGTGTCTGCAAAAGAAAGGAACAGACAAATGTCACTGAGAGCAGAGATTGGGTAATATTGATGCCTATTGGTATTCGATTGTATTGACGCCATTGTTGACTTGGCATGAATGCGACTTTCGTAGTAATTGAAAATTAGAAATAGAAGCATTCCCTTTCTTCGTTGGTCCTCATAGGAAGGCTGGGCTGGGAGGCTGGGATACCTATAATTATAAACTAAAATAATACGCACAAAAAGTTTTAATTGGTGAATTTTTGCTCCTATAGATTAGAAATATTAGAAACAATACAACAAGAAGCCTAAGTCATGATTTTCAACATTCCAGTTTGGTGGACAAACAATAGAATAACTTATTTAGGTTACTTGGATTTTCACTTTCGTCGTTCTAGTTTTTCTTATTTGTATTTATATATACTCGTATTTATGGTTTCATTTTATTATTAGCACATTTTTTTCAATTTAGGCAAAATTTTCTTTCAATTAGGGGTTTACAAATGAAAAGATGTGACAAAAATAAATGAAAAAAAAAAAAGAGAATACAAACTTAGCTGAAGAATTTGACTAAAAGTGAAAACAAATCAAAATTATAAAAATGAAAAGAAAAAGTACACAAATAAGAGCTCAAACTCGAATAAACTATAAGAATTATTAGTGTAAATTGACTTGTATAAGCATCAGAAACCAAATTAAAATAGCATAAGATTCTCATATCTCAAGGCCAAGGCCCCAAATAAATGACTTTATTTGTTGGTTCGTATATTTAAATTTTAATTGGCCTTTCCTTGGGCTGATAGAATAAGCTAGCTTGTTGCCCAAGCAGGAGGAAGAATATGCTTCCTTATGCTTGTTTACCGTTCTCATTATTAAATTCTTATAAAAAGTAAATAAAAATAATTAAAAAGAGAGAAGAAAGAAAAGGAAAAACACCGAGAGGCATCGGCGAACACGCTTCACGCTTGTTTCTCGGTCTACTTGCTCCCTTCCATTCCCACCATCGGTATTCGGTATTCGCAAATCAAAGGGCCACTTTATTTTTTCCTATTATTATATTTTATATAATACATCATTTTATTCAAGAGAGAGAGGGAGTCGGAGTCGATCCGGAGTCATTGACAAGTACATCGCCGTTGGCATATTTTCCCACAATACAACCAACTCTCTTTCAACTCCTCCTCCAAAATACCAACAGAGAGAGAAGCAGAAGAAATTCAGGGAAAAAATGGATCAGAGGCCCAAGACCAAAATCGTGTGCACCCTTGGACCCGCATCGCGGTCGGTTCCGATGGTGGAGAAGCTGCTGAGGGCCGGCATGAACGTCGCCCGCTTCAACTTCTCCCATGGGTCCCACGAGTACCATCAGGAGACCCTCAACAATCTCAGGGCCGCCATGGAATCCACCGGCATCCTCTGCGCCGTCATGCTCGACACCAAGGTCTGCCTTTCTTCTCTTCTTTCATCCTTCCGATCCCATCTGATCCGAATTTCTCGGATTCTCAAGCATACAATACAACATGCATTGCTGCTGCTTATTTGCTACTTTTCTGTTTGTATCTCTGTTTTGTTTGCTACTTTGTATGTTTTTGTTTGCTCTCTTTGTGTTTAGGGTTCACAGTTTTAATAATTTGTATTTGATTTTTTTTCATTTTTAGAAAATTTGCAGACACTGACACATTCCCCCTTCCCTTCCTCTCTCTGTTAATGGGTGTGCAATGAATTTCTTCCCTCCCTTAGTTTGTAGGTTAGGCCTTGGGACGCACATTTTTGGAAACTTTTCTGCCTAGGATTGGATTGGATTGGATTGGATTTGATTGGATTGGCCTCCATTTTTTCCTTCAACCTGCTTTGAATCTAGCAGAGTTATATAATCCAGTACAATCCTAGCCAGCAAACGATGACTAGAATAGTAGAATGATAAATAGATCACTGTCTACTCTAGATTCACTAATGCTAAATTGCTAATAGCACATACTAGTGCCGACTTTTACACAAATGGATTAGATTATGGAAGCTTTGACTAATTCCTGATTGATTGTTTTTTTGTTTCTCAAATTCACCACCACAGGGTCCAGAGATTCGAACGGGGTTTCTCAAAGATGAGAAACCTGTCCAGCTCAAACAGGGCCAAGAGATCACCATCTCCACTGACTATACCCTCAAGGGTGATGCAAATATGATTTGTATGAGTTACAAAAAGCTGGCTAAGGATGTCAAGCCAGGGAGCATGATTCTATGTGCTGATGGCACCATCTCCTTTATGGTTTTGTCTTGTGACAAGCAAAAGGGTTTGGTTCAATGCCGCTGTGAGAACTCTGCAGTTCTTGGTGAGAGGAAGAACGTTAATCTTCCTGGGGTCGTTGTGGATCTCCCAACCTTAACAGAGAAAGACAAAGAAGATATTCTCAAGTGGGGTGTTCCAAATAAGATTGACATGATTGCACTGTCTTTTGTCCGGAAAGGTTCTGATCTTGTGGAGGTTAGGAAGCTCCTTGGAAAGCATTCTAAGAATATCCTTCTCATGTCAAAGGTAAGCTCCCTTATTAAAGACAAGATAAACTGAGCCATTTTGGATTTTCTGCTTCTTTTTACTGCTTTTGACTATAGAGAGAACCTAGTACAAGTTTGTCTTGCCTGGATTAATCAGTGATTGCAATTTTGCAACTGGGACTACTTCTTGGTGCCATTTGGTATGCAAAGTATTATGAACCGATTTATTTTTAGCTTAAAATCATGTCTAGAAAAAGGGTTTACTGGCAGTGTGGCATTATGTGGATTGTTTTTTTAGGGTTTCATAAAACTATGCAACTGTTAGCAATGTATCTACCCTCTTATATAGATACTATTAACAGTTGAATTTCACCTTTTGTTTCCTTCCTTTGGTTCTTACTTGAAATTTTGATTGGTAGGTTGAGAATCAGGAAGGGGTGGCAAATTTTGATGACATCCTTGCACAATCAGATGCATTCATGGTGGCACGAGGTGATCTTGGAATGGAAATTCCAATTGAAAAGATCTTCCTTGCACAGAAAGTGATGATCTACAAGTGCAACATCCAAGGAAAACCTGTGGTCACGGCAACACAGATGTTGGAGTCAATGATCAAATCTCCCCGTCCAACTAGGGCTGAAGCTACTGATGTTGCCAATGCCGTTCTAGATGGCACAGATTGTGTGATGCTAAGTGGCGAGACTGCTGCAGGAGCATACCCTGAACTTGCTGTGCGGACCATGGCAAAAATCTGCGTAGAAGCAGAAAGCACCCTTCATTATGGAGATGTCTTCAAAAGGATTATGGAACACTCCCCCGTGCCTATGAGCCCGCTAGAGAGCCTGGCTTCTTCGGCCGTTAAAACAGCCAACTCATCCAAAGCAGCTCTTATATTGGTCCTAACCAGAGGAGGAAGTACCGCAAAGCTGGTGGCCAAGTACAGACCTGGCATGCCTATACTGTCTGTTGTTGTCCCCGAGATCAAGACAGATTCATTTGACTGGTCATGCAGTGATGAAGCTCCAGCAAGGCATAGTCTGATTTTCCGTGGGTTGGTTCCAGTTCTAAGCGCGGGATCTTCTAGGGCCTCTCATGCAGAGACAACCGAAGCAGCACTGGACTTTGCCCTTCAACATGCCAAGACAAAGGGGCTCTGCAAGAACGGAGATGCTGTTGTGGCTCTGCACCGTGATGGAACTGCATCAGTGATCAAGATCTTGACCGTGAAGTGATGTTCATCCGATGATTTGTTATGTCATCCTTTCCTTTTTGGCGTTCTCAAAATTAGCCAATGACAATGCTTATGATTTTGACTTGCCTCGTTTAATATGTGTTTTTGGATGCGAAAACATCTACATCTACCGCCGTCATCAGTGTATGTGATGAGCAGGCTTTGATAGCTACACAATTTGCCGATATTGCGATATGGGACTTTATGCAAAACGTTTACTAATATGATCATTTGCTGAACATGGTTCCTTATTATTGAGTTATGCATGTTATGTATGTTAGATATTGATGTTATTTATTCCACCACTTGTACTTAATACTGGTACGACAAGATGCAGAGTTTGAACTACGCATATGATACAAATTCAGTTCGGTTCTCAATGGCTTGGCTTCTGAGTTCTGCCTGCGTACGATTCAATACCAATTCAAGGTTTCATGGCATCTATACGAGACAGTGACACTAAGTGCAACAGCAAAAAAATGAGTAAGCAATTAATATAGCAACATAAGTTGAGAAAGCAATTCACTCACATATCATGTATATATAGCAACATGAGTAGTTCTTGTCGTACTGGGTAGGAGGCCAAAACATCTACAAACGACGATCCTTCTAACAAACTAACAAACAAAAAACCCAATTTGAACATTCCATGATTCACATTCAAGTAAGATACTATGTACACCAGCAGCGTAGAAAACGATTGAAGCCACGTAACGGACAAGAACATCATATACCAACTTAAATAATTGAAAAATATACTCAATTCTCTTCTGTTTGAGAAGCACTTCCACTTCCAGTTGCATTCGCTCCTGCTGACGATGAATTTCCCCCACTGCCACCCGACTGAGATCCTGAGTGAGAAAACAGACTACTGAAAGGCCACGGAATTGAAAACCTTCTCCCGTTTCGGTTCCTCCCATCCCCATCTCCCTCTTCCCCACCACCACCACCACCACCAACATCGCCAATCTCTTCACTCTCCCTCGAGTTACTGCTGTTCCTGGAAATATCTGACTCACGCTTTGATTCATCAGCAGGCAACTGGAACCTGCAAACCGGACAGGAACTATGAAGCTCCAACCATGGCAGAATACACCCGCTATGAAACTTATGCTTACATGGCATCTCTTTGGCTTCTACACCAACCTCAAAATCATCCAAGCACACTGAACACTGCATATTCTCCTTGATTGTCACAGCGGGCAGCGCTTCCACTGCCTCCTTTTGTGCTGGCGGAGTCCCATGCCTATTAGGATCATTCTCTGCCAAATGTTGCAGCAACAAATCCAAACCAGGCCCAATGAAATAATCGCCTAATGAACTGATAGGGGTGTGATTGTTGATTTGACCCTGATTTGAATCGTAAGATCCCTGAACAATGATGGTTTGATTGAAAGGATTGATAAGAATTACACGCTCCCTCTCCCGTTCTCTTTCTCTCCCTCTATCCCTATCCCTATCACCCTCAGAATTCTCAGATTCAGATGCCAAGCCAGCTCGAATGCCTTGAAGCAGCTGTAGAAAAGAAGCTGAGCTTCTCCTCCTCCTTCGGATGATTGATTCAAGTTCTCTGTCCAATTCAGTGTCTCTGCCCTGGCGAGTCTCACCATCATCATTGTCATTGTCATCATCATCATCTTCATCAAAGTCTAGTCGTCTTAATCTTCTACGACGACGGGGATTGTTCATCATGCCAAGCAAGATCGGAGCCCAGAGGGAGAGTGCTCGATCGGATCCAAAATCAGAGTCAGCGTCTTGATTATCCCTTGTAGTGCCATTCATTTCCTCTATAAATCCGTTTTGGCAAAAGGGGCATTTCATTTCTATTTCCATGATGGGATTCACCATTTGAGAACACATGTGGCACCAATACCTTGCTCGAATTGCGTCCTCCATCTCTCCTTCTTTGTTTATTTCTTCAGTCACTGTCACAATACCATATCAAAATCAATTACCAAAAAGATCAAGATTTTAGCCTGACTTCAGATCTAAGCCATCATAACAATATTGCCCTTCAACCCCCCAACACACACACAATTTAATTTTCAAGAATAATTCTACAAAAAAATTCAGAATTTGACAGGTCCACGAAGCAGAAAATATGCAGAGCATCTCCGATGAACCACACAAAAGAAATCTTCTTCTTCTTTTTTCAGGGAAGGAGGGGTAAAAATACAGGGAAAAAAAAAAAAAAAAAGATACGGAGACGGAGGAGAATTGAACTTTGATTCTTACCAAAAGTAAACAAAATCGGGGGGGAGAAGACGAGCAAGAGCAAAAGCGCAGAGCTTGAGAAATCAAATCGTGTGTGTCCGTTTATAAATATTTCAAGACCCAGCTATATATCTAGTATTTACCAACAATAAATAATAATAATAATAATAATAATAATCAAAATTCAAGGAGAAGAAGAAGAAGATGATATTCGACACGCAAACTGAAAGTAATTAATTTGCTAATTACTTACCCTCCTCCTCCTCCTGTCTGTTACCGCAGCAGCAGCGGGAGGTCAAATTAATTTTTTTTTATTTAGAAGAAATAAATATATGAATGATAATTCAGAAAGAAAGATAGAAATCGAAGAATTGTACCCAAATGCTCAGCAAACAGAATTTTACGTCTTTTTCCTCCTTCGTTTTGGAGCTGCAAAAGAGAGAAAACTGAGGGAAAGAAGAAGATTCCACCAACCCTTCCCCTATCTCTCTCCCCCTCCCCCCTTTGTCTATCCCATTCCCTTTCCAAGTTTCCAACTTGCTAATTTCTTTCCATTATTTTTATTTTACTGCTTTATTTTAAAAAAATTGCAATATAAATTACTGGTCCACCGTTCGTTTATTTTCTTTCTTTTTCTTTGTTTTTGTTTGTTTGTTCCCATGAATTGGAATTGAATATTTGTGATGAGAATTGTTATCAGAACTTTAAAAATCTCATTTTACATTTCTAATAAATACATTTTTCTTTCTAATTATGAAAAATTTTAAATGTCAAATAAGAATTTTTAAGTGTTAATAATAATTTTTTTTGTGATTTAAAATAAAAAATAAAATACATTTTTATATTTCATTTTCTCAGTGGGAAAAAATAAAATATTCCTTAAACGTGTTGTGTTGTTGGTGGCAGTCTGTCATTCATTGTTTTTGAAGACTCCCAGTCCCAAAAATCCCATTCCAATCCGAAGCCAATCGTTTGATTTCTTTTCGCTTCTTATTTTATTTTTCTTTTCCTATATTAAGAACCCTTCATATCCAATTTTAGTCTACCAAAATTAAATAACAGTACTTTTCTTTTTGGTGGAAAAAGAAGTTGATTATTGTATATGAATATATGTAGCAAGTATAGTTTTTGACACAAAACAAAAATATAATGAGCTAATTTCGCATTTGCATTTAGATTGAAATTGGCAACAAAAAGAAATAGCCATTAAATTGTAATCACACGGGAGCTTTGATTTTTAAATTAAGAATATGATACATTTGGTATCCTAATTAGATTTAATGTGAAGCGTCAATTATTTTAACCAATTTTCATCAGTATTTTTGTCTAAACTGTACACCTGGTAAGCATACGATTATCTTATAATATAAAATTGTGTTGTGTAATATATGACAGAATTGGAGCTTAATGTTCAGAACCTAAGAATCAATCCATCTAAGCTGCTAATTGGTGTGTAAAAAAAATCAGAGCGTGTGTGGTAGTTCAAGAAAATAAGTTAATGAAGACCGTTGAATTTAATTTGTACAATATAGATTAGTTGATCCTTAAACTCCACACACTAACGTCCGGAGCAGATCCGATTATATATATGACCACCGTGCATCTCAAATGAAATTAACCCATACTCTCCATTATATCAAAACTGTACATACTTCTAATTCATTGATCCAATTTGGTCATATAATTAATTCCTTATAATTGAATTGAATAGAATAGATTATTATGGGAAGGTTGACTAATGACAATCCATTCAAATGGCCGACACGTCTTCTCATAAACAATTAAAGCTTCTGCCTCAGGGCCCCCTCCCCTGCACGCTACTCCTTTTGACGTCTCATTCCTACTTCGTTACTTTCCACTATCTCTCAAGTCTCAAGTCTCAAGTCTGAAGAAGCAAAAGCACACATCGTTGGTGAATCTTTTGTCTCAATGTCTCAAGAAGCAAAAGCGCATATTCGTGAGTGAATCTTTTAGCATGGTGCTGAGCTTAACTGAGGGAAGGAAACTAACACGTAGCAAAAAATCTGAACACGTAACGAAATTAGTTAGCTAAGACAGTGTGCCTCTTATAAATCCAAAGTTAGCCATTAAAAAAAAAGAATCTATTAATGTCCTGCTAAATGTTGGTTAGCGTGCTGGCTTTCAATTTGTCCCACTAACAAAACAATGTAAATGAAGGAGAATGCTCACTCGCTTTTTCAACCCACTATTTAATATATCAATATATTCCTCCCATATCCATGATTCGAAAAGCATCAATTATATTATACCAACAAAAAAAAAAAAAAGGAGGGGGCGATGGAATTTCGAAACCACCTTTTTCCTTAGCAAGAAGAACAAACAGGTCCAAGTCCACCAATACACTACTCCCTTCCATCCGCGAACTATCCAAAATTTTTGTGTCATAAATTTTCTACATGCGTACGTACTTGGGGACAAATAAACCTCTTGCAATTATGTAGCGAATGACATTGTGAGGGGGTGTAAAATCCAACAGAAAAACAAAGCTCCATTGATAGGGGGAACAAATGCTATTAGGGGAACAATAGGCAATTGCCTTCTCATGGTTCCTAATGTCAACTCAACTAACACCCACATGTCCGATTGCTGCGTGGTCAAGCCAACACGCTAACACGATTCCAAATCCGACAATGTTCATACGCATGTACCACTGGACTTGGATCTTGATCCAAAGCTTTTGGCATACCAAACCAAACCACATGGACCACGTGCTTCTCCTTTTAACACTTTCATCTGATCAACAGCTTCCCATCCTCATCCGGGCAAAATGAAAATGCAATTATATGTGATCCGACTTTACAAGGCCCACTCCCGAACACAATCTCGCCGCAGCGACTACATCATTTGAAAGATCCTCTAGACAACTAGCTAGGGGAGTTGATCCGTAAAGAAGACAGAGATGGCACACTCAAAATTAAACTGAACTAGGCTGGCTTGCTGCCTTCTCCTCCTGCGAGGTTTCAAATCGAGTTAGAAGAAGCAAAAATGACATTTCATCTGGATGAAATAATAATCATAACAGATTTTTATAATTAAAACAAAATCCTATTAACCAAAAGCGGGTAACAGTCACAGCCCCGATATGGACAGTCTAATATATTCTTCTACTATGCACAGAGCTACCTGATGACAATCTGCCCTGTACATGACTAATAGTTAAATGGCATATGTAGCAAAATGTGGTGGCCAAAAGAATGCATGAGCCACGAAAATTTTGGAATGTCTTGTTGAAAAGGAATAAGAAAGCAGCAGAGGAGCATAACTACTAATGAGGTAATAAAAAGGCCTTGTCAGCTGGGTCACTAAAATCATTTTACACAAGATTTATGGTGCTTGCACATGATACGAGTATGGGTACTGTTATATTACAACCACAAACCATCATACAATCAAATCTTGTGTAGGAAGGTGCACAAATGAATTATCCAAATTTCCAATTGAGAAATCTGTCTGTCAAAACCAAGAAAACAACCTCAAAACGCCACCCAACCAAGTACTCAACGTAGATAAACATGTGGATCGAATATTTGGCCAGTTGGTGTTGCTGGGAGATAACAGAAGGGTGAGAAAGAAACCATGAGATCTTCTATATCAAATAAACTAACCAAATGGTATAATAGTGGGGATCACACCCGCGTCACCAGACATGTTACCAAATTTCATATAACTGGCCAGAAACATATTCATGGATACTTACATCTACGAACTGAAACGATCTGACTACGGATGGTTTTGTCTTAGAAGCTTCGACAGCAGAAGTGGATCCGTTGCCACTGCAATATTTTCCCTAGAGACAAATAACAGAGGTTTCAATTTAGTAATGGATGACGAACATTCGTTGCTACCTTCTAACAGAAAAGAACAGTATTATGAATATCTAAGGAAACAGAACATATCAGCAGTTCCAAATTTCAAACACCAACATAAATCTCAGTAGTTCACATCATAGCAAAATGTAATTCTCCAAACTAGGTGTTGCAAAAGTACACCATATATTCCTTTCATTCTTTCCCCAGGTTGATTACTGTAAAAACCATCATGCACAGAACCATAAAAAGATGCAATATGAAAACATTAGCATTCTTTTTTCTTTTTATTATCCCGCGACTTCATAGACACCTAAGCCGAAGACACCTTAACATACTCATTCCTTTGAGTTAACCCTCAATGAAGTTAATAGAAAAATTAAATCCTTTACTCCTTTCCCAATTACCTTTCCATATTATGATTTCTGAATCTACCTAAAGGCTTTACTGCCACAGAGTTCTTGGAACACACCATAAATGTTGTTCCTCTAACTTTACATACGGGTTTTCTTTCTTGTCTTCTTCCATGTACATATTTGCACAATCTCGCATTAGGTGGTTTTTGACAACCTCCTTCCTTTTAGATTATTATGACCATTATTGTTTATTCTGTTATAACTATACGTAAACGAGAATCAAGCTGGAAGAAGAAGTGACAGTAATGATGCCCCAACCCCAACAAAACAAATAAACAAATAAAAATCAGAAGTGAAGGAAAACATTCTCACATCCCAAACAAGGATCTGAATAAAAGCCTTCTTACATCGTCAAATGCATCAGTGTATTTCTAATCAATATGTCCTATGCTTAAATCATGATGCACAAAGCCAAGTCAACAAACATTAGACTACAACAAAACTTGTGTTAAGAACATGTTCATTCATTGGATGGATAGACACAAAAGTATTTGCAGAGTTTGTCTTTGATTTCTTGAATCTTTCACTATTCTATGAGCAAGTCTACATTTTTGTGATTGCACACCGCCATGATGAACTCAAATCAAAGTGGAGGAGAGAATATATTGCATAGAACCCCTCTTCTTCAATTGCCACACAAACAGTCACAAAAGACCCTTATTGTGGTCACCACAGTGACTCAATTATCGAAGCCAATTTTAGCAAGGGTTTATGGGGTAGCACGGTGAGATCATCAACTCTTAACTCTTGCCTAGCCCATCATCCAAAATCCGGCATGATTCCTTTGATGCACAGGACCTTTACTTATTTAAAGAAAATGTTTTGGGCCACCAGTGGCATTAATTCCCCTGGAAAATCGAAGACCAACATGCATGGTTGTCTAGAATCCAGACCCACTCACAGCAATTGATGTCAAACCTTTCAGCCCCCTCTGCCAGAATGCAAATGTCAACAGAGCAGAAAACTTTCCCACAGTGAACATACGTCCAGAACAGACAAATTACATCTCTTTTCAAGGAAGCCCAATTAGAATTTCATTCCTTAACCAAGTGGGAAGCAAAATTTATAAATCATGAATGTCAAGGATAGCACTGTTCATGGTATGCAATCTTCATGTCCCCTTATGAATATTCTTGCCTCCAAGTGGACTTTGATGGCCATCTATATTTCACAGACCAAGGTACATACATGATACATTGCAACCATTGAAATCTTAGTGCTCCAGCTACCTTCTCCATCACACCATTTTGAAGCTATACTAGACTTGATTGTTATAGTTTCCTTGGAA
Organism: Pyrus x bretschneideri; assembly: GCF_019419815.1. Lineage (NCBI taxonomy): Eukaryota > Viridiplantae > Streptophyta > Magnoliopsida > Rosales > Rosaceae > Pyrus > Pyrus x bretschneideri. The sequence continues at coordinate 151,915 of NW_025999789.1, read as the reverse complement.
GAATGAGACTCGTTAATCTTCAAAAAGAACTTTACTGTTGTCTTGTAGGTAGATATTCATAGAATCTTGTACGTCACTAGCCTCACTATATTTTGTCCTACAATTGTATACTCCAACTTCTTGGTTCTTATATGAAAACAAAAAATTATGGAATCCTCACTTTTCCTATCTGCTGAGGTTAACATCCATGAAGATTGGTGGTGGAAAACTTCAGTTAGGTTTGCAATGATACTCACTGCTAAACAAAGTTTCCACCAATTCCAAAGTAAAATAAAATGAGGTTTTAGATGAACATATACACGGGATGAGGTAACAACACGTGTTTCTTTGAATGAGCCACCTTTAAGGAAGCATGGATTATACGAGATTTTAAACAGATATAGTGGGTGAAACTATACAGTTTGTAAATAGAAATACAAAATAAGATGAAGATGCTCCATAGTAAGTTTGTTAAACTACAGATGCTAATAGAGTGAGGTGATGACATATTCCAATTGTGGATGCAAGAGAAGAACAATGAGAAATGAAAATTTGAGTAGGCATGTAATGAGAGAGAGAGAGAGAGAGAGAGAGAGAGGACTGACCTGACCATCTTCAAAGAGTGAGGAGTAATACGCAGGATCATAGATAGCGCCTCCTATAGCATCACTAGAATCTGAAGTTTGTCTGGGTACAACGGGAGTAGTAGGACTCAAGAAACTATTTCTTAAATCAAAATCGGCTTCTCTAGGAGTTGCACTAGTGTCTACATAGGAAAGGCCCAACCTGTAGATCTGAATCCATAACAAGGTGGAGGATAACCTGATGGAAAAGCCGATAATTTGCATGGCCAGAGTGAGCTTTACGGAGAAGATGTACAAAGTTGTATTACTCCCACTCCGGCGAGAAAGGTTCCTGCACAACACATAGTTACAAACACCAAAGCACCAGAATCAAGCATACATGTGTACATATGCATACATCAAAATGCAAAAGGGAAAATGTTGGGGGAAGAGTGAATTACCAGATTTCGTGGGTGAAGAGAATGAACCAGAAAACATCGAGGAAGATGGCGCAGACGAGAAGGACGGCGTATGTGCGGCCGAGGCTCTGACTGCTGCTCTCGATTGCGACAAGGGCGAACAATGCAATGGCCAGATTTATCAGCAAAACCCCATTGTACAGTGCACCCAGCGAACCCACCAATGCGCACCCAATCTATACATACATGCATGCATCAAAGGATGGATCTTTAATATTGTTATATGAATCAATCATTCATTCGTATTGATTTGATTTTGTAATTGAAACGAAGACGAAGTGAAAGGAAAGGAAGAACCTGAATGTAGAGGAGAATGACGGCCAATGACTGAAGCCTGTCGTAATCACGAAGCCATGGCTGTATTCGATCACGCAATGAATCACAAAGCATCATAAACACCTCCTACCTCCTATCCTCTGCCCCGGTTCCACCCTCCGCCTCTCTCTCTCTCTCTCTCTCTCTCTCTCTCTCGCTAATCTTCTTCTTCCTTCTTTCTTTCTTTCTTTCTTTCACTCTTCTTCTGGTTATGATTCACAAAGCCTGTCGTAAACAAATGAGCATTACGTGAATTGATGTAGGGGCCTTTAAGGGTCGGTCTAATTTCTCATTTGCCAGGCAGTTTGAGGCCAACTCATCTCTTCGTTTTCGTCTTCCTCCTCCTCGTCACTAACTTCTGCTAATTTTCTCTCTCAACTCAGTTTCGTTTCTGTTTCTTTCTTTCTTCCCCCTTTCACTTCTTTCTGCTTTCTTTTTTTCCCACTTAGCTAATTGGCTTTTTTTTCCCCTTTCACTCTCCTCTACAAGTAGGCTGGTACCTAATTTTACCAATTTTTTTTTTTTTTTTTGTACTCATTTGACCATTAGGTTAGGGAAACTTTATTTAGAGTGATGTATACACGCGACTTAAATTTTTTTCCTCCTAAACTATCCATTTTGCTCCTAAGTAATGTGAAAAAATAAATTAAAACAAATATGAATCGATATCAGCCGATCACCCTGACTTCCACACTCTCCTTTCTCCTCCCTTGTCTCTTTTTCTCCTCCTTTCTACTACCAATAAAAGGCTGCTACATCCTGATTTAGATTTGAAGAATCAATAATAATTTCAATTCTTTTTGTTCAGTAATAACTTAACAGTTCAATAAAATACTTCTTGTAAAAATATCAATAATCCATTGATTTCACATACAAAAAGAAATTCTATATTAATTAATGAATTATGACACAAATTATATATCTATTAATATGTATATGGGAAAGAATAAAAGTAACAAAGAATAAATAAAGTTCATACGAAAGGTAGGATTGTGAAATGGTTTCTTGTATATTCATCAAGCTAGAGTTACAGCTTTATACAAAGGCTATACATCAGGATCCCTATTCTATTGCTTATAAACAACGCTAATTATGAACTAAATAGGAAATCAAATAACTAAGAATCAATTTACAATATTGACTAATTATCCCGAGATATCTTCCTTAACAAAAGTATATCCTTTTTTTTTCCTTTCCTATTCTTCTTTCTATTTTTGAGAAAAAGGGCTTTCAAAATAAAGTAAATGATTAATTCGTTTCAAATAATTATTTATTAAATTGGTGGATATGAGTATATTCTGGATTGGAATCGTGTTATTAAGAGTATTGCCTGATCATTTCTACCAACCTAAAGCCCCAGTTAGTATTCTTTGTTTGTATATTATGTAAAAATGTCGTTTTTCTCCATTATTAATCCTTTACATATGTTGCGTTTCTGACCATTCACTCGTTTTTGCTCAATCCCCCGTTATGCTAATACATAAAAATAATAGTGAAACTCAACACGGTTGATCTTTTGAACCTGTTTCAAATCAAGATGACTAATCAACCAATCTTGGGGGAAGCGGTGTCTTCCATTTGTGTTTATTTCCGCTTAACTCTCTGACTCTTATACGTAGAAAATGAGAAGCAGTCTTTTTACTACGAATTTATATATAAGTTGTTTTCTTTCACTCACATAATTGTTTGATTTAGTTTATCGACCCGAATAATGAATAAAACAAAATTAAGAAATCTACTCAATCCATTCCAACCCTTTCCTTGAAAGTAAGGAATAAAACTTCCATAAAAAAGAAGCAAATGAAAGGCTTTCATAAAAAATCTCGTAGAATCGAGAATGAAGTTTTCATTCTGTACATGCTAGATCATGAATTAGTAACTGTATCAAATCTCCAAAAAATCTCAATTCTTTCTAACTTTCTATTTTTTGGAATTAAATTTTTACGGATTCCCCATGAATAGGACAAACCTTATTCCGTGGTATTTACATGAGATTCCTCTTTCTTATTCTTAAACAAGTTCCCAAGAGGGCTTAGTTGATCCAAGGTTTATGTTTCATCTTTCGTTTCCTTTTTGTTTGTTTCAAGAAATATATCGATCAATTTCGATTTTTTTTTTCTATTAATTCTTTTCCAATGTATGGATACATGCCATATGGCTCTATTCACCTGTAGCATACCATATCTCAAGAGATTGGTGTAATTTTTCTATTATGTGTACATTTCCATAATAATGGTGTTTTTCCAGAATATAACTTTATTGTTCAGCATCTTGGACTAGCCACTCCTTAGAAGGTATTGTTAAAAGATCATCAATTCCTAATGACATGGATGTAGCAGTGGCTTGTCGGAACCCCATGGTTTTTACTTGATCCAGGATGTGTGATGTACATGCCATTCCAAAGTGGTCTATTAATCTACCAATAAGTCGTTTAATAGCAGTTTCATCTATCATTTTATTGTGAAAGACCAAATTGGCCCGTTCTACCATAAGTACCTCCCTATTCAGCTAAGTGGGGTTTGACAATGGATTTGAGTCAATGATTGGAGAACTTCCTTTTCCCGATCTTGATTCACATAGAAATTTAGGAGCTATGGTCCTAGATGAACTAGAGAAACCCAAAATGACACGGGTTTCATAGCATTACTTAGTTTAGATATAATATGATTAGGTACCATATGAGTAAGCTCGGCAAAACCCATAGATAGCTTCTTCGATTTCTCGATAAAGAGAAATATGACCAACTGTGGTTCGTACATATATACAATTTCTTTTTTTTTTTATACTTCTTACTATTAGATAGTGCCCATAAATCTCATGATAGGTACCCAAAGATTCATAGTGAACTTCGATGGGAGTTTCTCTTGAAGTAATAACGCGTTTATCTAGTCGCCACCGAAGCCACAATGGGCTATTTAAATTGATTATTTTCTGTTGATAAGTTCCAATTGCATCATAAAAATTACCAAAAAAAAAAAAAAAAAAAAAGGTTCTTTCGTATACTTATAGTTATTATCATCAATTCTTTTATTTTGATAATTTCTGCGATTACATGGATTATACCTATTTGCACAAATACCTCGACGATTTCCCCTCGTTAATACATGGAGCCCAATAATCATAGCTTGAGTTGGTACGGAAACCAGTGGTTTATTGGTCATGACCAGCTAAAACTAAAGTTCCATTAAAGAGCGTTTCCACAGGGTAAAACCTCCTCAAGGAATATAAGGTTTTCATGAGGCTGATCTTGAGCCACCATCCAAGCATGTGTACCTTCATTTAAGAGAATATTTTTGGTGTAGAAAGTCTCAAATTTAGGATCTTCTATTGCATGGATTTCCTAAGAAACAAAATCATAGACACGTAGGTTCAGGGCCAGACCTACCACTCCAAGAGCACTCATCCATAAATTGGTTACTGGTACAAATAACATAAGGAAATGTAACCAATGTTTATTGGAAAAAGCAACCCAAAAGATTTAGGACAACACTTCTACTACATTTTTTTATTTTTTTTTACTTTAAAGCGAACTCAATAGTAGTTCATTCACATAATCTTGCGATTGAAAAGAAAAAAGTATCGCACGATAAGATCAATTGAAACTGGGTCTTACATTTTATCTTTCTATATTACAAAGACCAATCTTTGTAATTAGGTCACGAATGACCCCCTTGGGGGACTAAACAATAATGTGTGCATCAAAAATATTTATTGTATTGTTTTTTATTTATTCGTTGTTCCTCGTTCTTTCATTGAATAATATCTACTATTGTTACTTGTTACTGGGTGGCCAACCAATTCCTAAAAAAAAAAAAAGATTCCAACAAAAAACATCTTATACAACCACAAAACGTATGTTTTTAGATGTAACGTCTAATTGAATCGTAAGAATATGAGAATCTCCTTCATAAATTATTGGAAACCAACCTGTCGAATTCACATTTTACTTGATCTTCAGTTTCTACTGAAGAAAATCCTTATACTACAGGAATTTGAGGAATTTTATATTAAATGGTACAAAATTCTACATCGACAAGCAACAAGAAAAGAAGAAAGAAATTATCTAACACTTCATTTCGATATTGATTGTGAAATTGCATTGCTGTGTCAGAAGAATGATAGTTATACTGATTGGTGTACAAAGAAAAATAGTATCTGTTTTAAAACATTAATTCATAGGTTGGATATTCAGGAGTCGAAAACTCATTAATTTTATAAAGGCATTTTGAATTATTTGATATATTAGATCTTGAATTTTAATGAACCTTTTTTTGTTTTAAGGAATTCATGAAAGATGAATCGAGTAAAAACCTATGAATATACCACCTACAAGAAAAGACCTTACAGTAGTTGTCACATCCCGGTCCGGATGGGACCACTTCCCGAGTCCGACTCCACCGTAGCATGATATTGTCCGCTTTGGGCCCCTAGCACACCCTCACGGTTTTGTTTCTGAGAATTCACACGAGAACTTCCCAGTGGGTCATCTATCATGGGAGTGCTCTCTTGTGCTACTCGCTTAACTTCGAAGTTCCAACAAAATTCGAAGCCAGTGAGCTCCTAAAAAGCCTCGTGCTAGGTAGAGATAGAAATATACATATAAGGATCACTCCCCTGAGTGATGTGGGATCTTACAATCCACTATCCTTAGGTGCCCGACGTCCTCGTCGGCACACCACAGCCAAGGTTAGGCTCTGATACCAAATTGTCACATCCCTGCCCGAGCTTGACTTCACCGTAGCATGATATTATCCGCTTTGGTTAGATTCGGGCATGATACACTTTTTAGTTATTGCTCACTTTCGGATCCAGGAAATAGCTCTCATAAATCTTTTTTCCTTTTGGAAGATACAAGAGCGAAACAATCAACCTAATGATATTGCAAGACCCAAAAGATTCAATTTAGTAGATAACAAAATTCTTATCTATATCAGAAACAAAAGAAAATTTTGGCTTCAAATTCAATCTAATATTTGTTTAAATTAAAACAATATGAGACTAATTCTTTTTTATTTATTTTTAATGTATCTTGTTTATATTGTAATTTATCTTATATATATATATACACATATATATATATTTTTAAATTATATATTAATATTTATTCTTTTGCTATAATGATGTTATATTAATTTTAATATTATGATGTTAATATTAATTATAATTGATAAATGTTATTTATCATTTTTATAACTTATAAATCTTATAAATAAACTATAAACAAAATTATATCACTTTGTTAGTTATTAGAACGATTCAGATTATTTATTTGTTACACCAAAAAAACTTTTAGAACCCCATAGAAAGAGATTTCGCTAACGAAAATGCTTTCAATGCTTCCCAATATCCCTTCCTTTTCCAAATATTTTTACGAATACTTTTTTTTTTAATAGAGGTGCACTTTTTTGGAACTGCCATTAAAAAGTTATAATAGGTTTTTCGGTTGGATGTGAAAGACATTTATTGAATCTCTTTTTTTTTGCCACTATACTTCCCAACCAGATTCTTTGTAACATTCATAATGATCAACCTTATGAAGATCCCATTTTATTCTGGAAGCTCGCAACATTGGTCCCGATAAACCCCTATTAGATCAAAACTGAACCTTAATTAGTATTAGTCACTAGTAAAGTTTTTATTTTTTGGGGAAGAAGTTATTAGTAAAGTAATTCTAAATTATTCGTTAATCAAGAGATTTACTGTTTTATTTGAGGTGTATACAAAATTGTTCGGATTATATAATTGTCAATTATTGACATTGGTAAACGACCTAAAGTAATTTGATTATAATTCAATTCGTAACGATTATAAGTAGAAAGTTCATATTTTTCATTCATTGATAAACAATTCGTTGGACCATACGTAAAATCATAATTATTCATACATGCCTTTTCCACATAAAAAAAAAAAAAGAAGGAATCTTTTGTTACAATAAAAGCAGAAGTGACGTGGATTATTCAAGAATCGAAGTCAATTGTTTTATAAAGATATCAATGAACTTTGGGTAAATACATTCAACCAACTCCAATCATTTTACCCATTAACATCTTAGAAGATTCCACGAAACCCTTATCGCTTAGTTTTCGACTTTTCGGAAATATTTTAGCTAATGGATTAGTAGTTGTTGTTCTTGTTTCTTTAGTACCTTAAGTAGTTCCTGTACCTGTCATGCTCCTTGGATTATTTACAAGCAGTATTCAAGCTCCTATTTTTGCAACCTTAGATGCGGCTTATATAGGCGAATCCATGGAAGGTCATCATTGACTAGTTACATAGTCTTAGCCTGACGTAATGTATGCGCGACTCAAGGTAGTCCACTTAGGGAATATAAATAAGGGATAAATAAAGGTATATTTGATCTGTAGTAAAAAAGATTACGATATGATACTAGGGAATTAAAAAAGAAAAAAAGGGAAGAGATCTAAAAAATCTTTTTTCCTGAAATAATTGTTTGGCCCATTTATTTTCTTTATAGTGTTTTGTTTATTCAATTCCAATATAAAGTATTAGAAGATATTAAATATTAGGAGTCATAGTCCCAATAAGACCCTATGAATTGATTAAAAGCTCAGATCCATACTAAAATCACGATCATTCAATAAAACTCTCTCAAACTAAGTCTAAGTCCCAAAATTCCCTGATTAAGAACCATTGGATCATCACTTATTCAATGAATATATATAATGACTAAAAATCCAAACCAAATAAACCTTTGTTTTGTCCTTTTATCAAAACAAGCATAAACCAAAGTTTGAAAGAATAAAAATATTAGTATTTATGAAATCTAACTCTTTGAAATTTTTTATTGTCATTTCTCCCCACACTTTTTTTCTTCTCTTTTTTTTTTCTTAAAAAAAATGAAATGAAGTACCCTGAAAATAGAAATAAATAACTGTTCTCATGGAACCTTCTCTTCTGACGAAAAATGGTCGTTGATACAAATTCAAACTGTTCATTTCTTTATATTCGTTAATTTTTTTATTACTATTACCAATACCAAATCAAATGACCGTAAAATGCTGAATTCCCTCTTTCGAATCATTAAATCCCATAAAGGATAAATTCACTCTTAGGAATCGTTAAATCTTAAAAATGATTGTTCTGATGTATCATGTAAATTCTGTTAAATGAAAAAATAAAATAATTCTATGTGGTGGAACAAAATATCTCTCATTTTCTCCTCGAATAAATTTTTCTTTTTGGTTGTCAAAAGAATGTTGTTATGTTGATTTGAACGGTGCATTAATATCTTGAATCCGGTGAAAATAGGTTGATTGGTAAGTTGGGCTTTGGCCCATATGCGTCGTCGTGGATGACGGGAGGAGTGAGAATGAAAGCCCAAAGCAAAAGCCGAAATGCCTCTTATTCGACAAAGGCGGAAAGATCAGCAAATTTGCACAAGTTGAGAAAAGCATTTAGAAAAGAAAGAAGGAAAATGGCAGAGACGATGCCGACGCCGTCACCGTCGGAACAAGGGGAGCAGGTGAATATGAATGTTGATAATGACCAGAAAGATAGCCAACATGGGGCGGGAGCATCAGCATCTTCCAATTCCGATGCCAACATGGCATTGGCAGCAACGATGGCGGAGGATCTGCAACGTACGGTGATGGAATCCACGGACTCCGCCGTCCGCTCAGCTCGGTATATCCAACATCACTTGCCCCAGTATATCGGCAAAGCCGTCGACAATTACAGGATCTACGAGCATGCTTTCTTCACCAAGATCAAAGGTATGCTCAAAATTCATACATTCACTCTTTCGTTTCTTATTTAATTTATCAGATTATTCTTACATCAGAGCCTAAATGCTAATGAATTGTTCAGGAATCATGAATTTATTTGAATTGAATTGTAAATAGGTACCCAAAATTGATCATCAATCATTCCATATATTGATGTATTGATGTGAGTGTGTATATTTTGTATTTTGTAATTGAATCATTGCAGAAGGGTTGACGAGTGCAATAGAAAACCCAGCACCAACGCTTGGAATTGGTCTCACTGCCGCCTTCCTTGTTTTGCCAGGTCCTCCTTTACTTTGCTGAGATAGTGACATGTCATGGTTTTTGTCCGATAAACCCTACAATTTGCTATTCAACGTGGGATTTCCACTTTGCAGTCGATGTATTTTTCTACTTGCATTCCGACTAACTAACAAGACAACTGTGCAGGTCCAAGAAGGTTCCTGTTTCGCCAGACATTTCGTCGACTTCAGAGCGAGGAGGTCTGTATATACTATATACCCTTTCAAACTCAGAATCTCCAAACATTTACCTCTAGTTTCCGTATCTTCCGATATTAATTACAACTAATATCTGTGCAGGCACAATTTCTTACCGCTGAAAAGAGTGTAAAGGAGTTGAACCTTTCAGTTGATTTGATGAAGAAGGAGAGCAAGAAACTTCTTGAAAGGGCACTACTTGCTGAAAAGGATATGACATATGGCCATAATGATCTCATGTACTCTCTCATTCAACTAGTCTTTGCTTCTCTTATAGATGTTTTCGTTGGCTGTCTGTCGGTGTCTTGATTAATCCAAGTAATTCATGCAGGGATGTCGGAAGACAAATCCAACACCTATCTAAATCTGTTCATAAGGTTGAATCTCAAGCTTCAGGTTTGTGGTCATGAATTCTTCCCTATTTCATTTTGTTATAGCTGCGTGGTTAAATGAAAGACTTTAAAATTTAAACTGGTTTTGCGGGTTCTTATGTTTCCCTTGAGCCTTGGATGTCATTACACTAGAATCATGCCCTCATTTTTATTACGTTTTTGTGTAGATTTAATGGATGGGCTGCGGGAAATTCCTAATAGGGAGGCTTTGAAGCTTAGAGCAGAGGCAAGTTCAAAACAAAATATCTCCTTCAGTAGCTTTTTTTTTTTTTTTTTTTTTTTTTTTGCTTTTTCTTTCTCTCTCTCTTTGCGCATTTATTTGTATGTTTACGTAAGATTGCCCTTCTGTCTTTTTGTTTCATGTTTATTAGGTTGCATCAATGACATCGATCTTGAAACGTCAGAGGTCTGTGCTGGACAAACACATAATGAAGATTTCAGAATTAGGACTCCCAGTGTGACCACCACAAGAGACTGAAGGGCTATTTATCTGGGAACTTTGATATCTGAAATACAGGGTGCAATATACGCCCCATTTTTTGTTTCGGCGACTCTGTTGGCATACAACCAGTACTAATATTTTGTAATCTCGCCCGGTAATGCTGTTTTTTAAGAGTGCACCCGTGTAATTCTGTTTTGTAATAAAAAGGTTCTAATTCCAGCAGGGGCTATCAACTTTCCCTTCGCTTGCATCAAAAAATAAAAAGGTTGTAACTCCAGCAGGGGCTATCAATTTTCCCTTCGCTTGCATCAACATTTGTGAATAACCGAATTACTTGTGATATCTCTGATGTTCTTTTTCAATTACAAAGAACTATGGTGATGAGAAAGTACAAAAACCTACACGAGAAGAAGAAGAATGTGTAACCTAGCTTCTTTTGTAGCATACAAACTAAAAAAGCTTTCAAGTGATTTCAGTATGTTCAATTGGCCATTGCATTATGATGGATTGCTCAAAATCTGGAAAGAGACAACGGTTACTTCCTCATCTGTGTGAACAACTCCGGTGGCTTTCCCGTTCCTCCTACACCACCAAAAGCAGAGAAACTGCCAGATCCTTGTAGGCCACCAAACGCCCCAAATCCACCACCTGAACATATTTCCAGAATACATGTTATCTTTATTAAAAAATAAAAAATAAAAAGAATACAACATCTGAAAAAATTGAAAAAAAAAAATTGACAAGTAAAACAGACCGCCTGAAGCTGTACCACCAAAGCCCCCTCCACCAAAAGCTGCACCAGCAAATCCCACACCGCCTGAAACCGCACCCGAAAATCCACTACCGCCTGAAGCTGCAGCAGCAAAACCACTACCACCTGAAGCCGCAGCAGCAGAACCACCGCCACCTGAAGCCAAACTAGCAAATCCACCACCACCAGAAGCAGCACCAGCAAATCCTCCAGTAGCAGCACTTGTGAAGTTAACGGTGGGAGTAATGCCAGCAATGCCTCCACCAAAACCACTGGGTGATCCAAAACCAGTACCTGGTAGACTAGTACCAAGCTGTCTCGACTGTCCAAAAGCACCAAGAACTGACCCTAATGCTTGCTGCCCTGGTCCAACCTGTGCTGGCTGGCCAAACCCACTCGGAATGGGAGCTTGGGCAGTAGTACTGGTGCCAAAGCCACCAGCAAATGCACCTGAATTTGCTGGCTGAGATGATTGGGAAGGCTCTATAGATTGGAAGTTAAAGGAGGCAGGCTGAAATAACTCTCCACTAGGAACAGGCCTGGAGAAAGGAGAAGTCGCATTTGTTTGTGCATTTTGTGCATTGCCAAATGATCCACCAAATGGATTGGGTTTAGGAGCAGAGCCAAGCCCAAACCCACCAAGGCTTCCCAAACTAAGTTCATTTACTCTACTTGTGTCCAGAGTCTCCTCATCCATGTCATCCTCCTCTGCATTTTGTACATCCAAGCCATCAATCCCACCAGTAACACTCCCTGACGTTGTAGGTAGATTTGGAAATGGAGAATGCCCAGCAGATGGCTGATCTTGTTGAGCATTGACTGTTACATTCTGTTTAGGGCCTGCAGTTTCGTTCATCCCAGTCTGGCTCCCAGATGCCACTACTGCTGCAGGACTAGCCTTGATAAGACTCGGCTCGTCTCCAGATGAAAGTCCTGTTGAAGTCTCAATTGAGGGTGGAGATGACACTGAAGGTTTAAGCTCCAAATTACCTTCAACTGTGGAAGGCCCAAATTCCATGCGTGGTGATGTAGTATTAGCATTCATGTCTGGTTTTGAAGGTGGTTGGATCTCTGTCTTTGGAGATTCTGATGTTGAACTCACTAAAGGTGAAAGGGTAGATGTAGACACCAGTGAATTTGAAACATTAAAAGAGAGAGAACTAGAAGAAGAAACAAATGGGGAGAAAAAAGATGATGAGGATGTTGATACAGGTTTACCAGGTTTGCTTTCATCTGCAGCAGTGATAGAACTAGCCAAAGATTTGTTTAAGGGCATCGTTGAGGAAAAGGTTGGTGCAACTGATTGCGGAATTGATGACGAAGATAGAGGAGCTGATGATGAACTAATTATTGGAGATGAAGGTGCAGAAACTGACACTGAGAATGTGGTAGGTGGTGGCATTTTATCAGTCTGGCTTTTATTTGTTGCAGCATCGGTCTGGGCAAACTTTCCAGGCTCGCTAGCAATCGTAGGAACAGAAAATGAGGGAGAAAATGGAAAGTCATGTTTTTTCCCAGCTTCAGTAGATGCCATTCTTGTGGTCAAAGGCCCATCCTTCACAATTTCTTTTGGTGGAAGTGCAGTATCTTTAGCATATGAATTTAGCATATCATTCTGTTTCTTCTGCAAAGACAGTGTTTGTGTAGATACCTTAGAAGATGATGGTTTCTGAGTAGTGTCTGATGGTAAGACAGGCTTTTCCTTCATAGGAACTGAATCATACTTCCCAATATATGCCATGCCATCGCCAGATCTTTCTGCTGTCATGCTAGTTTCCCTTGTAAAATTTTGCCCGGCTGCAGGGAATAATTGGGATGTTGGTGACATTTTGTGTTCTTGCATAAGAGACTTCAGCCCAGTACGTTGGAATGATCCTGGAAGATCACTAGCCCAAACAAATGGCGTTGCTGAGCTCTCAAAAGCCTGTTTCGGTTGTGCACCCTGAATACCTGCTGAAAATATATTTACATGCAACAACAATCAGCGGGTGTTTCTCACCATGAACAAAGATAAGAAAAAAAAAATCAGAAAACTTTCCGGTTTGCGTTTTTTCATGGCTCACATTTGTTTACGGATGGATGCAAGAAGGATGTAGGGCTTGTGTGGTCCCTTGGGCGAGTAACTGCTGATCCCTCCAGCAGGGGAGGACTTAACTGTTGCTTATCAATGGGAAATGATGATCTATTAACGCTTTCCTTGCCACTCTCTTTCAAAAGAAACCTTTTCACAGTTGCTTTTGTAGGCTCATAACTTTCCCAGCTCTTGATCAGGACAACAAAAATAAAATGCACACGTGAGTCTTGCAATTTTTGTATTTCTTGACAAGAAACAAAAACTTATTGTAAAAGAAAGAAATGTTCCAAGAACAATGGACAAAAAGTGCATCAAATGACTTGTACAGCATCAAACAAAAATAATCAAGTCAAAAGTCTCCCAATCAAGAGGAACTAATATCCATGTGTGTGTGTGTGTGTGTGTAAAGGGAGAAGAGGAGTTTACTGAAACTTTCAAAATACCAACAGATACCAGTAGTTAAAAATTGTGAAGGAGAAAAAATATAATATAATGAAGGTGCTTTGAGTAAAATTAAATAATTCAAGAAGGTGAAAAAAAATGTGGAAGAAATGACTGCAACAGTTCTTATTATAAACAAGAAAAATCTCATCATAATTCATAAATTAAATAATTCAAGAAGGTGAAGAAAAATGTGGAAGAAATGACTGCAACAGTTCTTATTATAAACAAGAAAAATCTCATCATAATTCATAAACAAGGAAACCCTAAGCCACCATAAACCACAAATTTGAATTGATGAGTGAAGTAAGAACAAACCTGAGGGATTTATTTTCAAGTACATGGAAATGAACATTTAACATAAATCTGAGACTGTCACCTATTAGATTGGACCGCACACTTACTCATAGAGATCGAACTTTCATCCATTAAATGAACATATAATTTACAAGCTGGCAGATAAGATAGACTATAATACACGACAAGGAGAAGAGAGAGAGCAGAAAAACTCTTGCATAACAATGATATATATATATATATATATATATTTGTTAATATAAAAAACCTTCATGTGCCAAATAACTGAACGAGCCAAGTCCATGGAAGATTGGCATAAATTTGACAAACACTAAACTAAGCACACAAAAATGAGTTGTCCTCCTGCAGTTGAGCGTTGGTCACAATGGATACCAATTACCAAGTTACAAGAAGAAAATATAACACATAGGAGTTCAGAGGCCATTACCCTATCCAGTGAGTCTCTCCTCCTCCTTGCAGTTTCTGGTTCATAATTTTTTATGGCATTAACATTTCTCCTGGGCTGATCTTTAGAAGCAGCAGAACCAAAAGAAAATGACAGTTTTTCATTTGGAGTACGGGAAGGGGAACTGAAAGAGGCATCATAAGGAATCCCTATTGTTTCAAACAACTCTTTTTTTACATTCTGCTTCTTTACAGAAGGTGACTCTATCTTCAGTGCTGCCATTTGTTTTGAAAGGCACTCAGAAAGTTGATCAGCGGCAGCTAATTGTGACGTCATTGTGCTATGTAAACTATGCAAGGACTGAATGTGTCTGCACGGAAATACCTCAGGACAGTTAGGAAATCTGAATGTCCAGCTTTCAAAGAACTAAAACAACATCATTACTCAGGCTTTTAGCATCGGCTTTTAGCATCTCAGCTTCCAAGCATGGAAGCATACAATGTATTGGAATATTGTAAGGAAAGCCCTGAATTGGCATGAATATGTTACATAAGATTAGGGATGGAAACAAGCCAGTAGGTTTAAATGCTTTTGTGAACAAGATATCTATGTTTTTAAAGTCATAAGAATATAATGCTGAATATACTTCTAAATAGTTGAAAGTAAAGGAGCTGAGCTTTAAAGTTTGAGATATGCAAGAATTTTGAATGAATGTTGGTTATAAACCAAGCAGGCTGAGCCTGCACAGTACAAAGCTTTGACACAGCTTGTTTGTACCCAGAGCATTGATGGTACTTATAAAGCTATAAATGAGATAAACACTTGCTTATTCATTTATTCAATTGACATCCTTCCAGCTTTCTTAGACTTTAGGTTTTCCTTTTGACGTTTTGACCTTGTATATCATATTGTGCCTTCGATTTTATCTATTCATCTAATTTACATTCAATAAAAAGAATAAGGAAATTGTGGAATGACTTTAATCTCTTATTTTTACATATGCTAAGAAAGTACGTTCAATGTACCTTGGGGGCCCAAATCGACTATGCAAGGCTCTTCCACCGGCACGAGCTACACCATTTTCACCAAATTTATTGAGTTCAAGGCCATTAAAATGCCTTTCTAACTGAATTAATTGGTCGGTCAAATCCTGAAAGAGAAAAAAGTATGTAAGAACTATCTTATGTCAAGGTAACAAATCAAACATTGAACTACCTGGTTCATTTTTAAAATATGTCGCCGCTTAAGCTCAAGTTCTGAACTCAATTTCTGGCAATTCCAGAAGTCCCAGTATCGTCTATCAGACGCTTGCTTCACAATGCCCTCCATGTATATTTTCCTTGCCAATACTGAACCGATTGGACAATCATCAGTTCAATAAAAGAATGATATACACTTTCCTCCATATGTAAATCTGAAAAATTCTCCACCCAAAATGAATAATTTTTACTACAAGTACCTTGTACAGTTGTGTCAAGCAGATGTTGTATTTCTCGAAGTCGTTCATCCATAATGCTCTGTAAAGTACAAAGGCAACTGAGTTCCAAACATTAATAACACACAATAATCAAATAGAAAATCAAGTAGTACCACCAAATAACGAACATCCACAATCCTATTAAAATAACACACAATCATTTAAGAACTCAGATTGTGGGATTTTCTCTAACTACCAAGTGCTGAAAACTTTTTCAATGCACAGTAAATAGCATATTTTGAGACTGATTAAAAGTCTAAGCATGCGTCCCCGCAAGTTCCAACTGAGAGCTCGAACACTTATGTCAACAATACCATCATAAACCCCCATAACTTCTTACTGTTTTTCCCTTTTTGCATAGGTGGCATACTAGGTATAAGAAATATGGACAGGAAATTATAATGACAGGCAAGGTTTATTTGCTTTTTCTGGACGATGATTGAATACACTTGAAACAACCTGTTACAGAAGTGCAATCTTTCTGAAAAAAAGCAATTGGGAGATTTTAGATCCTACAGAAGAAATCAGCATTGCTAACTTCTCATAATTTGCACAAGACAGGACGAAGCTTTTGTCTCACAAAACAGAAGAGTAAAGTGCAGCATCAGTTAGAATATTAGGTGCACAAGACAGGAAGAAGCTTTTGTTTCACAAAACAGAAGAGTAAAGTGCAGCATCAGTTAGATTATTAGGTTCAGTTTGGTCATCCAATTAAATTTGTAGTACTATGGTTTGGCCTCACTATTTGGGCCTCTTGTTTAGCCCACGAGCTATGAAACGGAAATGGAACCCTAGTACTATAAAAGGGATCCCTCACCCGCATTTTAGAGAGAGCTCATTCTTAGCCACTTTACTATTTCAAAGGCAACAAGCCTCTTGTACAATATAACTCACATTTACATAGTGGAAACGGATCTACACCAATGTGAACGTAGCCCCACCTCAGGTGAACCACGATATATCTTATGTGCTCTTGTGTTTGAGTGCTTTTACGGTCGGATCTAAGTTGGTCCAATATGGACCCCATTTTGGGCATCAACAAAATTATTAGATTTGTTAGCCCCTAAACTTGGCCCGAGTGGCAGTAGGAAATATCACCTTCCAAAGTCGGCACTTGTCAGACAGAGTCTCTATGTCTCTCTCCAATTCTTCAACTGACCCCTTCTGATTAACGGTGCAGGCATCCCTGAAACCGCCTGCTCCCTCTATAGATTGCAGAAGCATATCCAACTCCTTGGTCATCTCTTTGATCTGAACGAAAAAGAAAAAAAGACTAAGAACTCTGAAAATTAACAAGTTCAGTCTCAAGAACATTCCTCCAGTAGCGTATAGGGAAGCAAAATGAATCTGTGCGCATGTATAAAATCAATAATAACCAAAAGAAAGCATACAGAAAAATAGACAGACTATAATTTTTTACACAGGACAACGACAACAACAACAACAATAACAAAGCCTTATCCCACTAAGTGGGGTTGGCTATATGAATCCTAGAACACCACTACTCGGTTTTGAGCCATGTTTTCCGTTAGATTCAAGTAGTCCAAGTCTTTTCTTAGAGTCTCTTTCCAAGTCTTCCTCGGTCTTCCTCTACCCCTTTTGGCCCTGAGCCTTTGTCTCATAATCACATCTTCTAACCAAAGCTTTTTTTTACACAGGAAACAACATAATAAAAATAATGCAAAAAAGCTGAAGAACAAACAGTCTACCTAGGGAAAGCCTTCTACAAAACACAAGAACAACTAGAGTACCAATGAATAACACTAAAGGGACATCCTTAAACTGCTCATACATAGACATCCAAAAGAAAACAAGAAACCTAATCCCGTCCAAAACAAAAGTGATTTCCCTATCATCAAAAGTCAACAAAAAAACAGTTACATTACAAATAATAGGGTAAAAACTGTGAATGGTGTGAGCAGGCAATGGTTTAATATGAAGTTGAAATATGGTAGCATTTAAACAATAATGGATAAGACAACTTGGAGTTCACCATAAACATTCTATCCTAACGTGGAATAAAGAGGTGTGCAGTAATGCATTCCAAACGGAAATCCACAGACAGGTACATTACATTGCCAAATTGTTTTGATAAATTTGGTTCGGAGTTTGGCATCCTTGACTGATTGGAAGAATTCGCAAAGGAAAAACTTCCATGAGATAAGGTTTGGGAGCTTGAAATGGAAGGCACTGACACAATATTTCCAGTTGCCGCTGACGGTCTCCATTTGCCAATCTCCCCAAGCCTATCATAAGAGTTGACTGAAGTAGGTTTAACAGATACATCCTTGATATTAATAGATTTTGTTTGGCTAGCATTTCCAGACCTGCTGCCTTGAATAGAAGTTGAAGTTATGAGTGGTGATTTCACGTCAGTGTCCTTTGAAGATACGATTGTTCCACCAAACCGTGACTGAGATGAAACACTTTGGAAACCCGCTGACTCCATTTTTCCGGGAGATTCTGTCCCCATCCCAAAATTATTACGTTTATCATTTGAATTTGATTTTATAGCAGCATCAGCAGCAACGTTACCACCAAAAGATACGCTCCCAGTTCCTCGTCCTTCAATATTTTGAGCCTCTGTCTTGCTAAAGTCACTGAACACATAATTAGGCCCTTCTTGAAGAGAAGCGTTGGTAGATGCTTGCTCAGTATTTCTGTTTCCCAGTCCAGGAAGCTGTATTTGGTTTCCATCTACATCTTCATTTCGCTTTGGGACAATAACTTCCTGTTTCCCTTCAGCCTTAAATGATTGAGTGTTTTTCAGGGGCTCCACTTCCTTGTAACTAGTAATTTCTTTATTGAGTATTTGAGTAAGAAGTCCAGGCATCACTGTCTCATTCGCGTTAAGAGATTTCAAGTCATCTTTGACATGGACATCAAGACCTACTTTTCTGTCAAGTTCTTTTCTGTTCTCAATAACCAATGGAACATCCATAGAAGCCTTTTCAAATTGTTCCTTCTCCAGCTGGAAAGAAGGTTTAGTTGATTCACTTTCTACAGGTACCAATGCAGTGGAATCCTCCTCACCATCAGAAAGGGAGGAAACAACCGCAGGTGAGGCTGTAATGCCGCTGACACTACAGAAAATTCATCAGTTGTTAAGATAGATAGCTATAAGATAGGTTTCATGAAAATAATCCTTACACTGCAGCACGACTAAAGATAAAACTTAAATAGCTATACCACACAAACAAAAAACCATTTAACACTTATAAAATGGTTGGAAAATTAGGAGAGCAGGAAAGTACCTGGCAACATGAAACATAATCAGTTTTCCCTCTAGCGTAAGACATATCAGAACACAAAATGGTGAGAGTTCTTTGTGTTCCTCTCCAAACCGTACACTAATCTTTTTACTTATTGAAACTTTATCTACTGAGAGCCCCAGAATCAAATTATCATCACCATTATCTGAAACAAGGGACACAAGCAAGCACAGATTAATTCAATCAAACTTAAAACCAACAAAAGATAACATGTGAGACAAGGTAAATGAATGAACCATTTATCCATACATGGCAAACCACTTATAGGTTTGAAAATCCATACAAATTTCAGCCATTAAACCGTTACATTGTAAGTGAGAATCAATAAGGATGAGACAGGTCTATAAGAACCCACAACAATATGCAGAGAAAGCACAATGAACTGAACAATGACACTGTTATACTAAACATTAAGAAAAAGATACAATCAGCTGAACCATTAGAAGTTAAGTCTAGATAGCAAAATTAAACACCTTGAAGCTCAATCCTTGGTAGCAAACTATCTTGGAAAATATCAACAACTACAACTTCATTCTTCTCCTCTCCTAGCGACCAACTAAGATACACAATATGCTCGTCCACATTCTTCCTGTTAGTGACAATTGCAAGTTCACTGAAAATTACCAAAAGAATAAGTTAGTTATTGCCATTATAGGAAATATAAAAGTTTAGTAGATAATAGAAAAGATGCAAAAGACAATCATACAAAGTTATAGAACCAAATGCACTTAGCAAGAAAGTTGAGAGCAGCAGCCTAAATTCTATAAAATCAATTCTCAAAATGGGTGATATAAATTAAAATGCATACCATTGCTCCAGATAGCTCAATAACAAGTATGGTCCACTTGCAGAGGGCAGAATGTCGTCAATGACATTTGAAAACAAATCATAGAAAGATATCACAACTGGCTTGCAAGAATCCTACAAAGAACTCAAAAAGTTAAGTGTACATTTACTTTTCAAAAAAGAGGCCAAGGCATGCCTCTAGGCATGAAGCAAATTGGTTTTTAAGAAGAAACAAATTTTTATTGCAAAGAAACAATAAAATACAAGAGTGGGCAAGACGTCCGCAAAGCACACACAAAAACAGGGTAAATAGCAACATCACCCTGCCACTTAGAAACTACAAAAACGTCACAAAACTAACTAATATCAGCATTCCAATTACGCCACATTTCTGAAAAGGAAAAACCTCTAAATTATGAAATAACCGATGCCCATAGAGATGACCATAACTGAACTTTATCCCATAGATCTTCCCTTCTACTGACTGTGTAGTCCTCAAAATCAGCCTGTTTCTTTCCATCCAAATGGCCCAGAAAATAGCTGAAACTATACCACTTCATAAGACCTTCGCCTTCTTCCCTTTTCCTAGTAATTTATGCTTTTCTATCATAAAAGAATAACAATCCCACGGTAAAACCAGCTTGTACCAATCTCCTTAAACAACTTCAACCATATATTTAAAGCCTATTCGGCATAGGATTTAAAAAATATATACATATTTATGAGTTTTAATATTTTAAAATTAACTTACATTATCAATTACTCAATTTCATTTAGTTTAATAGTGGCCTTTAGCCGTAATCTATTGCACAACTATGTATAACAGGTGGGCTGTCAAGGTTTCCCCAACAGGTCCAATCAGACAACTTTAGTTACCCACAGGGCCAGCCAAGCCAATACTCAAAAGTGAGGGGATATATTCCATACAACTATTATACAAGAATAGATTAAAAATTGTTGAAGATAAAATACATAAACAAATTACTTACATCAGTAAATTTGCCATCCTTGACTTTTATTACTTGAACAAGGTAACCTTTTTCATTGCCATGAGCAGTCAGTTGAAAGCATCCTAGAATGATGCTATCATGGCGTACCCACCTGATAGAATCCACTGATGATCAAGGAAACACTTTAGTTTAAGAGGTTGATAACGATCAATCTTTTAAATGTAATATAATAGCCTTTCTTCAAGAAAAGAGAAATCAAAATCAGGTCCAGATATAAAACATTACAGAAAACTAATAGCATGCAGGTGGAAGACTTCATAGAATATTATCTATTAAACGTACTTGTGCAATGGTAATATATACAATCTAGCTGATACATCAGCGAAGACAATACTTGTTTAAAAATAATAATTTAAGAACAGTGAAATAATACTGAACAAAATAAAAAATAATACTGAAATGTAACAGTGAAAAGCAACATACCTTTTACAATGCAGTTTTCATCAGAATCTTCATCCCAGGGCTTGAAATAAATTAACATAGATGACCTCTCCTCAAAGTTAGATGATAGAATGCTGATATTATTCTTTCTTGCCACGGCAATTAAGTTTCCTTTAGAACTCCATCCAACTATGACAAAACACACGTCAAAACAAGCATTAGTTGCACCTATGTAAAAGGGTAGGAAATTATTGCGTAGCTCTGGAATGCATTTCACATATTGTTGCAGATACCATAAACAAAACATGATTAAACTGAAACTATTCCTCAAACAAGGGCAACACATAGATGATAAGAAATAAAAGGATTTGCTCAAATAATTATTTATAATACATAAACAGGTTCTCTAGATACTAAATGACACTAGCGTATGCTTGAAACCTTGAGCCTGCACAGCCACCTTATATCATTTCTATACATCACAATCACAATTTTTCTGTTTCAGTCATAATGGCTAAAACTTATAAATATTTGTGATAAGTGAAGTTTACTGGAGTAGGAAAAAAGAACTGTTTATGCACATGCACATACAGTCATGCACACATATAAACTCACAATATGTGCGCGGTTGTGTGTGCATGTGTGTAAACCGTAAATACAAATTTGTCATGCACCACATTAAGACAATGCAGTAAATATATAATGAACTCCACGGCAAGTATGCAGGATAATCATGCTCATGACATGCATATGGACACTCATGTAATCAACAAGATGTGCCTCACAGATTGCATCAGAGAAGTGAAAAAAGAAATACCAGCATCAACATTGTCCATTACATCTTCCATAAGGCCACCAACCGATCCATGAGATAACTTCCCAAGATCCGAAAGGACCACATAAAGGTTTTCAGGTTTCCTTGCCCACTGCATATCCTTGATAGATTTGGATTCATTGAGCGAACAAGACAATGATGGTTTAAGACCCTGCATAAAAATGGAAGAAACCAAACACGGAATAAACAAAAACTGTATTTGTGGTAAAAGCAGATGTTCCAGAAATGTTACAAGTCATAAGGAAAATCCCAGGACCTACCCCAATCCTATTCAAAACATATAAGAAATAACACCCCAGCCAAGGCCCAAGGGTTAGAAGAAAAAAATATCAAGGATTACACTAGAAAAGATAAGGTTCAATTCAAATGGCCTCTGATGGAAGTTGCTGAAATGGCTAGTGATCCTTAAGAACTAAACAGTTTGAAAGTGTGCACGCTTAAACCACACAGACAACGAAATACGATTACAGGTGGGAAAAGTTAGTATGTTAGTGTAAATATATAACAAGTACGATCAGAGCCGTGAAAATAAAATGCACATGGTTCAAAAGTGAGAGGCTGAAGTTGGAAAAAGAATGAACATGACACACGGAAAATTGAAGTGATGCTGGTTTACCCAAAATGAATAAAAAATTGATGTAATACTTTACTTTTTCCGAACAATTCCATATTCTAATTCTTCTAATCTAAGACGGAATTCGAACTCGAGTGAAGGAGGAGATGCTCTTTGATGTGATACTAATTAATAGACACAAGAACAACAGAATTGCAGAGACCAAGTTAGCATCGAAAATCCACAGAAATAGAGCAATAACAAACATAATGGAGATGAAGTGAAAGCGAGCAAAAGCACCTTATGGAGAAGTGATTCGACGGAGAAGAAGTGAATGTCTGCATCTACAGTAGCTGCGAGAGTAGAACTGTCGGTAGAGAGTGCGAGAATGTGTAGGTTGGGAAGAGGAACATCCACAATACTCAGCTCCTGTACAGAAGAATAGCTTCCCTTTTCCTCCATCTCAGATGCCGAAGCCATAACATCTTTGGTCCTCGCAACGCAAAACCCTGACAAGTAACAACAACAATTACAGTTGATTTATATGTTTGTTTGGTCGAAATCAGAAAGCAATCAATCAATTCGGAGTTAGGAATCGAATCGAGAAGCTAACCGGAGGAATGGGCGACGAAGACGAGGCCGTGTTTCTCGGAGACGGCGAGAGGCCGGGAAGGGCTGCCTCGGGGATCGAAACTGGAATCATGAGGCGTGATTGGGAGGGGGTCGCCGATCCTTTTGAAAATGTAGTCGGCCGACTCCACATGCTCTCCTTCAACTTCTTCTTCCACTCGAGTCACTTTCCCACTATCTGCCATTCTTTCTCTTCTTCTTCTGGATGGAACCCTAACACCAACACTTAGAGCATGATGAGTTTGGGCGGGAACACTGACCGCCTCACCTTTTGCCCTAACGCAAATGAAATGAGTCCGCAGGAATTATACTCTTCTAAAAGCTGGTGGATGACCACTGTTCATTTGAAGAAATTATACCCTTCTAAAAGCCGGTGGATCACCATCATTAATACAGTGCGTCGCCGGTTTTGTCCCTCATTTTATTAATGGTTTTTAGGTTAGTGGACAGTGAAGTGACTATTTTACCCTTGATCATGTATGGTGTGCGTGCGTGGAAGATGCTGATCTTCCGCCTTTTCTTTTCCTCTTCTTTTTTCCACTTTTTCTTTTCCTCTACTTTTTTTCCCTTTTTCTTTTGAGTAAATTACATTTTACTCTCTTAAAATTTGGGATAATTACAATCTTATACAATATCTTTAAAACATTTTAATTTCCTATATTTACTTATTATTTTATTTTAATTTTATACGTACATTAGAAAATCTGTTAAGTGTGACATGTTAAATATGAAATCCATATTTGTGTTAACGTGGCTGTCAATTTTGTGCCACGTGGTAAAAAAAATTTTCTATGCATTTAAAAATATAACAATTTACCCTAAAATAATTAATTAAAAGAAGCAAAAAATTAAAAAAAAATTAATAAAAAAACCTAAAACCCATGTCTTCCCCAACCCACTTCTTAAAGAAAAGCAAAGCTTCTTCTACAAGATTGTATTTCATTCAATAAATAAACAATTACATGGATGTGTATATTTATACCCTGGGCTCTTTACATTTATACTTTTAACTTCCTTAACTAAACTTTTACCATTCTAACTAACCACAACTAATAATAAAACTAACCACATTTAGTTTTTCCAAACTATTTTTCATTAACAGAAATGGATGATGTATCATCTTTCCTAATACACCCTTTCAAGCGAGATGTGGAATCAAAATTGATGCCAAGAGGAAGCTTGCAACACAAGTAGCGGAACCTGGTTTTGGACAAGGACTTGGTGTGTAGATCAGCCAATTGATATGCACTGCAAACAAACCGCATTTTAAGCAGATGAGCTAAAACCAGTTCTCGAATGTAGTGGTAGTCAATTTCGACATGCTTAGTATGAGCATGAAAGACAGGATTGGAAGCTAATGAGATGGCGAAAATGTTATCACACCATGGTGTAGGCAGTTTAGGAAGAGAACAGTGAAGATCACGAAGAATTTTGCAGACCCAAGTAAGTTCTACAACTGTGTGAGCCAGAGACCTATATTCTGCTTTTGTGAAGGAACGAGCAACCGTGCTTTGTTTCTTAGCGCTCCAACTAATGAGATTTGAACCAAGAAATACACAATAGCCACTAGTGGATCACCTATCAAACATGCAGCCAGCCCAATCAGCATTGGAGTAGGCTGAGAGATCAACAGAACTTTTGGTAAAGACCTTGTGAAACAAAACCCTTGAGATAACGAAGAATTCTTTTAGCGGCTTGAAAATGTTGGTCTTGCGGAACATAATTGACATAATTGATTAACAGCAAAAGCAAGGTCTGGTCGAGTCCAAGTGAGGTATTGAAATCTTTTAACAAGAGACCTATATTCAGTCGGATTGGAGAGAAGAGACCCACTGTGATCCAGTTTTGGGAGCCAAGAGGTGTGCAGCAAGGCTTTGCACCCTCCATATTTGTCCGCTGGAGAAGATCAAGCAAATATTTTGTTTGATGAATAAAGATCCCTTTGGTAGACCTCTGAATTTCCAACCCCAAGAAGTAGTGTAAAGGACCAAGATCCTTCACCGGAAATCTGTCACTAAGCTGTTGAATAAACTGATGACAGAGAGTAGAATTAGGCCTGGTGACAAGAATGTCATCCATATACACGAGAACTATAACCAACTGAGGACCATTCAATACAAATAAAGAGGCATCAGAGGATGATTGGGTGAAACCAAGAGCATGCAATGCTTGAAACAGTTTATCAAACCAAGCACAAAGCACTTGTTTTTATCCATACAAGGATTTTCTGAGCTTGCAAGCATGACTGGGAAAGAAAGGATCAATGAAACCAGAGGGTTGCTGCATGTAAACATCCTCTTTTAAATCACCATGAAGAAAGGCGTTGCTAATATCTAATTGGTTTAAAAACCAATTGTGTTGAACAGCAAGGGTACGTAGAATTCGAATAATAACCGGTTTAGCAACCGGACTAAAGGTTTCTTGAAAATCAATTCCTTCTTGCTGATGAAAGCCCTTGGCTACTAGCCGGGCTTTGTATTGATCGACAGTACCATCAGCTTTTGTCTTGATACGGAACACCCACTTGCAGCCTACTACGTTTTGAGTGGAATGAGAAGGAACTAAAGACCAAGTTCCTATAGAAAGTAATGCATTATATTCATCTTGCATAGCAGCTGTCCAGTGAGCATACTTAGAGGTTTGTAAATAGGTGCTTGGAACAAAATCAAAAGGAACTGGGAGTGGATGTTTAGTTGCTACATAAGCCTTAGGTTTGTAAATTCTTGCCTTAGATCTGGTAACCATAGGATGAACATTAACAAAAATGGGAAGATGACTTGGCACAGATGAGGACACAATAGAGCTGTCAGGATAAGAAGCACCTGTAGGTGGAGATGAACTCAGCCTAGGGGAAGATAAAGATGCAGCATCAGGGATAAAAGGTTGAGTATACTTGGTAAAGTAAAGATCCATTGACGATGAGGAAACTGGAGAAACACTGTCAAATTGAGAGTGATGAAGTGGCAGGGACTGAAAAGAATATGTGTCTTCATTAAAAATCACATGTCTAGAGATGTAGACTCGGTTATCAATAGGATCAAAACATCGATAGCCTTTGTGTTAAAGACTATAGCCCAAAAACATACAACTTTTGCTCTTAGCATCCAGTTTACTATGAACATAAGGTTTGAGCCATGGGAAACATTGATATCCAATTACTTTGAGTTTGGAATAATCCGGATGCTGATGGAAGAGAATTTCCCAATGAGACAGTCTAATACCAGAGATTAGCAGACGATTGATAAGGTATATGATAGTATAGAAGGCTTCAACCCAAAACACATGAGGCACATGAGAGACAACAAGTAAAGTTTGAGTTGTTTCAACAAGATGCCTGTGCGTTCTCTCAGCACAGCCATTTTGTTCAGGAGTATGTGGACAGCTAAATTGATGAAGTATACCATGTATACGAAGAAAGGATGCAAAAGAGTGACCAGTGAACTCACCCCCTGAATCTGAACGCAGTACTTGTATTTTATTTCCAAGTAAATTTTCTACATAGTTTTTTAAGACAACAAATGTAGAAAATACATCAGATTTGGCCTTCAAAGGGAAAAACCAGCTATATTTACTAAAATCATCAACAAGAAGTAAGTAATATTGGAAACCACTACTAGATTGAACAGAAGCAAGTCCCCACACGTCACAGTGCAATAGTTGAAGACTACGAGTTATAGTTGAAGAAGCCACTCCAAAAGGAAGCTTGTGGTTCTTAGCTAAAGCACAGTCTGAACAGAAGAAGTCAACTGTAGATTTGCCATGCATTGCAAGCTTATTAGTAGATATGACCCTACGAAATATTGAAAAAGAAGGATGACCTAAGCGCCGATGCCACACTTTGATAAGAGCTTTAACACTGAAGAAAGCAGAATGTAAAGTAGGAGAAGAGTTACTAGAACTTTGCAATGGATAGAAACCATCTCTAACCGATCCCCACAAAAGCATCTTCCCCGAAATACGATTATTGACAGTGGATCCATAAGGGTCAAGAGTCAATAAACAATCATTATCCTTAAGAAATTGATAAGCAAATAAAAGATTATGTGCCATGGAATGAACATGAAGAACATTCTGCAGTTTAAAAGAATGATGAGGAGTGTGCATAGTAGAAGAACCAACATTATGAATGGATAAACCTTTACCATTTCCAATATACACTTTGTCCTCTCCAGTGTAGGGAATGAGAGAAGAAATATTAGCAACATCATTGGTGATGTAGGATGTAGCGCCATAATCAATTAACCAAGGTTGAAAGGATTTAGCAGAATGATACACACACATCGCAGCAAGTTTAGCTGGAGGAATACGACCACAGATCTCGGGATTCATACGATCGAAACAGTCAATAGCCTCATGACTGGTAAAATCACAAATTTGACAGGGTACTTTGAAGGTAAAAGAACCTTGGTGAGTTTGCGAGCCTTAATAGATCCAATTACCACGATGAGGAGTGAAATTACCACGATGATTGCGATTGCCCTGATTAGAAACAAATTGACCCTGAGTAGGCTTACCACGATTGGAGTTGTATCGAGAGGCAGATTGAAGAGGTGAAGACTGAGCAGCAAAGATAGAGGGAGTGGGAAGTAAAAGAGGCTGAGATTGTACTGAGAAATCCTGAAATGGTTCAATTGCAGAGGCAACTGTCTTCCTTCGAGCCATAGAAAGTTCCTTGGTAAGTAAAAGATCGTGGAGTTCATCAAGAGACATAGAATACAAGCGAAGCATGATAGAATCAATGAAGGACTCAAACTTATCAGGTATAACATGTAAAGTGGCAAGAATAAGATCACAATTAGAGACAGAAGCACCCGCAGCATGTAATGAATCTGCAATTTCCTTGATTTGTTGGAGATAGACAGAGATAGAATTGGAGCCTTTCTGAATTGAGGCGTGATCGCAATTGATGAATGTTAGCCTCCGAAACACCACCAAAACGCTGTTCAAGCTTCACCTAAAGCTCACAAGAGGATGAAACCCCAACCGTGAACAGAATTATCTCTTCAGAAAGTGTGGAATTTAACCAGATCAGGAGATTTTGATCTTTTTCATACCATTCCTCAAAAGCAGGATTCAGCGAGCGATCAGACGGTAGATAGATCTCAGTTCCATCAATCATGCCAAAAAGCTTGTATCGCCGAAAAATGGGAGCAAACAACGCTCGCCATGGAAGATAGTTAGAGATTTTCAATTTAATCGGCATCATACTTCCAATGTTGTGAATCGTAAGAGAAGTATATGAATTCAGAGAATGAGGATTAGAAGAGAAATTAGGGTTTTGATGCGGAGAAGACGATCTGATTGGGGACGATTCAGATGGAGAAGCCATGATCCCAAGCAAGAAACAATCAACTAACAGACGAAAGATCGGAGAAGATCAGAGTTGAAACAACAAGAAACGATCAAGAGAAAATCGATCAATGCGGAAGGTGGAAACGATGCTATGAAGCGATACGGCGAGATACCATAAAGAAAAGCAAAGCTTCTTCTACAAGATTGTATTTCATTCAGTAAATAAACAATTACATGGATGTGTATATTTATAACCTTGGCCTCTTTACATTTATACCCTTAACTTCCTTAACTAAACTTTTACCATTCTAACTAACCACAACTAATAATAAAACTAACCACATTTAGTTTTTCCAAACTATTTTTCATTAACAGAAATGGATGACGTATCATCTATCCTAATACTTCTCCCTTCTCTCCACTCTCTTCACCTCACTTCGTTTTTCTCTCCCCATATCAACGCTACCCCCTCCCTATCACCATCGCAAAGCTCTCTCTACGATTTGTCTACTTCTCATGGAGGTCCTCCGTCACCTCCCGATCTTGCCGTCAACCAGGCTGATTTTCCTTCCTCACAAACCATAGTATCTGCGCCACCTCCCTAAGGTTTCACCTCTCCCAACGCATCATTTTCCTGATGGGTTTTCCTAAATCCCTAGTGCTTGCACTCTTGCCTCATCCAGAGCATCTTTACATCCTTGTAGTCGCACAGGCAGATAGAGCATGTGGACGAATCGAGGCTCGTCGCCTCCTTGGAGAACAGGAATTTCGGGTAGTTTCTCATTTGGAGTAGGATTTATAACTAGATTCCAATTAGGATTAATAATCCTTTTGAAGAATACCTTTATTATGTCTATATAAAGGGGCTATTGTATTAGTTTTGAAGTAAAAGGGAGCAAAACAATAAATTGTATACCACTCAATGGATTAGAGTGAGAGAATATTGTAAAGTGTGTGCAAAAGCAAAGAAAAGAGACAATGTATTTGTTGTTCTTGCTCTTTCAGGTTTTTCGTCAAGTCCTAGTTCTGGAGATTTGGTAAGATTATTGATTGTACTCATTATTGATATAGTGAAAGATTGTTGTTGCTGTCCTGTGGATGTAGGCACATATTGCTGAACACGTAAAGTCTTGGTGTTATTTATCTTGGTTATTTGTTTTCGATTTTCGCAGATTGCTGTATTTTTCCCATTCTTAAACGCGATATTCTCAACAATCCTAACTCCTAATCTCTCTCTTCATAGCCTTAAGTAAGGCATTAGATGATGTTGCTTTCTCTTAGACAGATGTTGGGTGCAAAACTTAACAAATCAAGGCATAATAGCAATGATAAAATCTGGTGAAAGTGACATTGAATTAACTCATGAGACATTGTTAGCTCTCCATTGGACTAATACCGACAGGCATAAAACTTGAAAATACAGGCAAATAAAGAATTTGAACAAATACCATGACCTGAAACAAATCGACCAATATCAAGAATATACACAGGGCTAGGTTCTCCGTTGGTTTATAAATTCAGTTGGTCAAACTAATTGAATAGTGTAAATTTGGTTTTGCAAATGGG
The DNA here is from genome assembly GCF_019419815.1 of Pyrus x bretschneideri. NCBI lineage: Eukaryota > Viridiplantae > Streptophyta > Magnoliopsida > Rosales > Rosaceae > Pyrus > Pyrus x bretschneideri. The sequence goes on along the minus strand of NW_025999789.1, from coordinate 121,750 downwards.
TGACAAATTTGGACCCTGATTTCTTTTCGACCATTGCTATCAAGGTGAACTATAATCCTAAAGTTTCAGAGTTACTGCCATTACTTTTTTATATGTGTTTTATATATTTTTACTTTGTTTTTTTGTTTTTTTAATCTTTGATTGAGAAATTAAGCAAAGTTTGAAAAAGTGCCTTTTTTTATTTTTTTATTTTTTTTTATTTTTTTGTAATGGCGCTGTGCCAATCTTTATAAATACAACGTTTTAAATTGACAAAAAAAATTAAGGTTGTGATGTTGGTAGTTAGTGTATGTGATTAATTGTGCCCGACTGTGTTGTATGATTTTCTTTCTTTATTTTTCTTTTGTGGACTGTGGCATTGCCTTCATTTGTATATGCTTTGTGTCTTGCCAATTTAAAGTTTATTTTGTTGCTTTTAAATTTTTCATGTTAAGTGTGATGTTCAAACTTTGTGACCTTTTGAAATAGGTGGGAGCATAATTCATTCTACTTTAGATTGTTTCCGTTTTCATTTCCATGAGGTAAAAGCTCAAATCTCTATATTTTTGTGTTGGAGAAGTTGGTGGAACAAATTGTGATTTGCTCTACAAATGACTAATGTCTATGTTTTTACCTATTTTGATAATGCTTGAATTATGCTTCTTGGTTTTTAATTGGGTTTTTGAGTATTGAGTTGGATAGATAGTTCATGTTTTTGAGTTGGATAGATAGTTCATGTTTTTGAGTTGGATAGATAGTTCATGTTTTTGATTGCATATTTTTTGGAAAAAGAAAAACACGAAGAGGGCAACACACTAAGGATAAAGATTTTCTCTTCAGGTTAGCATTACTTTTTTTTCCTACAAGTCATACACGTGCTAATAGTGTTGAGAACAATTTCTAGTTTAGTTTAACTCTTCTCATTTTGATAATTACCTTTTCCACTATCTTCTTGAACTTGGAATTAGTTTGATAACATTTTGGTTTTAAGCGTTTATATAAAAATATCTCATTCCAATCAAGAAGTCATTGATCTATTAACTCTTATTTTGTTGAAGACTTAGTGTAAAAGCTAGGAGTTACAAATATTACATTTCATTCACCAAGTCATTGATATATTAACTCTTATTCGCTTGAGGATTGGGATTGGGATTTTAACTCTTCTCATATTTACTGCAGTTACCCAATTACAAGAATAAGCATTCTCCATTGCTTTTACCAACAAATTGATAACCGCGACATTAAAAATTCATCACTGCGATTTCACCCATTTATCATAAAATTGGAAGATATAACTTCATACCATCTTAGAGCATCACAAGGCAGAAATAAAGGTTTTAATTTTCTCTTGCTCCCTTATTGGTCATTCTCTGTTTACTTTTCCTCGATTTAAGTCTGCAAAGCTACCATTTGTAAGTCCTATCAATCTTCAATTTTTAATTTTCGTGCTTTGATTTTAGTTTTTTATTACTAATTTTAATCATTGGTGTCCACTACTGATATCTTGGTATGTTAATTTGAAAACATGTCCCCTCGCATTGTAAAATCTGGCAAATTATTTGAGGCAATTTTGATGTGAGTTTTTTAGACTTTACAAATAGGAAGATGAGGAGACAAAAATTATTTGAGGCAATTCTGATTTGGCTTCCACTTTTGAGGTTCCTTCCATAAACACCCAAAAACTAGTGACTGGTAAGCTTAAAAAAAGAAAAAAAAATCTCAATTTGATATAAAGTTCGGATTTTCAAGTCTAGAATGGATTTAATTGTACATTTAATTTGATGGGTTTGATTTAAATGGAAGGACTTTGCTTTTATTAATGCATAAATACTAATTAAATTTTAATTAAGATGCTAACTTTGCAAGTACCCTGGAATTACAATCTAGCCGGAGTTCTCCACTAGCTTAAGTAGAGTGGAGAACCCAAGTACAGATCTCTCAATTTGCTTCTCAATCTTAGAAACTCTGGTCTCTACAAGAACGTACGTCTCTCTCTTTCTCGCTCACACACCTTATCTTTTAATTCGTAATTGAATTTCCTTTCCATAAATGCTGAATCTATTGCATTGGGGCAAATCCTATGTCACATCCCGGCCCAGGGTGGATCACTTCCCCGGCCCGCTCCACCACCGTAGCACGATATTGTCCGCTTTGGGCTTACCATTCCCTCACGGTTTTGTTTCTGGGAACTCACACGAGAACTTCCTGATGGGTCACCCATCCAAGGAATGCTCTCGCGCGCTACTCGCTTAACTTCGGAGTTCCCATGGAACTCAAAGCCAGTGAGCTCCCAAAAGGCCTCGTGCTAGGTAAGGATGGGAATATACATTTAAGGATCACTCCCCTGGGCGATGTGGGATGTCACATCCTACCCTTTGTTTCTTACTATGTTGCAATCAATTTTTCGTCGTTTGATTTGGTCAATTCTTGCAATGTTTTATTTGATGAATTCTCGATTAACGACTGGTTCTTCTTGGTCTAATTGGGTAACTTAAGAATTTCATGTGTCAATTATATTTCGTGTGAGAATTTTTGTCCAGATGGATCGCTTTTTTACTATTATTCATTTTTTTAAATATGTAGCCGAATGAGTTCAGGATTTCTTTGGAGTCTCTGCAAGTTTAAAGTACAGTCTGTTGTTGTTTTGATTGTGTATTTTGTGACTTACTCTATTTTAATAAGAATCTTTTTAATTTAGTGTAATTTCAATCTCAATGAGTTTTTATGATGTGCCATGTCTGTGAATTTATTTGTATTTTTCAAATGTTGGTCTCAACGATTGTGATAACTGCATTGTATGGATTTTATTCGAATTGCCAAATTTTGTTGAACATTTGACAAGTTCTTGTTGAATAAATTTCGAGTCAAAGAACGTCTAAATGTGACAATTTTAGGGTTTAAAATTCATTGGAAAATATGAAATAATATTGCGTAGTTTATGATTAATGCAAAAAATTGGTACCTTTGTAGTGATATATGTTTTTGGAGAAAGTTGTAAAGTTTGATAATTTCCAACTTTAATCTACTTTTTCCGTTGTCTTAAGGTATAGATCCCCTCATTTAATTTACTTTTTTTTTTCAGGAGCAGTTTGAAAGATTAAAATGTTGTCATTTGGTATGGATGATCTTGGTTTAGCAAATTGATAGCGAGATTGCACACTCCTAACTGCGTTGTAAGTTCAGACTTACTCATCCTATAAGAATTGCTTCATAATTGTGATATTTAAAACCAGATAGCTTTTTTAGTTATGGTTCAATTGTTATTCTTCATTTTTGATTTAAGTGCTGTTTGTGGTTTCCACTCAATGTGATCCCTACGCTCAGGGCCGTTTGTTTGGCTTCTCTAAGTTTCACTATACTAGACTGGACTAACACTTAGTGTAGTCCAGTGTTTGTTTGGAGCAGGAACTACTTTTAATGATACTACGTCGAGGGACTCACCTCAACTAGCAACCTCCTTAGGTGGTCTTAGCGAGACCCCCTGAAAACAACAGGACTGTTAAGGCCAGCTTCGTTCGTCTACTTCGCTTGTCTTATTCATTCGTCTGCTTCGCTTGTCTTATTCATTCATCTACTTTGCTAACCAACTCTCCCAACAAGTCTCAAATTGCTGGGCTCCAGCTCAGAGAAGAGTCGAGGTCGGCCAGATCTGGGGCCTTGGACGATGACAGTGGTTTGTTGTTTGATACAGGATTTGCCATAACCCATATGATAAAGTTTGAAAAAAAAAAAAAAAACTTTTTGATGATGATGTCAATTACCGATGATATGATTTGGATTATAAGAAATGGGGTTGTGGGGAATGGATATGTTTGGAATTTCAGGTAATAATTTAACAAAAATGGAAGATGAAGGATGTATAATAGAATCAGAGAGGAGTGGGAGGAGGATCAAACATGTTTCTGGTTTGCAATTTCAACATCCAGCTGACAATAAGCTCTGAGAAAACCCAGATGACAAAACGGTAACCAAAAGAGAATTTTGAATAATTTGGAGTGATCCTGAAAATTCTGGAAAAATGGATGAGTTGAAGATTGTGAAAAATGCTTAGGTTTTTTTTTGAGAATGAGTGAAAAGAATGGAATTTGCTAATGAGGGAGAAAATAGATAGAGAGAGAGATTGAGACGATGACGGACTGGAAAGTAAGAGGAGAGATTTGGGGAAGGAGACAAAAAAATTCTAGAAAAGGAAAAAGAAAAAGAAAACGAAAATAAAAGAAAAAAATATTCTGTTTCAAGGTACTGCACCAAATGCTTCATTAAATCAGTCCAACTTAGGGCTGGTTTGGTATTGCTGTGCTTTGAAAAAAAGCTGCTGTGAGAATAAGTGGCTGTGCTGTGAGAATAAGCGGCTGTGAAATAAAGCCAGCAAAGTGTTTGGTAAACTTTTTTGTAAAAGTGCTTTTGGAAATAAAAAGCAGTATCATAGTGTTTGGTAAACTTTTTTGTAAAACAGCTGTGACTGTGTGAAATGACCAAAAATGATATATTACTAGATGTGCTATTAATTTAATTTTCTTAACAAATAAAAGTGAATTACTAAATATATTTTATTTTTAGAAGAAAAATATTTATAAACTTTATCTTAAATATTAATTAGTATGACAAACTACTTTAATAGAAATATTTTAGAGTGAATAGCTAGGATTCATTAGTACAATATTGTTAATGTACTTGAAAGTAGTCTAATTAGATGCATTCATCAAACTTGTTGCTATTCTATTTCTTAATGCCTCTATCTCATGTGATCCTTCAACTTGATAATTTTGATATTCATCATCATCATCATCACTACTATCGCTTTCTTCACAAAAGTCCCTGGGGTCATCAAAATGACGATCACGTTCATAATACCTCCGTACGTAGTTATGAAGAGCCATTGTAGCAATGACAATCTTCACTTGCTTATTGAACGGGTAATTAGGCATATCCCTTAAAATTGCCCATCTTTTCTTCCATACCCCAAAAGTTCGTTCAATGATGCTCCTAAGAGAAGAATGCCTGTGGTTGAATACCTCTTTGTGACCCGTTGGTTTGGCACCCCTACGAAAGTCCGGGAGGTGATATCTTTCACCTTTATATGGTCCCAAATAACCTCTCATTTGTGGGTACCCCGCATCTACCAAGTAATATTTTCCTGACAATTGAAAATTTGTTTTGTATTGTAATAATTCTACAAAGCAAGTATGTAAAATGTTATAATAAGAGAATGAAGATTACCATTTGGAGGCTCAGAAAAGTTTAAATTTGGATTCCGTAGCACGAATAGAAAAACTCTTGTATCATGTGCAGTGCCTTCCCATCCGGCACAAGCAAATGTGAATTGCATGTCAAAATTACATGCAGCCATAACATTTTGAGTCGGTATTCCTTTCCTACCAATGTATGGAACTTGATCCGGAGGTGGTATTGAAGCCTCAACATGCACTCCATCTATAGCACCAATACAATCCTAAAAATAATAATATAAAAGAAAATCGTCAACCTACACTTATAGTTTGCAAATAAGTTAGAATACGAGTCAAATTTTACCTTAAAATAAGGCATGTATCTTGTATCTCTCCTTATTTCTGGGGGAATGCCACGAAACTCCGAATCCATTGGTTTGATAATATCAGCATACATATCAAATAAAGGGATTTCTTTGACCTTAAGGTTCTGGATGGAATACTTATATATTCAAATCCATCATATTATTTTCAAAATTCAGCAATTTAATTTTTTCAAATAATACCTTTTAGATATCGCAATCATAAATAATATCATATAGCAACTAACTGTTTTAGAGTTCCTTAAATAACTTAAATCAGCGTAGGGAAACAAAACACACACAAGGATAGATGTAGATTCAATGCCTAGCAACTTCCTATTCTACTTACACGGTCATTCCTAAATAGTAATACACAGAAAGGGATACTCATTTTAAATGATACTTGTTTTAGGATTTTTTTTATTTCTAAAGTTTGAAACTTGCAATTGTTACTCCTAGAACTACGCTCGAGACGGACATGGTAAAAGACTAAGATGAGATTACTCCAGGCCAACCTATTAATAGTAATAGCAGCCAGTGTACTAGCTTGATTAATCAAATAAACCAATTCAATTTGCCCCTAGCAGTCTATCGATGCTGCAGAATTTACATCTGAGTTAAAGAATAGATAGAGTCACAGAGCCTTTTGGAAATACAACTCATGAAAAAAAAAAAATGAGAATGCAGTAATGCACACAAAATAACTTGGACAATGAACCAATAGCATGACCCAAAAAAAAAGAGAGGAGAGCTTGTCATTCTGATGTGAGACTTTTTCAATCACTTGGCAGAGATTAATTAAACCTCTTTAAGACTAGGAAACAAGATAAGATAAGTTGCTACTTTTAATTTATCCAGTAATTGGCTAAATGAACGAACAGGTCAGAGAAAGAAAGGTATAGGAAAGAGGTGCGCATTAAGAAGGAAGAAGGGAGAAGGTGAAGAGGGGGCAAAGTAAGATCTAAAATCTATACACGAGTCTATGCACTTATACTGTACAACTCTAAAGTATGTACTGACATCCATTTGAAAAACAGACAAAACAAAAATGGCCAACAACTGCTGCAAAGTATCCTCAAAGGTTCTAAACTTCTAGCATTCCTTTCCCTCACAAGCACCACATAATACAGCTATACAAAGAGGAAAAGGGTCAAAACATATTTTTCCTAAACTATCAAAAGAAAACAGGACCAGAAATATTTCACTCTCAAATTATAAAAATAAAATGACCATCTTAATAAAGCTACATGAGAGTTCATTCAAACTGATCATATTGTCTCCAAACAAGTCCATCCTAACCTTTTTCTGTTTTGACACAAACAAATATTCCAATCCCCCATAATATCCCAGTAGAGAACTTTATGTTACAAAATGTCCACCCCCTCTCCCCTAAATTTGTCAAAGGGTCCTCCAGTTTCTTCCGAACCCAACCACCCAAAACACAGCCGTCACTCTACCTCTCCTTCTCTCATATGTCCTCAGCCAAAAAACTCACGCCCTAGATAAAGTAAACTAGGACAAGATGTTGGAATTGCCCAACTCAATATTTTCCTTAAACAACCTTAACCATAATATAAAGCAATTAGGAAACAAAGAAAACAAACCAGAATTTTGGAGAATATAAACCCTCTGAAGCAGACCTTCTTCAAAGCAAATTAGCCCTTCTTCAAAGCAAATCAGAAGCAGACCTTCTTCAAAGCAAATTAGCCCTGACATATACCCAAATTAGAATCAGAAGCAGACCTTTTTTGTTTCCTCCACAAACCCTAATTTTTTCCCCAATTAATTTTTTCCACAAACCATATCACCCTTCCCCAATTAATTTTTCCCCACCCTCCATCCCCAATTGTTTTTCCCGACACCCATACCCTCATCCCTTTGCTCTTCCCACCCCTCTTTCCCTAATCTCCCCATCCCTAATTTGAAAAATCCAAACAAATAAATGAGAAGCTTACCTGGAGAAACCTGGAGAACGAGATCGGTAGTTTTTGGAACGACGGAACGAGAGAACGAGAGAGAGCCTGAGGTTCGGGTTATGCGAGAGAGCTCTGAGGTGAAGAGCGAGAGCGTTTTGGTGAAGGGAAGGCGAGAGCGTTTTGGAGAAAGGCGAGAGCGTCGGTGAAGGGAAAAGCCGAGGGCAGTTTTGGGTTATGGTATATTTCATTAAACCTGGACACTGTTCACCCGTGTGTGGGTGAAAATAAGCTGCTTTTGGAAGCTGCAAATTGCAGCTTCTTGTCATCTCTTGGTTTTGGGCTTTTTTTCACCCTCAACTTTGAAAAAAAACTGATTTTCAAAGTTTACCAAACACCAAAAATTTTCATAGCTTTTTTTCATAGTAGCTTTTTTTTTTAAGCACCTCAATCCCAAACAGGCACTTAGTCTATCATAAGTCAGTCCAGTTTAGTCCCTGAAACTAATCCAGTCCGGTACAACAAATGAACCCTCAGCTTCCTTTTCAGAATTCTTTTATTATCCTTTTCCCAATGTTAATATTTTACTCCATGATAGAAGTTTTAGGGTCTGTGATTTCATTTTTGTTGATGAATGTGCATTAATAGCTTTTAGATTTATTTTTATTTAAATTTAGATCCTACAAGTTCAAGGCATTGATGATAGAATTAAATTCAGCGCTGCTTATTGTTCCTTGGCCTCATATGAAAGTCCACAGCTTTAAATGTGGGAGCATGCTATTGAGTAATACATTGCCACCAGTTTAGGTGTTAACAATAAAGAGTGCAGAAGCGATGCAGCATGAAATTCTGATGCATGTTAACACCATTATCTTTAAATGCGGTTTTTTAACGGATTCCACTTTTAATTTTTCGCTGCTCTTTTTTCGCAGAAGTTTCTCTACTTACATAAATGCTTTACGAATTTTAGTTTTTATCATCTGATTGTTTTTTGCAGAGGTTGTAGTAATTTTGTTTTAACTGGAAATTTGGGGGTTTCTTCATTGTTATCAAATTCGATTTTTCTAATTTACTGATTTTGGGGTTTTCCAGGGAGTGGAACTTTGGTCTTTGAAGGATTTTTGGGCTTTAAAAGGGTATGTGTTGTTTTTAATGTTTCGGTTCTTGCGTGTTCCTTTCTTTGATTTTTGTTGTCTATCTGCTTTTGCGTTACTTCATGATTCATTTTTCAGTGTTGGGTGATGGGATCTAGGATTTTTAATAAATTTTCTATGTCATTCCAATTGAAAGACTGAAAAATGATTGAAATTATGTTCTTTGTCTTTTTCAAATTTCTCTCAAGTTTTTTTTGGGATATAAAAGTATCTTTTCCCGATTGGTTATAATGGTTATTCATCTCTCCAATTGGTTCCTTTTTATTCTAACAAACCTTTTTGTCTAATTTATTTTTTTTTTCATTTTTTTTTATGACTTACTACAGAAGGTAGATTCGGCTTTTCATATAACATGGATGATCAGTACAAGAAACTCATCTGAAGAATGAATCCAAAAAGGTATATGCAAATATCCTACTTTGGGTTCATATAGAAACGTGAGTTTTCTTTTAGCATAAAACTTTGATGCAATAATTTTTCTCATGGTTTGTAAGATATCGTATGAATTTTACTTACCTAGCAGTCAATGGTTGATGTCACTTCCGAAAAGCTGAGATCAGCATATGGCATATTACAACAATATATTTTTCACAAGCAGATACTAAAACTATACACATAACATTAGGCAAGTTTCAACCTTTTTTGCTTCCATTTTAGGGTTTTTCTAATTAATATTTTGTGCCGAAATTTGATTGAACCTTATTTGGGGTGTTTGATTTTAGGATTTCTCAAGTCAAATTGCCGCTTGGGTGATCAGAAAAAAAAATGGACTTGGTCTATGATTACAAGGTGACTTCACCTCTCTCGATTTTAGGATTTCTCAAGTCAAATTGCCGCTTGGGTGATCAGAAAAAAAAATGGACTTGGTCTATGATTACAAGGTGACTTCACCTCTCTCTCTCTCTCTCTCTCTCTCTCTCTCTCTCTCTCTCTCTCTCTCTCTCTCTCTCTCTCTCTCCAAAACTCAATTTTGAAGTCATCGTGCATATTTTTTTTTGGATCACTGTCACCTTTCGATTTTGTCTTATGATTTTATCTCTCTCTCCCCAAAACTCAATTTTGAAATTATCGTGCGTATGTTTTTTTGGATCACTGTCACTTTTCGATTTTGTCTTATGATTTTATCATCGTACATTGTTTGCTGACTGTCTTTGTTTTCTTCTGCAGCATGGAAAGCTGTGCAAGGCACTTTTCTGCAATTTATTGCAAAATAATGTCAATTTTCCCTTCTTTGGGTACCAGCTCAAGCTAGGAGAAAGTTTAGCATCCAAACTTTACGTTCCTTGCATGTAGCACTTGAAAAGGCTAAGAATGTAATACGCTTTATTTGGCAGGTATTCCCTCAATTTTACATTTGTAATTGATGCAGTTATCGTTACTCCCAACTTTTTAAGCAAACATTTATTTTCCCCTTTCTATATTGAAGAAATAAAATTCTTTTTATATATTTAAATTTGTTTCATTCATGATGAAGTTGTGTATAGAATTCTTTTTAGATATTTAAATTTGTTTCATTCATGATGAAATTGTGTATAAATTGCATTGGCGTTCGTAACTCAATTTTTTACTCAAACATTGTTTATGAAGATTGCAGCTGCATAATCTTTTATATAATTTTCAATCCCGCAGCAACACGTGGGTACAGATTCTAGTGTTCAATGATTTCTCGCATGGTAATGGTATTCAAACCCCAAAAATGCTGACTACACTCGTTCCTAAATTTTCACCCAATTTACCCCTGTAATTAATAGAAATTTAAGGCTAATCTGGTACCGTACTGTGAAACGATTTTTGAATCACTGTTTTGTAAATAGAAAAATGCTCGTTCGAAAAGTTTTTTCAAATTCCCGATTTACTCTTGTAACTAATAGGAATATAAGGGTTAGTCTGGTAATGTACTGTAAAGCGATTTTTGAATAACTATTTGGTAAAATAAAAAACAACAAAATATAATTTTGAGAATGAAAACATTAAAAATGCATTTGGTACTAATATATAAATTTGTGTTTGGTAATAATGGTAGCGTTGATGGTTAAAATGAGAGGAGGGTTGGTAGCAATAGTGGTTGTAGTAAGTGAAGGTAATGGGGTGGCGATGGTGGAGGTGATGATGACTATGTGAGGATAATGAAGTGGAGAATGTAGGAAGTGGTGGGGCAGTGGTAGTCATGGCAAGACAGTGGTAGTGGTGTTAGTTGTGGCAATAGTGAGACGGTGGACACGGTGGCAATGGCAAAGTTGACAGGGGTCATTCCAACAACTTTAAATATTTATATGAATATTGTATTTGATCCTATAAACAGTTAGGACAAACTAAGTTACAACTAGGAAAATGTTAGGGAAACGATGTTTTTCGACCATATTTTGTTGACCACAGGATGTGGCGGTTAATTGTTTAATTCTTTTTTCAATGGTTTCTCTAGCATCACCCTTTACAAAATCATCTAAATATGGAAAATATATTCAAACTTGGGGTGAGAAAGAGCACATTGCTCTAATCAATTTTGCTAAACTCATGTCCACTCACAAATTCATTAATCAAAAACCACCCAAAAATACAACAACCCTAGCTTCTTACCCCATCTTTCTTCCAAAATTAGCCCCTCAAGTATTCTTATAGGATAGTGCTAGTCACACACTCATTTTTACGTTCTATACACTATTGTTAAATTTTTTTTTATTGATATTCTTCAATTTATTCGATCCAACGGCTGAAAATTGAAAAGAGTGTGTGAGAAGTAAAAACGGGTGTGTGAATGACACTACCCTTCTTTTATTTTCTCTCTTCTTACCCAATAAAATATAATTTATCTAAGCAACAACTCTCTGATACCTTAAGTTGTAAGTCTTCGATATTATTCATTGTTTATTTTAACTTGAATGGATTTGAAATTGGAATGTTTCAATTTATAATTTGAACTTATATACATGGATTTTGATACGGGGTTGATACCGGCCAACAACTCTCTGAAGCCTTAAGTTAGGTAGTTATTCATAGGAGTAAAGAGATAAAGGCTGAACAAAATGAGTTAAGTATATTCAATGAAACATGAAGTATAAAAAGCTATGTAAAAGGTTGAAGTTTCTTTCCCTCTTTGTGTTTAATCGATGTAAGAGGTGGCGAAGTAATTTATTAGGTTGTTAATGGGTAATTAAGACTCGTTTAGCTTGATTTCACATAATATGGTGTATCATAATAATTACCCGTTAACAATCTAATGGGTTGGTTTGCCATCCTAGGAACATGAGAGATATTTCAATGTGTCTGGAACATGAGCATATTCATCATTTGTCATTATACAAATAGATAAACACTTGAAAAAATAAATTTTCCTCAACTTGTATAATAACATATGGGTACCGTTCTCTAGAAAATCTCTTCAGGAACATGAGAGTGATCAGTGGTTGGATTTTAATCATTCATATCTTGGCATCCAAAACTGCATACCGATTTAACAACCACAACCAATTCGGGGTTTAAGAGATAAAACTCACCTTCTTCTTCTGGTTCTGGGTGCAAACAAATCGTTCAAATCCCATCATACCTTCTTCTAGTGGATTTTCGCCCGTGCTGCTTGGACAACCATCTGTCGCCTCCAACAACGACTCAACATATCATGTCTAACGTTTGTGGTTGTTGATATGTTGGTAAAGAAAATTGTGCCTACAATCTATTTGATGAAAAATACAAGAACCAATTTTTGGGGTGAACTCCTCTCCTCTCCCGGGTGACTGGATGATTGAATACATGAACCAATTTTTGAAGTTTTGTAGTTTTCAACATTTGATATATGAAGTCTTTTTCATGCCAGAATCATACCTCAAGTCTTAATTTTGGGACAGCCTCATACATCCATTAAGCCGTTATCTGATGACGTGACGCATACGTGGATAAGGATTGGATGACACGTGTCAAAATTTTTTATAAATTAAAATTAAAAAATAACAATATTAAAACATTAAAAAAACATTAAAATTGAAAACCTAAAACCTAAAAATGAACCCCAACATCGTCCAGCTCCAAAAGGTCATTGTGAGCAAGTCCAAGATCTATTTTGCAATGGATTTGGTCCGCGGCGGTGAGCTATTTCCAGAAGTTTTCTTTACCATTGATTTCTGCCACAACAGTAGCGTCTACCACCAGGATCTGAAGACGTCGCCAAGGTCATGGACTCCTCCTGGTTCGAAGAATTTGTTTCTAAAATCGTACAGACAAAGCCAGGATCTGAAACCGTCGTTTCGTCCCAATCCGGTCAAGGTACTCGATCGTAGACAGCTCATTCACCGTTGCAGCCAGATCCAAGCCGTCGATCACCATCATGGCCATGTTCAACACACCGTGGAATCTTCCAGAAGGTGTACGGATTTCGATCGCCGTAATCGACGGCTATGGCAGCGAGAGGGTTGGTGAAGGAGATGACTATGACAGCGAGAGAGGTAAAGGATGAGATGGAGGCAGTGAGGAAAGTGAAGCATGTGGGTTCTCGGTGTGGTGGGTGACTGAAAAATGGCGGCTTGGGAAGCTTTGGCAGTGGGTTGTTAGGGGGAGATGGGGGGGGGGGGGGGGTGGTTGGAGAAGGTGTAGGCAATAAAGAATGGAGGTTATAATAAATTTTTTTTCAGTCTCCTTGCTGGAGAAAGGGATAGGCAAAAAAAATATTTTTGAATTTTTAATTGGGTTTATATGTCTATGTGGGGCCCACAGTGTAACATTTTTGCACAGTCATCATTCAGTAAAGTGTTATGTCACGTTTTAACAGAGCTTGTGACACAAAGACTAATGGAGAGATTGTCCCACAATTAAGACTTGAGGTATGCCTCTGAGATGAAAAAAAACTTTCTGTACTAAATGTTGAAAACCATAAAACTTCAAGGTAGTAAACTAAGATTAACCTTGATTTTAATTATGTTGCACTACAGATGAAAGAGTTTTTGCAAAGAGAACGAAATCATTACAAATTATTCTTCAACACGTCAGTAAACCACCTATTAGTACAGTTTCATACCATTGATGGTGACACAAATGGAACTAGGAAGGAACTACTTATTTCGCAAATGTATTCCAAGAACATAAACTCAGCTAACAACTGATACAATGCAGAATTGACTTGCATTCTCTTCTTTGCCTTGGCGGGTGACAAACAAACAAATCCCCTTCACCTCAGCCAATACATCAAAACGAAAACCAAAAATACACACGCAAGCTAAGCTAGTGGCCCTTTGTGAAATATTCACAGTGCCACTGAAAAGCCAGCCCAACACAAAATGTACAGGACTCAAATCGCTGCCTGCGAGTTGCGAGGCCATTTTAAAAAAGGGTCTCACATTCTCCATGTATGATTCATGTTTTCTCTATAGACTATGATTAATTAGTACTGATACTTGGTAAGTTAATTAGAACTGGGATCCAGTGTAGGTTTGGCCGAAAGACCAGTTGGGAGGAGCTACATTGTTGGAGATGAGTGTGCGGCCATCACTGGTTGTGACCTTGAAAGAAAGGGACTGACTGTTAAGGTAGGAGTTGCTTTGCCAATTCTGACCCCAGTTCCGGGACATAGCCTGCCAACTGGTTTTCGAACCCTTAATAGACACACCCACCACATCACCGGCTCCACCAACATTGGTTATAAGCACCAGATTGAAGTAGGGGTGCCCATTTATTGTGAATCTGATTCCACCCTTCCTCTTGCAAGCAACCCTGCATTGCAATATTAATTGGTTTGTTAGTTAACATTAGTATTTTCATTTATCAACTGTTGTCCAGTGGCTATAAGATTTGAACTCAAGACTTCGTCTAACACAGTAAAGACTGAGTGATGCTAGACCACATGATCAATCATGCCATGTGCTATCAGTTAGTTAAAGTTAGTATTAAATATATGCCAACTGAGGATATAATTGGTTACCTTCTGTAGTGAACAGTGACAACTCCGGCTTTGTATGGAGCAATTTGTTGGAAAATGGGCTGTGAAAGATCAAAGTGTTGGAGTTTCTTGTCCCACATTGGTCAACAGTATTTTTTCACTAGCCTTTATATAGGCTTATTCTTTTTTCTTAGTAATTAGAACTTAAACCATTTGGAAATGGATTGAAGGTTTGAGCCTTATGGTTGTATGGATTAGGCTTGATGATTATACTATAATATTAATATTAATTAATATTAATTAATCAAGACAATGGTCTCCTTCCAAAAGGTGTTTGAAGAGGTATGAAAGAGCCTATATAACTGGAGTCCTTAGTTCCATCAAAAATCATCTTTTTTTCCTCCTTATCTTCCGTACAAACTTTCCAGAGAGTAAACACACAAAGCAATTCGCTAGAGTTCTAGAATCCAGTGCGGGTTGTAGAATTAGGTAGTTGTATCCTGATCGAATAGATGTTGTAGAACCACAAGCACACAAGTGGGACGGAAATACTGTTTGAATGACATAGCGTTTGCGCTAGCCTCTACCTTCAATTCATTCAAGTTAGTATCATATTAATTTTTTGTAATTATTGTGTTATTGCATTCTGTATTGCAAGTATTTGTGAATAATAAAGTATAAGTATTTTAGTTCTGTATTTCTGTTATTTTATTGTTTCTAAATTGTTCTCCAACACAAAGTGTCACAGTGGAGGATTGCACCAGCCTCCGGCGTCATTAGAAAGACCCAAGTTTGGCGGGCAGAAGTTGGTTGCGGTTACTGTAATGGCTCCGGGTAAGCACCACATTTTGTCATTCACACAGTGAATCTCATAGCAGGCTCCACAGCTCAATCCATTATTGAACAAAGCAGTGCTTAATGCAGCTGTGTTTGTCCCATATCCCCGGCTATATAGATTCCCATAACCACAAGCACCAGCTGCACCACCACCCACCACCACCACCACCAAACAACCCCCCCCCCCCCCTCTTCTTCTTTCCCAAAATTAATTCACATTATTTCACTTTTCCGAACAACGACAGCACACGTGTATATAATTCTAAATATCTACCCTCTACAAGTTACAGCAGAAAATATATATATGCATGCATGTTTAATTAGTTTCTATTTTGATGGGAACAGTAAAGATTAGAAAGGTTATTGTGGGTACGTACCCATTGTCCCAGAGGCATCACTGCCCCCGTAAAAGGGTAGCATGTGCATTTGTCCACCCATTTCCAAAACCCTTGACAGTCTTCAAAATCGATACCGTAAGTAGGGCTACGATGATATACTGACATCGAAATTCCATATCCTGCCAGAAAGCGAGAAAAAAAAGAAAATTAATAACATGGTTTGATGAGAAATACACGAGATAGGGATTAATTTAAATCTTGATAAGCAAATGGAGATTGGGAAGTAAACTAAGTTAAGAAGCTTACTGGGAGCCTTCGTAACTGATGGTGAAGTTTGACGGAGAAAGATGGAACATACATACATATATATATATATATGTATGTATGTATGTATTGTTCATATAAGTACCGTTTGGTACGTAGGACGGGACGGAACAGAGTAGGCAAATGCGTTCTGTCCCACGTTTGGTGCGCCTAAAACTGATGGAACGAGCTGTTCCACAGGACGAGTTTTGGGTGAATTTTCAGTCCACCTCACCCCCCTGGAACAACTCGTTCCATATCCGTGGAACACAAAATTATAATCTCTCCGTCTCCTTCTTCTTCCTCCTTGTTTCCATCCGAGGGCATCTTTGCTCCCGCTCCGTTCCATTCCGTTTTGTCCCGTTCTGTCCCGTCCCATTCCGTTTCGTCCTGTCTCATTTGCATACCAAACGATACCATAGATCTGGATACAGAGATGGCCGATGGGAGAAGATTAAGGACTTATGTAAATGGTCAATTTGTAGAATATAGAAAACTAAGATGCCGACAACTCACCGGAAGTCTCAAACTAATAGAATAATGCTTAATTTATTCCACATTTCCACTAACGCTATACAGGTTGATAATTAAATTAGGATATAGTTTTGCTGTACTCTCACTCTCTTCTAGTGTAAAAAATAACTTTAATGGCAATTTTATGCCTTGCCTGGCTGTTAGTGCAGTCAAGTGGCCTTTTGACCTTCTTTAGTTCTTTTCGTATGTTTGCAAGAGTGGTGAACTGAACACCCCTAAAGCTAAGTAGAGCAGTGGTGGTAATTGATGAAGATTTTAAGAGAGTATTTTTGCTCACCATCATAATTATGATGTATGTTCTTTATATACCTAATCATCTGTTACATGTCCTTTCATCTTACTATAGTTAACTTTCATATTAAATGTTACTTTTTCAATTTTGAAAAAAATTAATGATAGCTAAGTGAAATGACACGTGACGGATGATTAAATATATGATAAGCATACACTATAGTTCATGGTGATGAGCAAAAATGCTCCCATATTTTTAGTATTACTCACTTCAAAAGAATGAGGTGACGGAAAGTCCATAGAGAGTCACATTTTAAGAGAGTTTCCTTAGCATTTCACTTATCGGAAATGCTTTTAAAATGACCATAAACGCTTCTATATGATTAAAATGTTTTAAATATTATTTGGTAGCTTGTGATGAAAGCGCATCTAGTATAAATACTTACAAACAAACGTAAGTGCTTCTATTTTTTTTTTTTTTTGACAAATAATAGTATCTATACTAAGGGGATGAGAGAGCGGGCTAAGTTTTACAATAGACTTGCCGTAATAATGTGGTTATTCGCCTTTAGCGAAAATCGAATCTAAAACCTCTTATTTACAAATAAAAAAAAATATCATTAAATCGTAGTACTAAGTGAGATAAGTACTTCTTACATAAACATTCTCAAATAAAGTCTGCCATACACTCGCACCTAACCATGTAAATGCTTTATATTCGCTGCATGACAGTTTATGGTTAAAGTAGGACTTTATTTATTCGACAAGTTAAAAGGTTGCATGGTAAAATGGGAAGTCGATCTTTCCGTCATAATCTGTATATAAATTATTTATTTTGATTCCTAAAACTGGTCTCTTCTCCTCCTTCTGGCCGTGGTGCCCGGCAGGCAAGTAATATAATTTCTTTTTCTTGAAACTTGAAAGCAATATGCTTGCCCTTGTCCGCTTCCAGGCTCTAGGTGTTACTAAGAGCAGTTCCACCAGGGAACTGATAGGTCGGCACCCAGGAAAAAAAATGACCCGGCACCCAGGCTTTCCCCTCCAGCCCAGCAAATAGGTTGGCACTCAGCCCAAGCCAGGTAAGAGACCAGCTCAAAATCGACAGACCCAGAGCCGGGCTATCTAACGTCAGCTGGGGCATCGACCGTGACAACCTCCGATTCCGAGCTGTAGCATAACAGAACAACGATAAACAAACCCAGAAAGCAATCCGGCAAACCAAGAAAAACCCATATCACAATTTGCAATACCGAGCTCAAGAAATTATTTTTCTGAAAATTTGGATAGAAAAAGGCCACCTTCCAATAGAACCCTTGAGGAAGAACTGGTTTTTGTGAGATTTGTTGGCTGTTTGGTTGATTTTCCGGGAAAGACCAGCTAAGGATGGAAAAGGTGGGCCGAGGAACCTTACTACAGCTGCGGCGTTTCATTTTTCTGTGGGGAAGACCAGAAGAGTTCCTTAAATCTAAATGGGGAGAGAGAGAGAGAGAGAGAGAGAGATGCAGAGGGAGGTTCCAGGGAACAATGCGACATGGTGAGGTTTTGAGGGGGAGTGGGAGTGGTGGATTAAATGGGGTTTAACAAAATTGATAATATTTTAATAAATCAAATTATTATTTTATAATAAAAATTAATCATATTTTAATAAAATTGACTAGGTTATTTAGTTTTAGGAGTGGAGATACTCTTGGCCTATTATTGTTCATTGGGGCCTATCACTGTTCACTGAGTGGATAAATGCGCTGGGTACTGACGAAAAATCTTTAGGGGTGGAATTACTCTAACAGGAATATAATGTAATAATATATTAATTAGTTCACAAGTTGGCAACAATAAGAATCACCTGCCCAACTTGCTCATGACAATAAACCATTTCTGTAAATAATATTATTAGCTTAGCCTCCATTATTTTTCTTTTTCTTTTTTTTTTCCCCTTTGTCTTTAATCATATAAAAAAATATGACAATGTTATGGCTTATATTAACTGATAAGGAATGGGGGGTGCTGCAAGAGAGAGTGGAGAAGAGTATAGGGGTTTTTCTCAGTGTTTATGAGATATATGTTATTCTCTTACACAATATCTTTATTTATAATAGTAAAAAGAAGAGGAATTACTTGTTCTTAAAAATAAAAAATTAAAAAAAAATTAAAAAAAAAAAAACTAGTAATTAATATATCTAAAATTTATTCAATCACACTTTAACATGATATTTATAACAGACAAGTATTATTTTTTTTTTTGAACACCAGACAGACAAGTATTATTTACCTTTTAAATGTTAATGGCCGAACTGGGCACATGGGATGGATGATGGGGGCATTTCAGTTTGACTTTACAGTACTAGTATGTACATATAGGCAGGGATGGATGATGGGGGCATTTCAGTTTGACTTTACAGTACTAGTATGTACATATAGGCATGAGAAATGAGAGTGAATCCACAAGGAAGTTAAAGAAGATTAGCAGGAGGAAACCAAAAAGTCAGGATCTTAATCTGTTGAAACTGGTTAGCATGTGGCAAACCGCCAAGCTCAGAAGATTGAGAGATTTTTTAGTGTGATTGGCACACGAGTGGTACACCATATGTTATTATATAAATGGTGGAATATGTGTGCTAAAAGTTAATAACTTAAAAAATAAAAGTTCCCACCACTTACATAAAAAAATGTGGTATACTACTTGTGTTTCCGTCACAATAAATTATTTTTCCAGAAGACTATTATACTAAAATTATTAATGAGAAGGACAATCGATCTCCCCACGCGGCAATAATCAATCAATCCCTTTTTTTTTGCTTTGTTGGGCAATCTTAGCTGTAAGTGATAATATCCTTCTTACTTTTCTTGATGCACAAGAAACATATTAGTATTAGTCTTATATATTAGTGTGTAAATTGTGATATGATGTGGCAGATGTAATTCTAGCTCATATTGCTAAAATAATTACCTAAGTGCTGATTTGGTTGTATCTTTCTTATTAGAGTCTCATAGGTCTTAAGTAAGTCAGGTGCCAATTGTCTACATCTCATAGGATGTAACATGGAAGGCTAAGATTGCTTTGATGTATTTTGACTACTGCCAAAAGTGTATAATCATTAGAATTGGAGTGATTTTTCTTCACACTCTCTCTAGTGCATGTCATGGTGAATGTGTGAAAATGTCAGAGTCATATTCTCTGTTGCTCTCTCTCTCTCTCTCTCTCTCTCTCTCTCTCTCTCTCTCTCTCTTCTCTCTATCATCATCCTTCATCTTTGTACTGGAATTTCATCTAAATTCTGAGTGAGTCTATGAAGTCATAGCTCATAGTGTACCATTCCCTGCTAAATTCGAATGAAGACGATTTTCTGATCGCACGAGTTATGGAGTATTGTTGAGACGGGTTTTACTTCTCCAATGAAGGCGGAGGAAGAGTTAACAAAGGCGTAGATGAAGCTGCATCTTGAAAATTTGGTCAAGGATGCAAGGGCTTTTGGAATCATTCAAGGAGATGTATCGGATCAGATTTTTCCACGCATTGCAACTCTAGAAACTGCAAAAACAACATAGGATATTCTGAAGCAAGAGTTCGTAGGAGACAAACATGTACGATCTGTGAAATTACAAGGTCATCGTCGTGATTTTGAGTACACTCGTATGAATGAATGTGAGTCTCTAGCTGCATATTTGGCTAGATTGTTTGATTTGATAAATCAGATGAAGAGTTATGGAGAAGATCTTAGTAATAAGAGAATTGTGCAAAACTTATTGATCAGTTTACCCAAAACATATGATAGTATAACTTATATTATAGAGAACACTAAAGATATTGAAGTAATTGATGCTTAAGATGTGATTGCTATATTGAAAGGGTATGAACTGATACTAGCTAGACATGGAGAAAGTAGTACTAAGCGTGCATTTGCTAGTTTGAATATCTCACCTAAGAATGATAAATTTGGTAATCAAAATACCAATGTTGGTGGAACGAAATTTCAGAAGAATTTCAAGTTCAAGGAGAAACAATGGAATGAAAAGTTCACTTTAGGTGTAAGAAATGATACTAGCAACATTAGTAGTGCTCGCAAATACTGTGATAAGCTTCACTATGGAGAGTGTTAGATGAAAGGGAAGATCAAATGTCACAAGTGTGGCAAGCTTGGCCATATTGTCAGGGTATGTAATCTCAATAAGAGTGTTCAGCAAGGGAATTTTGCAAACAAAATGGAGGAACCTGGAAATATTTTTCTTGTTAAATAAACAAGTGAAGTGAAAGCTGTGAGTGACATACGGTATATAGATAATGGATGTAGCAATCATATGACCTTCATAGAGGATCTGCTTATGGACATTGACAGAAATATTAAAGCAAAATTGCAAGTTGGCACATGGGTTTTGGTTGATGTGAAAGGCAAATGAACTCTTGCTATTGACAATAAGAAGGGAAATAAGTATATAAGAGAAGTCATGCTAGTACCTGGATTTGCAGAGAATTTACTAAGTGTTGGACATATGACTAAACATGGGTATTTTCTTGTGTTTGGTGATTGCAAGGTGGATATCTTTGATGATAGAACACTGACAAACTTGGTGGTTAGTGTGAAGCAAAAAGGGCATAAGTGATTTCCACTAGTGTTCAAATCCAACGATCAATTGGTATTAAAAGCTAATGTGCATCAGTGTGCTACAATGTGGGAGATTGTTGGAAATATGCCCTGAAAGTCAATCTTTGGAAGAAACCTTTCAGGACAATGAATTGATGTATATATATGACTCTTATACATCGGAAGGCAAAGATACTAATTGGGACTATCTCAATGAACGAAATATGTCCTAAATAGTGAATCCATGGACAATGGATCGATGGAAGAAGTAACCTAATGATGTTAGGTTACAGAGACCTTCTTCTCATAACCATTATGTCCAAAAAGGTTCCTGGTCATAAGGATTGTCGGAGGGATACTGACAATCCATAGACTGGTACATACTATGTCCGCTTCAATTGGAAGGATGGAAAGTCTCATCCCATTCGTGTAGCGACACTAAGACAAGCATGTAGGTGCTCATTAAGGGAATGAGTTCACTGAACACAATCGAACGAGAGTACTTGCATGGAGGTCTACTCACATGTCAAGCAAGTAACTCTAATGGTTGGAATAATGTAAGTAATCCTTTGACCTGAGGCATCTCGTTGTCTTGTGGTTAAGTACTTAATCTTTGATTATGTTAAAGTCATTCCATTCGAGAGTGTCCAAGGCATCGTTGGGGTTAAGCCACTTAGCCATGAAGGCAAGTGAATGCGCAACAAGGAATCTCTAATCTTCGATAAGAGAGGATGAATACTCTAAGATATGATTCGGGAATCTTCGGCCGAAGTATCGAGTGTAATAAAGGAAAGCGTTCCTATACGTCTCAAATGAATCATATAAGAAGGAATAATCACATTAGGGGTTTGACATTATAAATCCATACCCTAGTAATGTGATTGAGAGTATTGTTTTAGAGAAGGATCGAATTACATTGTAATTCCAACTGAATAGGTTCTCCGAATAACTTCTACATTAGCTTGGGTAGCCATGATATATGATTAGATGTCACTCATGGCTTGTGAGTTCTTCTAGATGATTAAATGTAGTCATTAAAAGGAAGGTGAATTAAAAGTAAGTTTTAAATCACTAAGTGATTGGATAATCAATTGGATTGGTGCCAATCACCTCACTGCCTTGCTAATTAGAACCTAAAAGATTGTTCACCGATACACTCTTGTAGTGAGTAACTAATGGATGAAGGAAATAATTAATTGGATTAATTAAGTGTTTTGATTAATTTAGAAAGTCTAAAGAAATCATAAAAGCGATAAAGATCGTTTTGGGCTTAAAGAAACGTTCGGGTTTAATCGGGCCCATTGGGCCAAAACCCATTGGGCTTTTATTCAAGCATTGGATGACTTGAAATAATTAAAAGCCCAAAGCCCAAATTAAACACAATAGGCCGGCCAAATGAGAAGGGAGAGAGAGAGAGTGAGTCAATTGTTGACTTGTTTCTTTAAGAAATAAAAGGAACAAAACAAGACATAGTGTGTTAGGTGATTGAGAATACACAAAAGAAAACATATTCATTCTCTCTAAACTTCTTCAAAGGCCGGCCACCAAGGGGATGAACTAGCTAATCATCTTGTCATCCTTTTGGTTATTCCTTCATCTTTCTCATTACAAAGTGGGTGAGGATCTTTAGAGGTTTTCATATCTTTGGAAACTTGAAGAGGACCTAGGAGCACTCATTCTCAACAAAGTGGAGGAGGCAAGGAGGGAGGCTAGGCTCAAGGAGTTCAAGGAGCAAAGAGCTTGGAGGTGGTCAATCCTTGGTCTTAGATCTAGATCAAGAGGTACAACACTACTCCTAAACTTTGTTCTTCAATAAATTGTTTTTGATGCATCTTATATAAACCTATGCATCTTGAAGGGGATTTGCATGACTATAGCTTTGATAAAATGTATGACATGCTTCCGTTGCTTTCGTATATAAATTTTGAATTGTATATGCATGCTAGTCACTAGAAATCCCACATAAATATCATATTTTCCCTTCAGCATAGAAGGTTTGGACACCTAAATTATAGGAGTTTGAAGTAGTTGCAAGAACATGATATCATTCTTGGATTACCTGTGATGCATGACAGTGAAGGTGTGTGTCAAGAATGTGCAATGCGAAAGAATCATATGGAGTTTTTTTTCCAAAAGAATCAACTTAGAGGGCAAAGATGTATTAGAGCTAATACACTCAGATGTGTATGGCCCTATGCAAAAACCAACAATGAATGGACATAGGCATTTCATGTCACATCCCGGCCAGGGCCTCCACCACATCCCAGGTTTGACTCTACCGTAACACGATATTGTCCACTTTGGGCCCCGACCACGCCCTCATAGTTTTGTTTCTAGGAACTCACACGAGAACTTCCTAGTAGGCCACCCATCATAGGATTGCTCTCGCGCGCAACTCTCTTAACTTTGGAGTTCTGATAGAACCCGAAGCCAGTGAGTTCCCAAAAGGCCTTATGCTAGGTAGATATAGAAATATACATATAAGGCTTACATGATCCACTTCCCTGGGTGATGTGGGATGTTACAATCCATCCCCCTTAGGGGCCCGACTTCCTCGTCGGCGCACATCCGGCCAGGGATTGGCTCTGATACCAAATTGTAACATCCCGGCCCGGGCCCTCACCACATCCCGAGCTTAACTCCACCGTAGCACGATATTGTCCACTTTGGGCCCCGACCACGCCCTCACGGTTTTGTTTCTAGGAACTCACACGAGAACTTCCCAGTGGGTCACCCATCATGAGATTGCTCTCGCGCTCTACTCGTTTAACTTCAGAGTTCTGATGGAAATCGAAACCAGCTTCCAAAAGGCCTTGTGTTAGGTAGAGATGAGAATATACATATAAGGCTTACAAGATCTACTCCCCTGGGTGATGTGGGATGTTACACTTCATTACATTCGTTGATGATTACTCAAGGATGTGGTTGGTCTATTTCTTGAGACACAAGTCAGAAGTCTTCTATGTGTTCAAGAAGTTTAAGGCTATGGTACAGCTTCAAAGTGGTTATTCTGTGAAGAAATTGAGAACTAATAGGGAATTCGAGTTCATTTCAAGTGAGTTTGAAAAGTTTTATGAATCTTTGGGGTTAGAGAGGCAGCTTACTATTGCATATTCTCCACAATAGAATGCAGTTGCAGAAAGGAAAAAATAGAACTATAGTGGATATGGCTAAATGCACGCTTCATGAGAAAGACCTTTCATGTAATCTCTAGGGTGAAGCAGTGAACACATCTGTGTATCTTCTAAATAGGTGTCCCACAAAAGCATTGGAGAATATTACACCCTTTGAGAAGTTTAGTGGAAGAAACCTGAAATTAAACACCTAAGAGTGTTTGGCTTAGTGTGTTATTCTCTTAAACATAGAGTCAAGGAATTGTGCATGCCATTTTCTACAAATGAATCTTTGGAGATGAGTGCAGTTGATGAAAGTTCAAATTCCATGGAACATGTTGTATCTGAAGGTCCTCAAATCCAAATTGAAGGCTCTCCAACTATTATTTCTAGTGAATCAACCAGTTCTGTCTCTACATCTCAATATGATGATACTTCACTGAGATATAGAAACTTAAGTGAGATTTATGAGAGATGCCATTTGTGTATCATTGAACCAGAATGTTATGATGAAGCTGCACAAGATGAAGCATGGAAGAAGGCAATGAAAGATGAAATATGTATGATTGAAAAGAACCAGACATGAGAATTGGTTAGGAGACCATCTGATAAGCCTGTGATTGGGGTAAAATGGGTGTATAAAACAAAGTTGAACTTAGATGGCTTAGTTCAAAAGAATAAAGCTAGACTTGTTGCAAAAAGTTATGCACAAAAGCCTGGGATAGATTATAATGAAACCTTTGCACATGTTGCAAGGTTAGACACAAGAAGGACTCTCACTGCACTGGCTGCAAAGAACAAGTGTAAGTTATTTCAACTGGATGTGAAATTAGCTTTCTTAAAAGAGGTGTATGTATACCAGCCAGATGGATTCATTGTGCAAGAAGATGAGGATAAGGTTTACAAACTACACAAAGCCTTGTATGGTTTGAAGTAGGCACCTAGGGCTTGGTATGGAGAAATTGATTCATACTTTGCACAATGTGGTTTCAAAAAGAGTACCAGTGAGGAAACATTGTATACCAAGTGCAGAGGAGACTCAGAGATGATTATAGTGTCCATTTATGTTAATGATATATTCTACACTGGAAGCTGTTAAGAGTTAATGGATGAATTCAAAATTGATATGATGCATAAATATAAGATGACTGATCTGGGACTTCTACATCATTTTTTTTGGTATAAGAGTCATGCAAACTGAAGAATGCATTTTCATCCACCAGAGAAAGTATGCATCATCTCTGTTGAAGAAATTTGGACTCCAGGATTGTAAACCAGTGAGCACACCACTGGTACCAAATGA
Organism: Pyrus x bretschneideri; assembly: GCF_019419815.1. Classification (NCBI taxonomy): domain Eukaryota; kingdom Viridiplantae; phylum Streptophyta; class Magnoliopsida; order Rosales; family Rosaceae; genus Pyrus; species Pyrus x bretschneideri. The sequence goes on along the minus strand of NW_025999789.1, from coordinate 96,072 downwards.
TAAATTGAGGAAGGAAGATGAAAGTGGAGCTGCAGATGAAGCTCAATATAGAAAAATTGTAGGTAGTTTGTTGTATCTCATAGCAACTAGATCTGACATAATGTATGTTGCATGTTTATTAGCAAGGTTCATGCACTGTCCTACTAACAAACATTTTGGGACAACAAAAAGGGTTCTAAGATATGTTCAGGGGACTCTTGATTTTGGCTTGGAGTACAATAAAAGGCAAAGGAGGAATTCTAATAGGATTATGTGACAGTGATTGGAGTGGTTCAGAAGAAGACATGAAAAACACATCTGGGTATGCTTTTACCTTTGGCAATGGAGTTTTCTTTTAGGCTTTAGTCAAGCAACAATGTATTGCTTTATCCATAGTTGAAGCAAAGGATATTAGTGCATCTGAGGCAAGAGCACATGCTACTTAGCTAAGGTTTGTTTTGGAAGACTTTGGTGAAGTCCAATATGTTGCAACACCAATGAACTGTGACAATACTTCAGCCATAGCTATCATTAAGAATCCTATTTTTCATCAGAAAACCAAGCATATAAACAGGATGTATCATTTCATAAAGGAGACATTGCAGCAATGAGTGATTGATTTGGTTCATTGTCCTACAAAGGAGCAAGTTGCTGATATCTTTAGAAAGACATCAACAAGAGAGCAATTCACCTATCTCAAAGAACTTCTTGGAGTGAAATCAGTTCACAATTTAAAGGGGGTTGTTAGTGTGTAAATTGTGATCTGATGTGGTAGTTGTAATTCTAGCTCATATTGCTAGAATAATTAGCTAAGTGCTAATTCGGTTGTATCTTTATAATTAGAGTCTCATAGGTCTTAAGTAAGTAAGGTGCCAAGTGTCTACACATCATAAGGTGTAAGGTGGAAGGCTGAGATTGCTTTGATGTATTTTGAATATTGCTCGTTAGAATTGAAGTGATTTTTCTTCACTCTCTCTCTTTAGCGCATGTCATGGTGAATGTGTGAAAATGTCAGTCATATTCTCTGTTGCTCTCTCTCTCTCTCTCTCTCTCTTCTCTCTATCATCACCCTTCATCTTTGTACTGGAATTTCATCTAAATTATAAGTGAATCTGTGAAGTCATAGCTCATAGTGTACCATTCCCTGCTAAATGTAACATTATAGCATAAAATTACAGCTTAAAAGAGCCTACAGCACTAGTGAACATGATTGGTACTCTAACTAATGTTTAGCGACCTTAATCTCTAAAGCTTATTGTAACTTTTGGGTTGGCATGCACTTGGATGATGAAAAGATGATCCTGTAGCACACTATCATCATTGGAATTACAGTTGTCGGTAAATTTGCCAAACAAAACTAGCTTTACACACCCACACCACACGGATGCACGTCTACTTAAGCATGCGTGTTCATTTCCGCATATTTGCCTTTTAAGATGACAAAAGGACTTTGGTTTATGGTGTACAAAACAGAAATATACAGATGAGAGTATTAGTCTTCACGATCATGGTTGAGGGGCCATGCAATGTGACAATAATGTTGCAACATTATATAAACCACGGAGACTTGCTCTGCCAAGTACATATGACCTATATATTAAAAAAAAATTGCGGCTGTCATTGTTAATAAGGAGCGCTACCTAGCTTAATCACTGGACAGATGCATGGAATGGAAATCCGAAGCTGATCTGCAGTGAGAAGCTAATGAATTACAAAAGACATACGCACGCAGTTTGGTGGACTAGACGGGAAAAACCAGCCTCTCTTCTGCTAGCTAGCTGTTGGCAACACTGGCCTTCATGACACGGTAATTATTATTGTAACCTGCACTTGTAGTTTTGGAAGTGGTGCATGAGGAGAAAGCAGCAGCAGTCCTCTTGCCAGCTGCTGCAGCTTTCTTATTGAAAATTCTATGATCACATTGCTTACCGTTGCCATTGATATCCATATAACTACTAACAAGTCTTCTCCCCAGTTCATGTCTCTGATGATCATGAGCTCTCCTCCTGATCATGAGATTCCGTTTCTTCATGTTCATGACATCGATGATCCTACTGCTAGCAATGTCTAATTTACTACCAGTACTACTCATCACAGGTTCTGGCATGGCCTCTAGCCCCATCAACTTGGCTACTACTCCTGGTTTGCACCATTTCACCCTCTCCCCTGCTACAGTTGCTGGCAGCCTACAGTACTGCAGTTCCGTCCTTGTAAAAGCATTTGTAAGATCATGCTCAAAATCATGATCCAAGCTGTTTCTGAAGGAGGAGCGATACATGGCATCCTTGCCATCGAGCGAGAAGCGAGGGTACTGATTTAATGCATTCCTTGCAGACCGTAAAATATCAGAATTGTTAACGCAAGACATTCTTCCCTTGTAGTACTTGTACTTGTTATAATCTGTAGGTTTTGAATACTTTGAGGATCTCGCAATCTCCTCTTCTAAATCTAACCTCAGTATCATCTCCTCCAACGTCGGCGGCTGATGAAGATCATGATCTGAATCATTAATACTGCTGGTATTATTTTCCTGCAAATAGTAATTATCATCAGTAGTAGGAGAGCGAACAACCGGAAGTGGTGCAGGATTAGAGGAGGTAGCAGAAGCAGCAGCATCGGTGCAGGTGGTCTTGTGATGTTGGTTGAGGGTAGAGGTTGAGCCATCACCGTTGCAAAAGTTTCTCAACCCTTTCTTCATCTTGGCTCCAAGAGAGTTCTTGATTAGAAACAAGGACAGGTCTCTCATTGAGTGCAAGGTTGATATCAGAATCAGATCGAGAGCTTCAACCCGAAACCCTAAACCCTGAAGCAAGCTAGCTCCTTAATATATTAAGTAGTGGATAGTATTCAAGGTTGATCCATGGAGCTAGTGCAGGGGATCCGATCGGGTTCTGAAAAAATCATCAGGAGCTAGATGGAGACAAAAACATACTAGTACAGAACGTGAACCAGAACGGGAATGTTGTGGGGTGGGCGGTGTGGATGATGATATTTTAAGTTTAGCTACAGCTAGAGCTAAGATATATAGATAGATAGAGATAGCCTTAATAGCATTCACATGACAAAAGAAGAGGAGTGGGGGGTGGGGGGCTTCACAAGTTTTGTCCCCTCTCCTCTCCTCCTGGTCATGGTCTCTGCAAATTAAGCTTTTACTTTACTAAATTTACGTCAAATATCAATCAATTCACCAGCGACTAGCCAGTCGAGCAATATACATACCGTACTTACTCTCTCTTAAATTCATTTTGATGATGATAATAATAATAATAATAACTAGCAGAGAACATACATTTTGTATGTGTGAACAATTTCTCTTAATAAGTTATCTTAATATTACATAATTACTGTTTTTTGTCCTCCTTATATAAATATTGTGTATCAAAAGTGAGGGTAAAATAGGAAAAATAAGAATATGATTGTCATTTTGTAAAAAAAAAAGGGTAAGTCAAAAGGTACAAAATTACTATTTTACTCTCTTCATGTCAATATTGTGTATTCAGAAGTGAGGGCAAAATTGATAAAAACAAGGAAAGAAAGTTGACAAGGCCATTCTCTTAATAGAATAGAATAGATAATAATATAATATTAGAGATGGTTTTCACCAGAATTGGTTGAGGGATATGATGGTCGATCATTCACTCACTCTCAAGCTAACCTGTTAAACAGGGGTAATAGTTAATTAAAAAGGATGATGAGTCCTTCCGTCCATCCGTCCATCCGTCCATCCGTCCATTCATATCCATCAAGGACAAAGAGCTTCGTTCATCAGATGCCTGCTGGAGGTGAAGAGATTAATAAAAGCAAAGCTTGACCCCTTTACATTCAATTTCTGGTGGAAATCTTGTGCACAACGTCTTATTTTAAAAATACACAAAATCCATACAACCCCCACCCAACACTCACACGCATATTCGCTTTCTTTTTTAATAACACAGCCCCACATATGAAACTCATTTCAAGAATTCAACTCTATAGTTTTGTTTGCAAGTTAAATTAGTGAAAAAAAATTGACACTAGTACTATGTTGATGATCTAATGATATTTATATTCATTTGTACGTGAAAGGTATATGTTCTGCTTATCTAAATGACAAGTTAGTTCGTAATTATCGTAACTCATATTTCTATTGTCTCACTTAACTCAAATCCCAATCATCTTTTATTTTCACTTTGATTTTTTTTTTATCACAAGGGATAATTTACAATATTCAACTACACAAAGGAGAGCGGGGAGAGTTCGAACTAGTGGGTTGGTGAGAAAGGTCTACCACTTGCAAATCCCTAGAGCCGAAACATAATGCCCATGAGTCCATGACTATGGTCGAAGACTTGCATCCCTGGATCAAACTCGACGACCACGAGCCCTTACCTAACATGAGGACCCTAACACCCAAGATCGACTTGAGGAACCTGACGCTCCGAATATGGTCTAGAAGACTTGGCGCCTCAAAATCGAGGACCCAAGGGCCTTGTTAATGACTTGAGAATCGAGCACGCAGGACTCGGATATGAAACGTTGAGACTCGGACTAAGGAACTTGGTGCTCAAGACCCAACCTGGGGAATCTAGGTCGAGAACTCCAGTAAAATCTTTCAAAGACTAGAGGTGTTGGATTTTGAATTTAGCGGTCAGGTCAATTATTTTAAAGTTATTGAAATCGTCAAAATTGGATTGGAAACATTGGTTATGCAAATTAAATTGGATGCCATTTTTTAATCAACCGGGAAATTCTCTAAAAACAAAATGTTGACGAGGGTACGTAACTTCTCTCATACTTTCTGATTCAAGATTGAATAGTTGAGATTTAACTAAGAACAATACTTGACTACTCAAAGATGTAGGAACTCTTACTCAAAATTCTTAATGTTTTAATCACGGAACTTTATGCTTATGAGCAGAACCGTTCATACTATGAATTACATTGTAAAGATTATCTCTGCAAAAAATAAATTAAAACTAAGGTCGTTTAGTCAATCTATTGTAACAAATACATAGACGGTTCATAATGCTTTTACCAATACCGTTCATTTGTTTTTAAATAGTTTAATGACTAAACGACCTTAGTATTAATTGATTTTTTGCAAATGTGATCTTTATGTGGTAATTTATAATATGAACGGTTCTGATTATAAACATGAAGTTCTATAAATTGACAACGAACAATTTTGAGAAATTTTGAGTAGGAGTTCCTACTCATCTTTGAGTAACTAAGTATTGTTCTTTAAGTTCCTAAGGAATAATACTTGGCTACTCAAAGGATGAGTAAGAGTTCCTATTCAAAATTGTCATGAGATTTAACTAAAGAATAATACTTTGTATTTATAATCAGAATCGCTCATATTATAAATTACTCTATAAATATCGCCTATGCAAAAATCAACTAAAACTAAGATCGTTTCGTCGTCAAATTGTATAAAAACAAATGAACGAAATTGGTAAAAACATTACGAAACATTTAGTTATGTGATACAATAGATTGATTACAACAAAGTTTTAATTCTTTTTTATTTTTTTTAAATTTTTTGCAGAGATAATATTTATATAGTGATTCATAATTTGAACAGTTATGATCATAATTACAAATCTCTGTGATTCGAACACAAAAAATTTCGAGTGGGAGTTCATACTCATCTTTAAATAGCAAAATATTGTTCTTAATTAAATAAGCTCTTGTTAAATGTCAATTGTTATTTATTTATTAAAAAAAAAAGGTGCAGCAAAGCAAGCCTCGATGGAGAAATTGTTCATTGTGCTCGGGACACGGGTGATACACTATGTATCATTATACAAGTAATAAAAAATTTTATTTTTAAAGTTGTTAATTTTTTAACACAAGTATCTCATCACTTTAGGCACTTTACAAAATCTCTCGATCGGAGATGATTTATATTCCAAATTTAAAAGGGAAAAATAACAGTTTGATGGGCCCGGCGGTTTCAAAACAGGCGGGATTTGACCCAAAAACGAATGAGCAGGCTGGATGAGAATAAAAGGTGGGCTGTATACGAGGGCCTGGTTTGACATCCAAAGTGCTTCCCAACCCGTACCCAAAGAGAAGAGAGGGCGGCCATAACTTAATCGATTCTCCACTTTTGATTTCTATAATTTCCGACAAATCCACCAAAATCCCTCAGCCTCATCCGTCATCCTTCATCCCTCAGGTTCGTCCCCGATCGATATCGATCGATCTATCTCCCAATCTTTCTTTTTTCGGGTATTCTCCGTTTGGATTTGCATTTCGCGACCATCGCCCATACTGGATTAGATTATTTCAGCACTTTGTTCTTTAAATCGACCGATCGATCTCAGTTTCAATTAGTCTAACTATGTGTGATATATGATGTATCTGTTTAAAGTTAGATTGTTTAGATTCGAATGCAATAAAGAAAACCCAAAAATTTGATCTGTGGTTTTGGTTTGCTGCTGAATCTGATCCATATGTGTTTGTTGTGTGTTGTGTGGGTTGGTAGTGTGTAGAAGCAAAGAACCAAAGAAGCAACGAAGCAAAGAAGATGAAGGCAGCTCAGCCTCTGATGCTAGTTTTGGTGGGTTTGCTTGCGCTTGCAGGAGCACCTTCCACTTCAGCTTCCACAGTGCCAGCTTTCCTCTGGTCCCCTCATTACCATATGTACTCCTTCCTTCCGTCCTTCCTTCCTTCACCTAACACCCTATTTTACCAATCCACTCAAGTTTCTTAGTCTCATTAGTCATTACTTACCATCAGATACTCTTTATCATTTTTTACTGATTACATGCTCTCTGAAAACAGAGTCAAGGCAGCCGTAAATTATCAGACAATATCCCCCAAGGATTTAGCAAAGTCTCTTCTTACCGAAGGTGGCTGGTCCAACGTACTGGTATTTTCTTTTCCGATACTTTATTGCGCTTCTTTTATTGTGCTCTTTGGTTTTCTTTCTTTTTATTCTTTTGGTTTTCGTGCTATTGATGTGTTTTCCAAGTTATATTTATGTATTTGTTTTCAAATCCATAGTGCTCTGCAAACAACGTTCATCAGCCTCTGGAGCTGGCTCTTGTCTTTGTGGGTCAGGAGGTAAGAATTTCGATGTTGTCTTCCTTTCATCGGGTAACTTCCATATACATGTTGCCAGTTCAGATGAAAGCTACTTCATCTTTGAACCTTTGTGGTGGCTGAGGATGTTATACAGTGCTGAGGCAATTTGTTCTTGTTTGCTTAGGTGTCTAGCTACTTTACGTTTTTATCTTTTACGGGATTAAATTGTAAACTGTTTTTCTAGAATCAAAACAGTTGCTTGCTTTGCATAAAGTACAATGCCAGGGAAGTAACGTGTATGTAATTTGGATTTAAATTTCCAAGATTTTGAATGAGTATAAGAATCACTCTCTAAGAACCAAAGAGAGCTTTCACTTTTGATGAGCTTTATTATTGACATTGCAATACAGAGAAAAGCCTTTGTCGTTGTTTATTTCTTGAGCTTTCTTTCTTTTCTTAGTTACAATCTTCAGATGTTCCTGCAAACAGACATGCAGATCCAGCTCTTGTGGACTTGCTGAAAGTAGGTAGAGTTTGCCCAATTGCTTGTGGTCTTTTGGTTGATATATATGATGAAAATTTTGGTTTAATAGCTGCCATTCCATGGTCTTCAATAGACCTCTTTCTCAGGATCCAATTTCTCCATGGCCTTCCCTTATGTTGCTGCACCGGAGGATGATTCTATGGAAAATTCTTTGGTGTCAGAGATTTCAGAGACTTGTGGACAGGATTTAGGACTCAGTAATGTTGCTTTATTGGGGTCATGCTCTATTGAGGGTGAAAATGTTCAAAAGCTCACAAATGTGCAATCATTCCATGTAAATTAACTTGACGATCGTGTACATTACATTAGAAACATGTTTGGTCTATGAAAAAGATCTGATGTCTTTCTTTCCCCAATAAAAATATGGCAGGATTACCTTGTTTCAAGGATGGAGAAGAGATCCAATGGGGAAGTAGATTTGGTTGTGTTCTGCCATAAAGGATCTGAATCTTCCAAAGAACTTGACCAACCACATTCTGAAGGTCTGTTAAGTTAAAACTGTTATTATATTGTGATATATATGAATCATATAAGTTTTTTGGTTGTGTACTCAGTCACACTGCTCTAGGACATGGATGGTCATTCAAATATTTCAATTCGATTTTTGCAGGTAAAGTTTTTTCTGAGCTAGTTAATTCCTTGGATCAATCTGGGGCAAAGTATGGAGTTCTATATGTTTCAGATCCCAGTAAGTCGATCCAATATCCTTCTCATCGAGAATTAGAAAGGTTTCTGGCTGAAAGTGGTTCAGGAAATGCATCAGCCAATTCTACGGCCTGTGATGAAGTTTGTCTATTAAAATCATCTCTTCTAGAGGGACTTCTAGTTGTAAGTATCCTTGTCCATATCTTTTGTTTTGCTATACTATGGTTTCTATAAGAGTTTGTAGCCACTACATTTTGATATCTCCCTATGGTCCAAATCGTACCCAGATAGTTCTCAGACAAAATAACTTAAGTTAATACCCACCTCTACATCTTTTTTACTGCTAAAAAGTATAATTGCCCACTCCATTCATATATGGACACTCTTATTACTTGTCGTCAGGATGTCCAATGCCCCTTCCACATAGTTTTCCGTTTCCTTTTTCTCTTTGGCCCATAGATGCAAATATACTCATACATCCCTATTCAGACATAGTAATTGTGTGGATTTGTTATAATGACAAGTACGCGTGGCCTATATATTTTTCTAGTTCCTTAAGATGCAAGTATCCACGATACTGATGATGTCTTTTATTGTGATGATTCAGGGAGTCGTGTTGCTTATAATCTTAATATCGGGCATTTGCTGTATGATGGGGATTGACACTCCAACGAGATTTGAGACGCCCCAAGAGTCTTGACTTGTACATGCGAGATAACAGTCATCTGTTATGGTGCTAGCAATTGGATCTTAGGTAACTCAAAGTTGTTGCTTGTTATATATAGTTGCAGTGGGATGTTACCTTTGTAATATTTGTTCACTTTCTCAAGAGCGTTCTGTTATGTTGGCAATAATGATTTAGGGTTATTTTAGAATGTGTATCCTCATGATAATTTTGCTTTTTTTTTTTTCTATCGATTGTCTGGCTGTGTAACTGATTACAGTACAGAAAATCTTATCAGTTTACTACCCTCAAGTTTCGTGGTTTTCAACATTTAGTATATGAAGTATTTTTCGTCCCAGAGTCATACCTAAAGTGTTGATTTTGGGACAGTCTTATACATTCGTTAGTTTAGCTATTAAGTTTTCCGTTAACTGATGATGTGGCGCCCATGTGGACAATAACTGGACGTTATGAATCATTAAAAATATTAAATAATTAATTAAATAAAAATAATAATAAAATAATAATAATAAAAAAAAAACCCCAAAACCCTATCGTCTTCCCCACCTCGACCCTCTTCCCTTCTCCCTTCTCCTTTACACTTACCCAACCTTTGCACATCCATCCTTCCTTCCCTCTTTGACTTCACCCACTCAACCCTTATCCTTTTCGACGACCTCATTTCTCAGTATGCAACCACCACCTTCCCTGAACCCCCATATTCCCCCCTTCTCCCACTATTCATCACTCACTCTCCATGCAAATTTGGCTTCAAATCTCAAAAAATCGACCGTAACCTCTGCACATCCATCTTAACCCCTACCCTCTTCTTCCTCCTCCTCATTATCCTGCACCCTAGCAACAGCACCACCACCATTGGCTCAGAGAAGGTGCAGTCGATCCTCTTGCAGTCGCAGCACGTGGTTGACAAATACCCATCTTTTACCTCCCCCCAAATACTCGTCATTTGCACCTACAACACCCTCGTGCAATCGCGTGATGGTCGATCGTTTGACGAATGGAAGATGATAGATCCGAAACCCGAGGAATACAAAACCAGAGATGCCAATACAGGTAATGTCTTAGAGCTGGATGAACTGGGTGAACCAGCTGGTGAGTAAATTAGGACGACCACGAAGTCAAGTCATCCGACGAGTTTGTCAAGAAAAGTAGGTGGAACCGGTGATGTGCAGAGCTCGGAATGAGTGAGAGTGTGATGGGTGTTGTTGGGCCATGGTCTAAGGAATAAAGTATCGAGCGGTGGCTGGTGGTGGTGCTGTTGCTAGGGTGCAAGATAAGGAGGAGGATGGTGGGGGTTTCGGTCTGAGTTTGGGTTGGGATGCAAGATAAGGAGGAGGAAGAAGAGGTGGTGGTTGTGGAGAAGGGGGAGCCGAATAGGGTGTTGCAGAGGGAAGAAAGAAGAGAGGTGGAAGATGGGTGAGTGAGCATGGATGGGGATTTGGGTTTTTTTTTTTTTTTTTTTTTCTCTCCCTTTAAATAATTTTTTTTTTTGAATTTTTAATTCCCTTAATGACACGTGGTGCCCAGTCATTGTCCACATAGGCGCCACGTCATCAATTAACGGGAGATTTAATAGCCAGACTAACGGATGTATGAAACTGTCCCAAAATTAACACTTTAGGTATGACTTTGGGATGAAAAAAACTTCATGTACTAAATATTGAAAACCACGAAATTTGAGGATAGTAAACTGATATTTACCCTAATTTATTCGTTTTGCAACAAGGGCCAATTATTCATTTCTTGTCCCAACTCAAATGGCTTGCGCTTTAATATTTCTCCCATCTCATTCATTCCCACTTTTTAACAAACCTCATTATAATGAGGCTGTGCATCTGAAATATCGGGGGCAGTAATTTTCACATGCAAATTTTCACTTCATGTCCACCCTTCATCATTTCTGATTATTTGATTTGTTCTTCATTTTTTATTATTGGATTGAACAAATCAAACGAGAGTCGAGAGACAGAAAGAATAAGGACATCGAGAAGGAGAAAATGTGTGTGCAAAACAAAAATGAATTTTATATTTCTTTTTGGCTAATTGTTACACGTTACACCGTGTAATGAAATTACCTCCATTCTTTGATTATCAATGAGAAAACCTTTAGCCCCTTTCTCGTTGAACCCCACCAAAACTCCCCTGCTCTTCTGTCTTACTTCTTCCTTTGGTAGGGATTGGAGGCAACTCTCTTGCTCTTCCACTTGCTCTTTCACTGCCTATAGATGTCGGATTGTGAGGTGACGACTTTTATTCTCGGCGTCTTTTGTCGTTTCTAGGTGTTTGTTTTGCCTTTGACAACCCCATCTTACAACTATCCTCCTTCAACTCCCAACAACCATTCTCTTCCACTTTGTTCATTTGCTTCTCCTCACATTCCATCCCTTCCTCATTCTTTGCTTAAAGCCACTTGCATTTCACTTGTTTTGGCTCTCAGATCTATATCTTTTTATTGCTCCGCACCCGACTGGCATGCCAAAAAATCGGGGCAAGCATGTTGCGGCTTTGCCCAAAGCGACAATGTTCTAAATGCCCCCTTAGCCTCATCTCTTTCCTTTTTGTTTTGGTTCTTGGTTCTACTTGCAGGGGCATGTGATGGTGATTCAGATCTGGTGAATCTTCTTTGGTGCGGCAATTTTGGTGGCAAAATTTGGTTGAGAATACTTCATTGTTGCAAGTTTAAAGGTTTTGCATTGCGATACCTTCGTTGAATTCAACGAGGAGTTGGTTTTTCTGAGGGCGACTGCTCTTGTAGCTTTCGACGAAGAGGTTGCAGCAGTGGTAGCATTTGTGTGATAAGGATTAGGTTATGATTTTTTTTTTTTTTTTTTTTGTCTTATTGCTGATTGGGCATTTTGGCTGTCCCCAATATCTGTTGGGCTGTTTGTTGTAACTTGTATTGGGCTGCTTCCTATTTAATAAAATTTTATGTTTTCTCAACAATAAAAAAAAAAGAAAAAAAGAAAAGAAAAGGGAAAACCTTCATTCTCTTATTTATCAATTATAAAAGAAAAACACTTTCACTATTCCGCTTGTTTTAACCTAGTTACATTATCAATCAAGGTTTTAAGGGTGTTGGGGCCCAAAAATGTTACACACCAATCCAATCAAGTCTCAAGACCCAATTGTCATGTAAAGCCTACATTCAAGTCCAAACATATGCCAAGGCGCATGATTGATGAGGAATATATTTACAAATATGCCATGCCATGTTAATTAAGCTGGATATTCACATAAATCACACCAAGCTTCCTTATGCTAGTCAGTATTCATGTTACGCCCAAGTCACATATTCAGGGCTTGTCAAGTGGATTGTGGTGTGGATGGTTACGGAAGGTTATTGGGCCTAAGTGGAATCAGGGTTATGGAAGACTCTGGGTTGCTTGGGAGCCCAAAGATCCAAGCTCAGCATTTCATGCAGGCAACATTGAGAGAGAACTAACCTAGTTTACCCTTTTCTTTAGCAAGCCAACCCTCTTCGTTAGGACTAAACTAGATTCCTGCATTAAATGCATGCTAAGCTCAGCAAGTCAGGCATTTAATGCTAACTTTCCATTCCCAGCTTGCACAAACAACCAACACGTGAAAGCCATAAGGCGCGCTACCAGAAGTAGCGACTGCAGAAGGTCGACTTGGGAAAGATGCACCTCGGGAAGAAGCATATTGCATGTTTCAATAGTGCAACTACCTTACACCAAAAGGGAAATAGTAGGAGGGCTAGGGAGAGAGGAAGGGGAAGGCCAAGCCACAAAATGAGATTCCTTAGAAGCCTAGAGAAGAACCCTTCACTTACATAAGGAGGGAGAAACCATTTGAGCAGGGGATTGAGATAACAGGAAGAGATAGAGCAGAAATGCAGGAAGAGAGCACCACCAGGAAGTAAACCTAGAGAGTTCCACTTAGCCCAGAAGCATACTCCAAGCCTCAATCATCATCCATGCAACCTTAGTAACTCCCACAATCTTCCATTAAACATCTCAGCCATTAGAAGCCTTACTATCACCCTAGGAAAACCCTAATCATCCAGCCAAGAATGCCATGCAACCATGCAAATCCCTTCTCTTTTATGTTAAACCGATAATCTTCTAGCTTCCACACCACGCTTCACTTGAGCAAGTCATTATTTTGATTAATTATGCTATCTTTGAGCCGTTGATGTTACTGGGATATTTCCTAAGACAAACTAACTTTTTTGAGATATCCTGGAACTTGGTACGAATCCACACCAAAGAAGACAAGATGACTTTCTTAAAGCCCAAGTCCACCTCAACCTAAAAGTCTCCCAATAAACGGTTACAAACTTTTTTGGTTACTGAACTTTGGGTCAAAATCTCTTTTAGTCATTGTGTTCAATTTAGTCAGTATGATCACTATGATGTCAAAAGTTAACAATTTTGGTCGCTTCCGTTAGTCTTAAATTAAAACAAAATATTAAATATGCATTAATTGATTAAAATTAATAAAACCTTAAACTAAATAGGGTTAATTGTACTTTACATCACAAGGTTTATGGTTCATTTGCAAAATGTGCTACGAAGTTTCAATTTTTACATATTACGCCATGTGGTTTTTAGACTTGACTCACATTTTAAACACTCATTAACTGTTAATTTAAATGTTTAGTAATATATTCCTTATTCATGAAAACGAGAAAAAGTAGTTGTGCGGAAAACAAATGGAAATTTTGTGTGAAAATAGGCAAATTTGGCATCGAGGAACGAAAATGCAAATTTGGTACAGTTGATGAATCAAAATAAAATGAATAAATAAAACAAAATAAAATGATATAATAGAAACTTGCATGTAGGGGGACGGGAAGTGGAGGGTGGAAACTGGAGGCTGAGAGTATGAGTGGTTCAATTTCGCCCTCACATGACATCCCCAAGGCCCAAAACCCTAGTTTGCATAACTAGCAATCGAGGAGCAATTCCAAGTTGAGAAGTGAGATCTGGGGGCTGACACCTACCAAGTAGCAATTTACCAACCAACCAGAGCTCCATAGCTTGCGTCGGTGGTATGTCTCAACTCTCAACTCTCACGACTGACTCTCAACGAAACAACTAGCTAGTAGTAGTGGTGGAGTGGCAAATTTGGTGGTTATTTATTTGGATTAGGTTAAAATTACGAAATAACATAAACAGAAGGATTTGCAGATGGAAGGGAATTCGGGGGGCGTAGGAGGCTGTGCAGCGGCAGTAGGCGGCGGGAACGACGTCGAGCTCCTGTGTAAGACGCTGCAGGTTGAGCACAAGCTTTTCTACTTCGATCTCAAAGAGAACCCTCGAGGCCGCTATCTTAAAATTTCCGAGAAGACGTCGGCCACCAGGTCCACCATCATCGTTCCCTTCTCCGGCATCTCTTGGTTTCTCGACCTCTTCAATTACTATGTCAATTCCGATGACCAGGAAGTCTTCAGCAAGGAATTGCAGCTCGACACCAAGGCAAGTTCCCTCCCTCCCTCATGCTTTCTTCTTCTTTATTTTCTTTTTCTGGCTGACCTTAATTTCTCCTCCTCAGGTCTTCTACTTTGACATAGGCGAAAATCGCAGGGGCCGCTTCTTGAAGGTCCCTTTATCACTTTATCCCTTTCCTTTTTTTTTTTTTTTGTTTAATATTTTAATATTTTTTTTTAATTTTAAATATATTCTATCGTCTGTTTCAAAATCTTACAGGCATCCCATCCCATCAAATTTTCTTGCTAATTTCCAACCACATCCTTGAATACTCAGACTCTACTTACTTAGGATCAATTTTTGGTGTTTTACTTACTTGCATCTGCCGGCCTGTGCATAATGACATTTGACTAAGCACTAGGCACACATCAATTTAGCCTTGCATCTGCGGTTGCCTCATCACCTTGACCTGGCCCTGAATTCAGGATTTTTTTTTTCCTAATTAAAGATTTGTATGCAAACAATTGCGTTTCCATCTGTATGCATATGTTTATGGGTGTTTACATATGTTCTGGATTACATGGTATTGATATGTAGATCCTTAATCCTTGTTTTGCGGAAACTGTCGATAAATTAAGCACACAAAGCTAAGCAGATGAATAGTCAAGGACTATTTTAATTTCACAATGAATTGTTTTAGAACCCTTTTTCTTCAAGGGTTGTGCTATCCGCACACCCATTTTTACATCCCACACACACCTTGTTAATTTATGTTCTTTTGGTCTTCTTCAATTCATTCGATCGGAGGTGTGTTGATAGCACCACCCCTTCTTCAAACTCTATGCAAGACCAAGAGCCTGATAATATAAGGAGTTCCCTAAAGTGCCTCAACAGCTGGTTTCTTTAGTTGGAGGACAAAAGAGATGAGTTCATAGAAAACTGTTGAAATTTATAGGGATAGGATTTGATATCTAAACTGAAGAAGCACACAAACCTATGCTGATGATTAGTCAATGGATATGATTTCATAGTGAATTGCTTTAGAATTCTGTTTTTCTTCACATTGTATGCAAGCTCAAGAGCCTGATTCTATGAAGAGTCCCCTAAATGCCTCAGAAGTTGGCTTCTTTAGTTGGGGGACAAAAGAGATGTATAGCTTGTTGTAAATACTCAAGCTATACTTTTTCCTCCTCTCTCATGGATAATGAGGATGATTTTTCTAGTTTAATGTTGCTTTCAAAAATTTCTCTCACGAAATGTTTCGAATTCCTAAGTTTCGAAAGTGTATCCCTGATATTTCATATTGAAGTCACCACCACCACCACCACCACCACCACCAACAAATTCATAAATATTTTTTCCTCCTCTCTCATGGATGATGAGGATGATTTTTCTAGTTTAACAGTTCTCTTGAAATTTTCTCTCACTAAATGTTTCTAATTCCTAAGTTTTGAAAGTGTATCCCTGAAATTTCATATTGAAGTAGTTTTAGCATGTACTTCTTTTTGAGCATTTTCTCCACCACCACCAAATTCATAAATCTTTTTTCCTCCTCTCACATGGATAATGAGGATGATTTTTCTAGTTTAATGTTGCTTTTGAAATTTTCTCTCACTAAATGTTTCTAATTCCTAAGTTTTGAAAGTGTATCCCTGAAATTTCATATTGAAGTGGTTCATCTACTTCTTTTTGAGCATTTTCTCTTAAAGATTCCAACACACTTGGGGTAATGGTCACTTGTTAAGTCAAGGTTTGGATGGAGGATGATGTAGTTGGTGAATGTATGGGTCCTTCAAATAACTCTGATGGTTTTGTGAGGTAAGAAGAATTAAAAGGATATTTGAGATAACGGTAGAGATGGAGATTGTTTAACATTTTGGGAATCGTTTCATGTGAAGCGTAGTTGACTAACCATTGGAGGTAGTGATGTCACATGCAGACATTTTATGTGTGTTGTCTATGTTTCCCGAGTGTCTTTAATTGATTTTTGAGTCACCCTTGTACTTATACGTACTTTGTTTATATCTCATTATTTTTTATAAAACTATCCTTTCTTTATTTCTATTGAGGAATATCTTTAGTCTTGTGGGTTTTTATTCACCTGCCTCTGACCAATGGCAGATGACACGCCCTTGCTTTTTATGACATATGATAGCATAATAGTGTATCAAGGGTAAGGTTGAAAATTTGGATATAGATGGAAAGATCGGTAGAAATACAAGTAAAAGTTGCCTAAAAATGGCTATTTTATTAAATTCATGGAAATTCTGAAGGGAGCTTTAGGAAATCTCAATTTTATGTCCAAAAGGAAAATACTTAGATGTTTCTAAAAATAAACATTAATCCACATTTATCCCAAATCATTACAATTTCAGACCATTTATATGTTTAATATAGAACTTGAGAAACCAAAACTTGAAATTCCTAGATCATTGGAATGAGTAATTCGTAATTCTTCTAGCTTTTCTTTTCACTTTCTCCACTTTTCATTTTCTCATAACATAAGCCATTTAGTTTTTTTTGTCTAAAGCAGGTAGGATGTTTGGTTTTCCAATCTGCCCAAAGACATGGTTAGGGCTAGCGTTGTGAAAAACCATTGTCCACCTTCATTTTACCTCCTCTGTGTTTGCATTTTCTAAGAAGAAAGGGAAGTTTCAGGAACCCAACCAAGTGCTTTTCCTGTGATTGATGGTCGTGACTTGTGAGTTCATGTCCTGTGGAGATGAAGCTAAACTCAGTAAACTAGCTTTATTTCAGATATATACATCCTACGTACGTTCAACTTATTGGGGATTTGCTAGAAAATTCACCTTTATCTTGGAAATTTTATCATATTGATATGGTTTTATGTGTAATTCATCAACACCGTACTCCTAGGAAGAAATCAAATGACCCCCTTATTTCCATATTGGTACTCTATAAATTTTAAATGCCATCAATATCTTAAACCAACTTCCAGATTTTTGTGTCACTGCTCAAATCTTATTACGACCAAGGTAAAAGTTATTTGTGCCTGACACAACTGTTGAACAGTCGAAGAACTATTAGTATAGAAATCTCTCCCTTCTACTCTTCAGTAGCTCATGTCCACTGTTGGGCGAGCAGCTTGTGAATGATTTGAATATTTATGTAGGCTCGATATAACATGGAGCCCTACATTACTTACTAAATGGTATTTGTTTCTCATATTAATTGATGTCAAGTAATTTAAGGGGAAAGATTCTATGCTTAAGTCGGTGGATGAAAATCTGACATCAATAGGAAACATACCATTTGCTTAAGATCTCCAACTCGTTGACATTCTAATTGTTGGATTTTTATTTTTATTTTCCCCAACAACTTAGAGCATAGTATAATGCTAACATCCTATTATGGCACTTGGCGTCAAATGCTTAAAACATTGTTGTGTATGTACACACCTTCACATAGAGAGATATCTAATATAACAAAGGCGTTACTCAACTGTTATATTAGATGCGGATGGATGAGATCTCAACCATAGGGAATCTCAGTCGTCCATATATGATTTTTGGTTAAAAATATTCTCTTTTCTAAGGTATTAGAAAATAACTGTACATATAAGTTTCATTATGTGCTCAAGCATGCATTCATGTATTATATAGCATGGTACTTCTTCATTTTCATTTTGGGTATCAATGAACGATGAATGCAACACGTGTATTCTTGTCTATCCTGATTTGCAAATTGCCACAGGAACTTATCTATGTTTGAAGACCTTCTTAGATCCCAGTTGCATAAATTTTATTTCTACTTATCCTAATTAGGTTAAGTTATTCATTTTGAGTTGTTTGTTTTGCCCCTCTTGAAGACCATCTGAATCTAGTGCTTGTTCTTGTATTCATCGTATCAATACTTTAAACTGTTGTTCAAATTTATAACCAGATGCTTTAAGATGTGGTATCCAAAATAATTTAATGAATTTTCTATTTAACCTTTCGGATATGGAAGCAAAGTGGTTCCTGAGTTGGAGAGGCATACTACAATCAAATGTCAAGTGAGAAACCAGTTACTGGCTTGCTCCATACTGAGTAAAATTTAAATTTTCACTATCAGCTGTCAAAGGTTAAACTCTTGTAAAGAACTTTTAACAAAAGATTACGGCCCTTTCAGACAAACCATTTCACATTCTCCAAAGTTACGAACCTTGTGTACTGACCTTTGGGAGTGTTTGTCTTCTTTGCTTCTTGTGTTTCTGAAAAATTAATTGTTAAAGACCACTTTGTGTCTGGGAGAAAAGAAAAAGAACAATCACAAGCATAGATTTCCTTTGGTACAGGTAGAACTCTTACTTAACTCAGACCTCTCTTTAGTCCCCATTCAAAACGCGATGATGTGGTAGTTTACCAAGTCAGACTTAAATGTGTGTACTGACGAGAGATTTCTCTGTACAAGAGTTCTGAGTTTGATGCTCCTTCCGTTGCAACACATTTCAACATCTACTCTTATTCCACCCCCAACTTTCTATTCTTTGATAATTTAATATCTCACATATTTCCACTTACATTACATGAATTTACCACCTTATCATGCTTTCCAATGTTGGATTGAAATAGTAACAAAGAATGTGCACTCACCTTAACCCCTAAAATGTTACAACCTTGATTTAACTTCTTAAATTTGGGGCTACTGGATTACGCTGAAATGTTTAGGTGCTCACTAGCCCCTATTCTTAGGCATCAATTGACCGCCATCATTAAACAATGATGGTTCTAGGTTTAACTCCATAGTTTGGACATGGAGCTCTGGTTTCTTTCCCCTGCCCTGACTTTTTAGTTATAGGAATCTTTAATATGGTTGACATTAGGGTGTCAGACCTCACCATTGATGACAGCCCCTGAAGATGTGGGTCTTTTATGGCCTACGGTAACTTTTATTTGTCAAGCAACGACCTTTGAAGCTATCTTGTGTTATTTTTTTTTATTATTGTCTTTTCACTAGTTGTAACCATTTGAAATAGAAGACAATTCCAGGGCTAGCGTTAGTTTTGTTGTTGTCTTTGCGTGAGTTGTAACCATTTTGAGGAGATGGCAATTCCAGGGCTAGACTCCGCATTCTTGTTCACCTTTTACTGCTCTGATGATGTGTTTGGTGCAGGTTTCTGAAGCTTCTGTTAGTAGAAATCGCAGTACTATTATTGTTCCTGCAGGAAGCACCCGAGATGAAGGGTGGGCAGCATTTAGAAACATTTTGGCGGAGATCAATGAAGCATCAAGGCTTTTTATACTGCCAAATCAGGTGTCCTTGTTTTTCATACATGAACTCCTTCCTGCTTTCTAGGTAATCTAAGTTTCTCTTTTGGGAGTGACTCACAAGTCTTGTGAATTTCCACCTGGTTGTTTCCATGCCAAAGCAGCAAAGTTCTGAACCTTCAGAGCGTCTTGTTGGGCTTTCAGATGACGTAGGCGCTGGTTTCATATCTGGCCACAGTAGTCAAACTGCTCCAACTTCTGAACTGAATGACAGATCCGCTGAGTTGCCGGCACAAGATGAAATTGGTAACATGGGGATATCTAAAGTGATCAGAGCTGATCAAAAGAGATTCTTCTTTGATCTTGGGAATAATAACAGGGGTCACTTCCTAAGAATATCCGAGGTATGCTTCAGGAAGTGAAAGAATGTTTTCTTTGAGACCCTAGAAGGATTTGCTTGTTCGTTTTACCTTTTTAATTTTAGGTTTCTGACAGTAAATGAAGTCATAATATCTTTAGAATTCTGTTAAATTTACAGGTTGCAGGTTCTGATCGGTCCTCCATAATTCTTCCGCTGTCAGGGCTCAAGCAGTTCTATGAAATAGTAGGTCACTTTGTGGAGATAACCAAAGACCGAATTGAAGGAATGACAGGTGCAAATGTTCGGACAGTGGATTCCCCCCAGAGATGAATCCCTCCCCTCGGGTTTGGTGATTAAACCAATAATTCCAGTATATCAAGATTGCTTTAGAGGTACAAGTAGGTGTTTGATTAGGGGTGGGATTCTCCTTACAGTTGTGTTTCTGTTATTTTCTTCTCTTCTTCTGTTCACTCATTCAAGTCTGAAATAATATCCGTTTTTCTGTTTGCTGAACATACAATTCGGAGATTATTGCCAAGCTTAATTTAAACAATCAATAACACAAAAAACAGACAAGATACTTGTAACTTGAGTTTGATAGTGTGTCAACCTTTCAGATTAATAGTAATGACCATTCCAGCTCTGCTTTATTTTGTTCAGTAGCACAAATGCATCTACTTTATTTGTTTTGAGTACTATAGCTTGTGGTGCAGGTTTTCGCTTGTTTTAGTTGTAACCTTGTGGTTGGTGATGCTACCTTTGAATGTTAAAATTTACGACGATGGTAAAAACTTGGTTTTGAGGAGGGCTATACTAGTCGTCACTCTGCTGGCAGATTGTAGAGATGATTTAGCTTGCGCAAATTTTATATCTACACTGCTAGTGCTGCACATTATATCTACACTGCTTGTGCTGCACATTATATCTACACTGCTAGTGCTGCTTATATTTATTTAGTTATTCTTCATTTCCCAAGTAAATTTTATGCGAGGCATCATGCATGCACTTTTGCCTTACAGATTGACCTATTATTTCATGGAACTGCTTGAAATGAAACAGAGCTAGCCTAAGACATCGTAGTCACTAGTTAGTGAATAAACCCCGTAGGCCCTCCATTTAACATCTTTACAGAAATGGCCTTATTAAGTATCTACCTACCAATCATTGTAAAATTTGAGTTCATGTAAAATATCCTTAAAAACGACTTGCCAATTTATTTAAAATACCCTCGGCAAATACCTACCCATCACTGTAAACCCACTGTTAACGATAATGGTGTTGGAGATGCGGATGTATTGGAAATTGCGACGGCTTTCGACGATTTAGACCTTTTTTATTTATTTATTTATTTATATTTTTTTGTGTGAAACTGTTATTAGCACTAAACAAATCTTATTCTACACTTTTCACGAGTGTATTTTTCCATAGCAATTCCCTTTTTTTTTTTTTTTTTTTTTTTCCTTCTTTTTAGCTAAAATGGTCTATATGAGGTTGGTATAACTCTTCACTTTGGTCTTGAGATTTGAAATTGATAAAAGTGGTTCCTGAGTCCACTATCAATCATTTTGGTCATTTTGAAAATTTTTGTTAAATTAGGACCAACAACAATAACAACAAAGCCTTTTCCCACTAAGTGTGATCGGCTGTATGAATCTTAGAACGCCATTACGCTCCATTTTGTCTATGCCAAGTTTTTTGTTAGATCCAAGTACTCTAAGTCTTTTCTTATAGTCTCTTCCAAAGTTTTTTTAGGTCTTCCTCTACCCCTTTGGCCTTGAACCTCTGTCTCGTAATCGCATCTTCTAACCGGAGCGTTAATAGGTATTCGTTTCACATGTCCAAACCACCGTAATTGATTTTCTCTCATATTTCCCTCAATTTCAGCTACTTCAACTTTACCTCGGGTATCTTCATTCCTAATCTTATCATTTCTCGTGTGCCCACACATCCAACGAAGCATTCTCATTTCTGCTGCACTCATTTTATGTATGTGTTGATACTTCATCGCCCAACATTTCGTACTACAAAGCATTGTTGGCCTTATTACCGTCCTATAAAAATTTCCTTTGAGCTTTAGTGGCATATGACGACCGCACAACACACTCAATGCACTCTTCCACTTCATCCATTCATCTTGTATTCAATAGTTGAGGTCTCCATCCAACTTTCTGTTCTTTTGCAAGATATATCCTAAGTAGCGAAAGCGGTCGCTCTTTGGTACTTCTTGATCTCCAATTCTCACCCCTAACTCATTTGAGATTCCTTTCGCACTGAACTTGCAATCCATACTCTCTGTCTTTGACCGACTTAGGTGAAGATCTTTAGATTTTAACACTTCTCTCTAAAGGTTAAGCTTCACATTTACTCCTTCTTGAATTTCATCTATCAACACTATATCATTTGCAAAAAGCACACACCAAGGAATATCAACTTGAATATGTCCTGTTAACTCATCCATTACCAATGCAAAAAGGTAAGGACTTAAAGATGAGCCTTAATGTAACCCTACAGTTATGGGGAAGCTTTTGGTTTGTTCTTCATGAGTTTTTCGGTAGTCCTTGCTCCATCATACGTATCTTTTATAGCTTGGATAGATGCTACTTATATTTATTTCTTCTCTAAAATCCTCCAACCAATGTCTCTTGGGACCCTATTATACGCTTTTTCCAAATCTATAAAGACCATGTGCAAATCTTTTTTCATATCTTTATATCTTTCCATTGATCTTGGTAAGAGATAGATTGCCTCTATGGTTGAGTGCCCTGACATGAACCCGAATTGGTTGTCTGAGACCTATGTCTCTTGCCTCAATCTATGCTCAATTACTTTCTCCCAGAGCTTCATTGTATGACTCATTAACTTAATACCGCTATAGTTTATGCAATTTTGTACGTCGCCCTTATTTTTGTAGATAGGCACCAAAGTGCTCTTTCACCACTCATTTGGCATCTTCTTAGTTTTCAAAATCTTATTGAAAAGGTTTGTGAGCCATGCTATACCCGTCTCTCCCAAGACTTTCCACACTTTGATCAATATATCATCTGGGCCCATTGCTTTTCTATGTTGCATCTTTTCCAAAGTTACAACCACTTCTTCCTTCCTAATTCGGCGGTAGAAGGAATAGTTTCTACACTCTTCTGAGTTACTCAACTCCCCCAAAGAAGTACTCTTTTCATGTATTTCATTGAAAAGATTATAAAAATAACCTCTCCATCTGTATTTGACTACGTTTTCTATAGCAAGAACCTTTCCATTCTCATCCTTGATGCATCTTACTTGGTTCAGGTCTATTGTTTTCTTTTCCCTTGCTCTACCTAGTTTATAGATATTCAATTCTCCTTATTTGGTATCTAGTTGCTTATACATATCGTAAAAAGCTGTTAGCTTCGCTTCTCTCACAACTTTCTTTGCCTTCTTCTTTGTTATTCTATAGCTTTCACCATGTTTGTCGGTTTTATCCTTGTATAAAGGTTTACAACATTCCTTCTTAGTCTTAACTTTGTCTGTACCTCATCTTTCCACCACCAAGATTCCTTTTGGTGTGGAGCAAAACCCTTGGACTCTCCTAGAACCCTTTTTGCTACTTTTGGATACAACTAGCCATGGAACCCCACATTTGGCTAGCTTACCCCTTTGTATCCCAAACGTATTGGATGATTACTTTCTCTTTGAAAATGATTTGTTTTCTCCTTTTAGATTCCACCATCTAATCCTTGGGCACTTTAAGATCTTGTTCTTTTTTCTCTCTCTTTTGATATGTACATCCATCACCAAAAGCGATGTTGATTAGCCAAGCTATCGTCCGGTATAACTTTGCAATCCTTACAAGTTATACGATTCCATTTCCTTATTAGAAGAAAATCTATTTGTGTTTTTGAAGACCTACTTTTGTAGGTGATCACATGTTCTTCTCTCTTCTTAAAGAAGGTGTTGGCTAAGAAGAGATCACATGCCATTGCAAAATTCAAGATGGCTTCCCCATCCTCATTTCCCTCCCCAAAATCATGGCCACCATGAAAACCTCCATAGTTGCCTATCTCCTTGCCTACACGTCCATTTAAATCTCATTCTATAAATGCTTTTTCAGTCTGAGCGATTCCTTGCACTAAGTCTCCAAGGTCTTCCCAAAATTTCTTCTTCAAACTTGTATCCAACCTTACTTGAGGTGGGTATGCACTAATCACATTGATGAGTTCTTGTCCTATTGCAATCTTAAGTGCCATAATTCTATTTCCTACCCTCTTGACATCTACAACATCTTGTGTCAGGGTCTTATTCATGATCATGCCAACACTATTTCTCGTTCTATTTGTGCCCGAATACCAAACTTTAAAACCTGAGTTTTCGAGATCCTTTGTCTTAAGATCAACCCACTTAGTTTCTTGGAGGCACATAATACTTATCCTTCTCTTTACCATTACTTCCACTACTTCCATAGATTTTCCCATTAAGGTTCCTATATTCCACGTTCCTAAATGCATTCTACTCTCTTGACCTCTACCCTCATGTCCTAGCTTCTTCACCCTCCCCCGTCTAATAAGGTCAAAGTACTTCTTTCGTGTACCCTGTGTAAAGTTGATGGTAGCATATGCTTCCAAACAACTTTGAGTGGAGTTGTTAAAAAAGAAGTTTCTATGGCCCCCTTGCTCATTTAATATTGCATCTAGGCATCGATGGAGATATAGCGACCCATGCTCACTTATCACTATGCTTGGGCCACATAACGCGCCACTTATGGGTGACTGTCTAGCTTTAGCACAATTTCGTTTATGATTCATTATCATAAGGATTTGACGTAAGATAAAAGTGCCAGTTGCCGACTACCTAACACCCTCCCCCTCCTCCTTTATCTGGGTTTGAGACCGATAAAATAAGATAAACTTACACAAGCGGAATTTGTTAAATTAGGACCAAAATGACAAACATACCCTTTACTTGATATACAATGAGTCAAAATGATTTCACAAAAATTGATGGTATTTTGATCATTTTATCCTTTTTTAAGGGATATTTTTCACGGAATGACCATAATGATTGATGACAAACTCAGAGACCACTTTTATCAATTTCAAATTTCAGGGACCAAAGTGAAGAGTGATGTCAATCTCAAAGACCATTTTAGGTGAAAGGTTTTTTTTTATTTTTTTTATTTTTTTTTTACAATTACGATTCTTATCATGGATCGTGGACACAAACATTATTGTCCAATATTATTTTTTTTTTGTTGAACTGGAAAATATCATTAACCATGCCCGCAACCAAAGGGTAACAGAAAGCCATGGTGGCTAACATCAGTAAACAAGAAGTAGAAACAAGGGACAAAAAACAAGACACAGAACATCACCATGTCACCCTTAATCCTACCTAAACAAAAACTAAAACAGAGGGCAAGGGAGCCCATCTTTGTTAAGAATATTTACAAATGAAGATGAAGGTCTTCTAACCCAGACAAAGTTGCACAACTCCGCACCAGCATGCGACGCAATAAAATCCTCAGCTTCATTGGTTACCCGAGGCACCCAAGACCAGGCACAGGAAAAGAACGCGTTCCTTTCTATACTGATTTCACACAAAACCGAAAAAACATGCCATGAGCCTTCCTAGATACAACCATTCAACCACGTAATAATCGCCTTAGAATCTGATTTAACCATAATGCAAGAGTAACCCCGCTGCCAAGCCATTACGCATCCTTCTAAGATTCCCCGAGCTTCCACCATAAGGGCAGAAGAGGCACAGATCCTCATTCTCCTCACCATTAAGCAGCGAGACCCATAATCCTTTATAACAATCCTAATATGGCAGCCCTCATCAACCCTATTCCAATTAGCATCTACATTTACCTTGATGACCCCAAGTGAGGGAGGGGTCCAAACTCGAACATCATTCCTCTCTGAAACCCGTAGAGCCCGCTCCCTTGAATGAGCTTCCAGGAAAGTAGAGCTAGCATTCTTAATGGCCTACACAGTATGAGTTGGGGATGAGATTCTCGAGTTACAGACTCCATTACACCTAGCTTTCCATATAGACTAACACGAGAATGCAATATTTGACTTTGTTTTCATCCGCTCCACCACTCCTCCAGGCAAACTGCACCAAACAGAATTAAGCCAAGAATGTAGGGTAGTCACCTCACTTTTCTCCACCCTAAACCCCAACGCTCCACCAAACCACACCTGATCCACCCAAGGGCAAATAATCAAAACATGCTCAATCGATTCCTCCTGATCACCACAGAAGAGACTGATAGGAAAAAGCGCACACCGCCGTCGAAATAAATTTTGATTAGCAACTGTTGCTACCATCAGAGCTTGCCACATGAAGTTCTTAACTTTAGGATGAGCCATAACATTCCAGATGTATTTCCATACCCTTGAGTCAATGGACATTGATGAAAATGAGCGATGGCTTTGGGCCCTCCAGTTTGCTGTATAGATTCAATGGTAACCTGACTTCATGGTATATCTTCCCCATCTGTTAACAGGCTAGACTAGCTAGTCCACTCGTTCGACACATCCAATAGGAGTGTCAAAGATAGCCTGACGATCCTATGCCACCACATTTTGGATGATAGCCTCATGATTCCAACACTTGAAGATTGGCAAAATAAGGTCTGAGACACATTAATCAGGATGCACCGTGACTTCTGAGGCAGGAAATGGATGCCCCATAGTCACAGACGGGGTTCATCAATCAGACCAAATCCTCATTTGTTCACCACTCAAAATCTGCCAATGAGCTCCCTTAGCAAGGATATTCCTTCCTGCTAAAAGACTAGCCCACACCACGAAGCCCTCCCCCCTTCTGAGCCTCAAAGAAATAACAATCGAGAAAGCAACGCTATTTGATAACTTGGTCCCAAAGTGAGTCTGGAGAGTGAATGAGACGCCAACATTGCCTGGCTAGAAGTGCAAGGTTAAACTTCTTCAAATTACGGAAGACCATGCCCTCATCTTGCTTCGGCATCCCAAGTGTTTCCCTACTCACCTAATGAATTTTCCACTCCCCCACTTTTCGTTCCCACCAGAAATTGGCAATAGCAGCATCAATGTCATTGTAAATGTTGTCGGGGAAGCAAAAAATATTCATCGGATAGGTAGGTATTGCCTGCATGATAGCTTTTATGAACATCTCTCTACGGGCTTGGGAATAGAATCTTTGCTTCCAACCTTGAATATTTTCCATAACCTTATCTTTCACTAAGGTTAAAGCATCTTTTTTCAACCTTCCTTACATCATTGGAAGGCCTAAGTAATTCCCTGGGTCCATAACCTGAGGCATGCCCAGGATCTCAGCCAACTCATTTCGCAACCCTTCAGGAGCATTTGCCCGAAAAAAGATTAAAGATTTTTTGCATGCTTACCTCCTGACCAGAGGTCGTGCAATAGGCATTCAAAATGTAGCAATTAATCAGAAAATCCCGGAGGAAAATAAGCGTGTCATCCGCAAACAAGAGATGAGAAATAGTAAGCCGGTGCATGCTCAGCCGTATGCCTTCAAGGAACCTATTATGCACCACATCATGAATTAATCTCGACAAGACATCCATGACGACAAGGAAAAGGTAAAGAGAAATAGGGTCTCCCTGTCAGAGTCTGCGGAAGGGCTTGAAACGTTTCCCAGGTTGGCCATTCATTAGGACCGAAAACTCCACCGTGGAAACACTACCCATAACCATATTAATCCACCAACTATTAAAAATCATTCAAACTATCACCGCTTCCAAGAAGTCCCATTCAATTCTATGATAAGCTTTGTTCATGTCAATTTTCATAGCAAGCTCAAATTTTGTTTTTACCTTCCGAAGCTTAAGGAAATGGAACACTTCATAGGCCACTAGAATGTTATCTTGGATATGACGCCTTCCACAAAAGCGTTCTGGGCCGGGGAAATGATTGCAGGCAGCCACAACTTTAGTTTATTAGCTAATAGCTTAGAGAAAATTTATAGGAGTAGTTGCATAGGCTAATAGGTCTAAATTGGCCCACCGATGTCGGGTTTGTGATCTTTGGAATAAGCACAATGTGGGTAGAGTTTAACTTTTGAGGATTATGTCTCCCACCCGCAAAGTACTCCACCATCCCCATCACATCATATGCAATAATATCCCAGAACTCATGGTAAAATATCCTCTGAAATCCATCCGAGTCAGGTGCCCTTAAGCCACCTATCTGATACGCAGTATCATTCATTTCCTATATAGTAATTTGTCGACTGAGGTGAGAGTTGATCTCCTCTGAGATAAAAAGGGTGAATGCACTCAAGAACCTGACCCCACTCCTTTCGGCCCCTCGTCGTGAAGTGGTCTTGAACCACCCTATTAATACCCAATGTATCCTCCATCCAAAGCCCCTGCCCATCTTGGAGTTTCTCAATTCGATTAAATCTTCATCTTTGGACAGTGGTTTGATGGAAGAAACGCGAATTAGAATCCCTTTCCCTTAACCATTTGATCTGGGAACGTTGCTGCCAGAATGATTCATCATGCTCCTCCGTGGTGAGTGTTTCCTCACCGGGGTCTGTCTTTCTTTTCATCTTGTTGGCAGCTAAAGTATTTGTGCTCTTTTCTAGAAACAAAGTATATGTGCTAGTTCGATTTGGTTCTGATTGTGGTTTGGAAATATCCTATGTTGAGTTATCTTTATTACTGTCAACAACCCACTGTTGGGTATTAATGGAGAGTTATGAGGGTTTGTACTACAAATTAATCAATTGGATGATGTGGAGAGGAAAAGGGACAATAACCAAAGGGTTAGAATTTATTATAGAAGGTAAGAGATTTAATGTTAAGGAAAGAAGAAGGGTTCAGAGGTACTATTTGGCAAGAGTAGTGGGCATTTTGGCTTGTTTGTTGTGTGTGTAGGTGTTTTCTGAGTGAGTACAAAGGTTATTCTCATCTACTGGGTATGTACAAGAGTAAAACACAGAGCTGGACAAACTGCATTCGGGTCCCTTTATTTTGTAGATGTTGGGACTGGGAAATGGATCAGTCGGGATTGGATTTGCTAATGATGCGTTTGAAAGATTCATTAGAGATCTCGAGTATGAAACACGGTGTGAAGCTTGTTGGTACGACCCTAAATGATCAGCCTCTCAATAAGTGGTGGGGTTAGAAACATCCTTACAAGTGCTTGGAGGGAGTTTGGAAAAGTGAAGGTTAACTGGGTTAAAGATACTACCTTCGTCATTATCGTGAAGGATGAAGATGTAGCTAACCAGATCATTGGCCTGGTGCCGTAGGGTGTAATGAATAAAAACTTCTCGATCAAGAGGTGGCCTAACAACCTTGCATTTGAGGAAATTAAAATGGAGTTGGTACCATTTTGGATGCAAATTAGAAGGCTTCCCCTTAACATGTGCTCGTAGACAAATGCTAGGAGATTGTCAATGGAAATGGGTATGTTCATGGAGTTGGAGAATCTTGATTATGCTAGGGGTTTCCTAAGGGTCAAGGTTAAGGTCAATACAACGAAGCATCTGGTCACGGAATGCTGGTTGCCCAGGCGAGGAGATATCGGCTCATGGATTGACTTCAGTTACGAGCGGCTACAGGAATTTTGCTATAAGTGTGGAAGGATAAGGCACGTTAATACGGAGTGCTCATACCTACAAGCAAGGGGTGAAGCTATGGGGTATAAAGAATGGACCACAGCTAGGAGCCAAGGGAAGTTAAAGATGCTCGCCGGGGAAACCTAACTTTATCGGGTGCTCGTAGACAGGCAAACGAGGTACAACAAAGGTATAGGCAAATGCTACGAGGACTCCAAGAAGGTGATGAAGATGGAGCACGTGGGAGTGGTGCGTTTAAGGTGGAGATCTCTGACATAAGACATGATAGAGGTAAGGGGTACACAATCCAAGAATCTCAATGACTGAGCACCCTCTGCTGCGGTTCTGGCTCTTCACAGCAAGAAAAAGTCATAAAGGTTACTTTTGGTGGTATCATCCCAATAGGAGCTTAACAATTTCGGGTGGTAAGGGAAAGATACGTGGAAATATAGTTCTTACAACTGAGGCTTAATCATAGATCCAGGAGAGATGGGGTAATTTTAAAAGAGTTGGATGGAAGTGGACCAGTATCAGGACCCATGGCCCATATTAAAAACAAGATGGGGGAGTGGACTCAGGGATGGGTCATCCACCCCTATTACCTTAACCCAGGCCGAGATGGATATCCCACTACCTCTATTTTCGGGTACTGGAGGAGAAATGGAAACAGTGCAAAGGAGTCAAACTACAGTGGGCCTATAGTCTTTGAAAGATGGTTGTTTTTTCGAAGGGTTGGGCCTGAAGAAGAGTATTACGGATGTAGGGGACGACATGAGACACAAAGACTGGGAAAGAAGCCGTGAGTTAGGAAACCCTTGGAGACACGTGGGGGAAGGAAGAAAAACAGGTTTCATAGAATGCCTCTAAGAGAACAGTGCTCTGTATTAGAGAAAGCCATCCTAGCTAAGAATGATTTGCATGATGTTCGTGTTATGGAGGAAGACAACATTTGGGACTACTTGGATGAGGCTGCAAGGGTGGAAATAGAGGAGCTCAGGGCTAGAAGAGTGGGAAAGCAACCTCGGGGTGGTGGCGGCTGGCCTCAAACAGCTGCAAGATTGCCATGATCTACGTGGTCTTGGGTTTGACACTGTTCGGGCCCTAAATGGGCTGATAAGGAAGCATAGACCCTATGTGGTGTTCTTATAGGAAACAAAAATGTAATGCCACATATTGGATGGTATTCGAAGTGGTTAGGCTATAGCAGGGGGTATAACGTCCCCCCAGTTGGTTTGACGAGAAGGTTGAGCTTATGGTGGTACGAGTCAACCGAGGTGCAAATTCTTTTTACAGCAAAATACATAATTCATCTTGCGATATGGGAGGCAGAGGAGCGCGAATGGGTCCACGAGTCCTAGCTATATGGCACCCCGTATAAGCCAAAAAGAGAGAGTTATAGAGTTGGTTGTCATCTGTGTTAAATCCAATTGATGGGCCTTGGTTTTGTGAATGGGATATGAATGATATCTTGTAGGAATTTGAGAAGCAAAAGGGTTGTGATGATTTCCACACTAGGCCTTGGTTTCTTCATGAGTTTATGACGAATATAGAACTTCTTGACCTTAGGTTTTGTGGCTCAAAATTCATATGGAGAGGCACGAGAAACAATAGCCTTGTCCAATAGAGGCTCAATCATGGACTTGTGAATGGAAGTTGGCAGACCTGCTGGCCCTCGACCATGGTGACCCATGGCATTATGAGGGGCTCTGATCACTGTCCAATTACTGTCAACTCGGATCCCAGCCGAGAGAAAAGAAAAAAGGTATTCTGTTTTGAGGCTTTCTAGGATAAGGAAAAAGGTTACAGGGAGTTGGTGAGCTGAGTTGGTGTAGAAAGGGAGAAAGAAGTAAGAAGGATAAGGTGGAGAGATGGCTGCTGCACCAAACCTCATGTAAAGGGAAACTCATGAATTGGAATAGAAGTAGATTGAAGTGTGCTCAGGATAAGATTGTTGTCCTTATGTCCTGGTTGGGGAATCTCCAAAAGGATTGGGAGTTGAACGTTGAGGAAATTAGAATCCAATATTATTTAGTTTAAATATGGTCAAGCTAGCTTATGAATATTCCTTGGATTAATAGCTAATATGAAATTTGATTTAAATTTGATTAAGGGTATCCACCAAAAAGTTAATTAATTTGAAATATAGATTCTTGGAATCCATATTGTTATAAATAAGCAAAAGTTAAAGAGATAACTTTTGCTAAGGACATGAGCGAAGCAAGTGCAAAATATCACACTATAACTATAACACAAAAGTATTGTAGAGGAGGTGAGAGATGCTAATATTATTTTTCTTGCTTTCTTTCTTTTCGCAGTGTACATTTAGATAGCACACAGAGAGTTCTATTTATAGAGTAACTCCTGTAACTACAACCATCCAAATACAATGATGATACTTTTGAAAGTATTAAACACTATTCCTAAGTCTTTATTCATTTGAGTGGGAATTCACCCACTAATTCTACAACACTCCCCCTTAGATGCCCACATATCAACATCAGTTGCCTCGTTAAAACCTTGCTCGGAAAAATCCAGTGGGAAAAAACCATAGTGAAGGAAAAAGAATACAACTTTACTTGGATTGTTGATAGAGTGTTAAGCATGCTTATGTTGCCTCGTTAAAACCTTGATAGGAAAAACCCAGTGGGAAAAATCCTAGTTGAAGGAAAAAAGTACAACATGCAATTATCATGGATGCTCCCCCTGATATGTATCTCCCTTTGATTCCGCATTCTTCAAATTTAGTTGATTGGTAAGTCGACGTAATCCGATACTCTGCACTAGCTTCTGAAATGTGCACTTTGGTAGAGATTTGGTGAACATATTTGCTAGATTTTCATTGGAATGAATTTGTCCAACTTTAATAACTTTAACCTTCTAAAGCTTATGCGCATTGAAAAACTTTGGTGAACATATTTACATTATCTTCATGGATGATAGTTGGAGTGTCTGTCTTTGAAGTTAGACCACATGAATTCTGGATATGATGGATCACTGATCTTAACCAAAAACATTCATGACTTGCTTCATGTAAAGCAAGTATTTCCAAGTGATTGGAGGATGCAGCAAGTAGTGTTTGCTTTGTTGAGCGCCATGAGATCGTTGTATCTCCATTAGTGAACACATATCCAGCTTGTGAGCGGGCTTTATGCATATCAGAGAGGAAACCAGCATCTGCATATCCAGCAAGGATCTGGTCATTTGCGGATTTTTCTAAATAGAAGAGACCCATGTCTGTTGTCCTATGAAGGTATCGCAAAATATCTTCGATTCATTACCAATGACAAATTGTTGAAGTAGGGCTATACTTTGCTTGCAAGTTAACTGAAAAAGCTATATCTGGTCTAGTACATTGTGCTAAATACAATAAAGCAACACTCAGATATGATACTTCTGGACCAAAGACCATTTCATCGTCTTCTTTTGGACGGAATGAGTCTTTCTTAATGTCCAAAGAGCGAACGACCATTGGTGTGTTAAGTGGATAAGCCTTGTCCATGCCAAATTGCTTAAGGATTTTTTCAATATAAGCTGATTAGTGGACCAAAATTCCACCAGCACAATGCTCAATCTGCAGGCCAAGACAATATTTTCCCAAGGTCTTTCATTTCAAATTCGCTTTTTAGATATTCAGCAGTTTTATTGAGCTTTTCAGAAGTTTCAACTAGGTTCATATCATCGACATATATTGCCGCAATAGCAAATCCAGAATTGAATTTCTTAATGAACACACAAGAGCAAATGACATTGTTGATATATCCTTTTTTGATCAAATACTCACTGAGACGATTATACCACATTCGTCCAGAATGTTTCAGCCCATACAATGATCGCCTTAATTTGATTGAGAGCATACCTCATGGTTTGTTAGCTATTTCAGGTAACTTAAGTCTTTCCGGGACCTTCATATATATATATATATATGTCAGTATCTAATTCTCCATATAGATACACAGTGATGACATTCATAAGTCGCATGTCAAGTTTTTCTGAAACCACTAAACTTATTAAGTAACGGAACGTAATTGCGTCCATTACAGGAAAGTATGTCTCCTCATAATCAATTCCAGGTCTTTGTGAAAAACATTGTGCAACGAGTCATGCTTTATTTCTTGCAATTTCATTTTTCTCATTGCACTTTCTTGTGAATACCTATTTGTAACCATGGGATCTACATCAGGCGAAGTTTGGATTACCGCTCCAAAAACACTTCGCCTTTCTAAGGAATTTAATTCTGCCTGGATTGCATCTTTCCACTTAGGCCAATCTTGTCTCTGTTTGCATTCATCAACAGAGCAGGGCTCAATATCATCACTTAATATCATTTCAATCCCACAATTCATTAGTACATGCATAATTTATGGAGATTTCTTTACTTTCATGTACTTTTGTCTCTTTAGGGACATGTGTCTCATCAAGGACATTTTCTTTTTTGGAAGTACATAATCATGAATTGTGGATTTGTCATTCATTCTCTTTTCCTGAATGATTTCATTTGGATTCAGTTGTGCCTTCGTCTTTCTTTTTCGAGGGGCTGAATCTTTTGAACTTGGGGGTCTGCCACACTTCAGGCGGGCACCAGATGATTAATTCACTGCCATTTTATTTTGTCTAACATGGACATCAATTCTTGCAGGTGCATTTGCAGCTGGCATATGTGAGTTTGTGACTTTCATAGCATCATTAAATGCATATGTTATTTGATTGGCAATACTTTGATGTTGAACGATCATTTTCACTTCATTTTCAAATTGAGTGCTACGTGGATCAAAATGAGACAAGGTGGGTACAACCCATGTCAACTCTTGCAGTTCCTCTGGAATAGTCTTTTCTCCCCCTAACGACAGGAAGATTGTCTCATTAAAGTGACAATCAGCAAAACGAGCATATCACCTGTCAAGGGTTCCAAATATCTGATGATAGATGGTGAATCAAAACCCACATAAATTCTCAGTCTACGCTGAGGTCCCATGTTAGTGCGTTGTGGTGGTGCAATAGGCACATAAACAACATAATTAAAAACTCGTAAATGTGAAATATTTGGCTGATGCCCAAACACGAGTTGTATTTAAGAGTATTGGTGGTTGGCTATAGGTCTCAATCGAACTAATGATGCAGCATGTAAAATGGCATGTCCCTATGCAGAAACTGGTAATTTTGTTTTCATAATTAGAGTGCGAGCTATTAACTGAAGCCGCTTGATCAATGCTTTTGCAAAACCATTTTGAGTATGGACATAAGGAACATAGTGTTCAACATTAATGCCTAATGTCATGCAATAATCATCAAAGGTTTGGGACATAAATTCACCAGCGTTATCAAGTCTGATTGACTTAATGGGGGTAATATAGGGATTGTAGTCACAACTTAATTATCTGAGTAAGAAGTCTTGCAAAAGCTACATTTCGAGTAGACAAGAGACAAACATGTGACCATCGGGTAGATGCATCAACCAAAGCCATAAAATATCGAAATGGTCCATAAGTTGGTTGAATAGGCCCATAAATATCCCCTTGAATTCTTTGCAAAATGATGGGGATTCAGCATTAACCTTTAGTTGTGATGGTTTAATTACCAACTTCCTTTGAGAAAAAGCTTTGCAAGGGTTATCATTTGAGATAGCAATGTGTCTGCTTAATAATGGATGTCCGTTAAAGTTGGTAATGATCCTACGCTTCATGGTGGATCTTGGATGACCCAGCTGGTCATGCCAAAGCATGTAAATATTTGAATCAATGAACTTTTGGTTCATGACATATGTGATTCAACTATCTTTATGTATGTATAATATAATCCACTAGTCAAACTACGCAACTTCTCCAATATACACTTCTGGATATTATTGGAGTTAAAGCATAGATGCTCCACATTTTCTGCACTTTTCGTTTCACTGTGGTATCTATTTGAACATATGTCTTTAAAACTCAACAAATTTCGAGTAGATAGAGTAGCATACAACGCATTTTGTATTGACAATATTGTTCCATTTGGTGACATAATTTGGGCTTTCCCTGAGCCTTAAATTACATCTGATTGGCCTGATATTGTTGTTACCCTTACTTTTATAAGTATCGAGCTTGAGAAATACTTTCGATCTTGAAGTATTGTATGCATAGTTGCACTATCTGCAAGACAAAAATCTCATTCATTTCTCATGTTTTGAGAATAACCACATTTTTTATCCATGCTTTCTGAGTAAATGGAATCACGGTTAATAACAACTTATAACAGGAAATTTAAATGCCACTTTTATTTAATTGAAATGCGAGTTTTAAACTACAAGTTCAAAATAATAAAAATACATCAAACATAAATGATTCAGTTGGACCGATACACTTCATTCCCTCTTTCCACAATAAAGTCTGAGGCATCTAGGTGGGTTGTGTTCAATTGCCCTGATAAGTTGAGCACTGGATCAGGTATATCCATTGGTCTAGCCTGGTCGAGGAAATTAGTCTCGACACCCTTCTCTTTGAGGGAGGCTTGATATATATCCACCAGATATTTTGGGGTACGACAGGTACCCGCTCAATGCCCATTGCCACCACACCTATGGCAAGCTCCTTTAGAGTTTCTAAGAGCATTGTTCACATGAGCTTTGCCTTTGTGGTGATTTACATTTTTAAAGCTCGGGCCTGAATTTTGCCTTAGAACCTTAGAACCTGGTTATGAAACTAGACACCATGAATATTGCCTTTCCCGTTCCACCGACCTCGCTTGTGGCCACATCCTCGTTTATGATTATTGCCACCAGATTATGTGGCGTTCATTTCGAGGGAAGTAGCATTCACTTCTTGGAATGGTGCAAATCCAGTAGGTCGGGACTGATGATTTTTTATTAGGCGCTCATTATTTTGTTCGGCTGCCAGAAGCACATATATCAGTTGGTTGTATTCAGTGAAGCGTCGCTCTCTATACTACTGCTGCAGGAGAACATTGGAGGCATGAAAGGTGCTGAAAGTCTTTTTCCACATATCCTCCTCAGTGATGGTTTCCCCGCAGAGCTTCATCTGGGAGCTACTTCTGAACATCGCAGAATTGTACTCAGCCACTGACTTGAAATCTTGGATCCTTAGGTGAGTCCACTCATAATGAGCCTTTGGAAGAATCACCCTTTTTTAGTGATTGTATCTGTTTCTCAATGCTTTCCAGAGAGCTAACGGATCTTCAATCGTTAAGTACTTGCTCTTTAGTCCTTCATCAAGGTGGCAATAGATAAAGATCATGGCCTTCGCCCAATCTTGAGAGGATGCACTGTTTTCTTCCCTAATTGGTTTCTCCAAGATTCCCTGCATCTAAATGGATCTTGGTATCCACTACCCAGGTAAGGTAGTTATTCCTAGTAATGTCCAGGGCAACAAAATCAAGCTTTGCCAAGTTCGCCATTTTCTTTTCTGAAAGAAAGATGAGATGTGTAAGAACTTGTAATAATATGTATTCCTGGAGGAATATAGTGTTAGAACTTTTGGTTCTTACAAATTTTTCATTTTTGATCTTCAGACCAAAATGATAAGCACTTGAAACTTCAGGCTCGAGATTTACATAATTAATGAGAAGGGTGATTGTACCGCACCATTCTTATCGAAACAAGCGTAGGATGAGCGATTATTCCGCACCACTTAAAACAGCAGGAAAATTTAAATATGCATAGTAGTTTAAAAATGCAAAGTAAGATAGACAATTATACCGCACCATCTAAAATTGCAATAAAATTTAAATTTGCAGCTCAAGATAGGCGATTGTACCGCACCATCTTTGATCGCAGTGACATTGAATTTGTAGTTCAAGATGGGTGAGTGTACCGCATCATCTTTGATTACAGTAAAATTAACATAAATAAATACTGGGTTAGTAATCAGGAACTACACCAAACAAGAAATCAAAGATATAGGTAATTGTTAAATTTAGAACGAGAAGCAGGCATAGTGGTAGTAGGTCGTTGTGAAGGTACACTATGCAGGTGAGGCAGAGGAAGAAGAAGAACATGAGAATCCTTGGAGGAAGCATTTTTTTTTCTTTTCGGTGAAAGGAGATGGAAACTAGTTAAGGTTGGAGAGTCGTGCTGATAATGTGTTATAAATAGACAAAAGTTAGAGAGATAGCCTTTGCTAAGGACATGAGCGTAGCAGGTGCAAAATATCACACTATAACTATAACACAAAAGTATTGTAGAGGAGGTGAGAGATCCTGATATTATTTCTCTTACTTTCTTTCTTTTCGCCGTGTACATTTAGATAGCACACGGAGAGCTCTATTTATAGAGTAACTCCCCTAACTACAACCATGCAAATACAAGAACGATACTTTTGAAAGTATTAAACAATATTCCTAAGTCTTTATTCCTTTGAGTGGGCATTCAGCCACTAATTCTACAACACACGTGTGTGTGTATATATATATATTTATATTTCAGATTTAATTTTTATATTATGTATGTATTGAGTCTTTATG
Organism: Pyrus x bretschneideri; assembly: GCF_019419815.1. Classification (NCBI taxonomy): domain Eukaryota; kingdom Viridiplantae; phylum Streptophyta; class Magnoliopsida; order Rosales; family Rosaceae; genus Pyrus; species Pyrus x bretschneideri. The sequence goes on along the minus strand of NW_025999789.1, from coordinate 58,244 downwards.
TTGTTAATAATCCATACCTAGCTAGCGAGCATCGACATGGTAAATGTGGGCTGGAACAGGAGAGATAGATATACGGTAATATTAGAACTGTAAATTTATTGCATTTTGGAAAGGGTTGATACATGCATGATCAATCAGCCAGCCCACTGCTTGATGGCGATTCCTTTTGGTGTTACAGTACTAGCAATCATATATATAATATACTAGTGGATGACGATGTGATCGTTTAAGAGCTGTATGGAGGGGGCTTAGGCGAATCCTTGACAATGCCACAGAGTTGGGCGGTTTCTGGGAGGTTGTACTCGTCCCTGAGGGAGCGTGCAGGGGACAGGACGCTCACGTAGAACTGTTGTCCGAGGTAGCGCCTCTCCGGTTGTTCAGACCTCACGTTCCACATTCCTGCGTTGTCGAAGGTCAACATGACGGCAGCCCAGGATTTGGGGAACACTTGGATGGTGTGCCTGCTCACTCCGTCAAGAAGGTTGTAGTTCTTTCTCTTTTCTGGGGTCCACCTCCCGGGTTCAATGCTGCCCGTAATAAGAGTAGGATTGATTGAATATATGAATATGTAAGTAAGTACTATTGGCTAGGTATAAAAATGCATATATACATATTACGTAGAAGAGAGACACTAGCTATGGACTTACGCGACGGCAAAGAAGGAGTATCCATCCAAATGCCATGACTGAATGCTCTTCTCGTGGTTCTCAAAGATGATCTCTACAAAGTCACGGAAGGTCTGGTTGACAACGTTGGGTGCCAAGGTGATCTTGTCCTCCACGGTGGCTGGGAGTTCATCCTCGATTGTGTCGTACTTGAAGACCTTGTCGGCCACACCAAAGTACTCAGCCAGCTTGAGTGGGGTTTCGGATTCCACGTGGGAGACTCCGTTGACGGCATACCGGAGCTTGCCATCCACCCTGGAGGCGGAGTTGATGATCTTGATGGTGCGGGTGATGTTAATCTTTCCGTAGTGGTAGGAGCCCTGAGGATTAGGCCTGGCAGCGCTGGCAGTGAGGTTCCAGCGGAAGGAACGGAACTGGTTAAGAGACCAGGCCCATCCTACGGGAGCCTCGGGGAGCTCGGGGGATGCAGGGCCGTTACCATTTTCGTAGCGGATAATGCCTTTGCCGGTGAGCACGGTCTTGGTGAATCGGGTGGAGGCCACCATGTAGTAGTCCTTGGGCTCTTTGTCTGCAGTGACTAGCAACGAGAAGCATTGCCCCACGTGCACGTCAAGGGACTCGTAGGTGTTCTGGACGGTGTGGGAGCCCTCCATCTCGACAAGCTTCAAGGGATGGCCTTGGATCCTGAAGTTGAGGGAGTTCTTGAGCCCCACGTTGCAGACCCTGTACTTGTAGGTCTTCCCTGGCTTCATGGTGAACAGGGGCTCGTCTTTGCCGTCTCCCTTGGCGTTCTTGCCGTTGATTAGGACGCCGGCGGGTCTTCCCATGGAGCGGCCGCTGTCCAAGATTTTCTTGAGAGCGGTGTGGCTTTTGGTGTACCAGTCGCCGATCATGACGGTGTATTCATCCTCGGGATCAGCATATGGGACGGGAATGAGCAGACGACTGTTGATGCGGAGTCCACCGAAGCCGCCTGCTGCCCTGTGCATGGCAGTGACAGGATAGTACATGTAGCTCCCGATCTGATCCTTGACTTGGAAGCGGTAGGTGAAGTTGGTACCAGGGGCGATGGGGCACATGGTTCCGAGGGTACCATCCTGCCACGAATTCTTCCTCTGCTGGACGCCATTCCATGTCAAAAGGAATGGCTCATCGAGGTTGTTGAAGACGTTGAGGACGATGTTGTTGTTGCTGGTGGAGTTGATGTTGGGTCCTGGGAACTGGCCATTGATGAGAATTGCTTGCTGGGGGACTCCGAGGGGAGAGATGGTTCCGTAGGTGACATTCCATGTGAAGAACAGGTAAGGGTCTTCACCCTGGACCACCGAAAGTGCTCCGGCTGAGAGGCACAGCAAAAGCGCATACATCACGGAAGCCATCTATAGCTTTCTTATTCCTATCGATCTATTAATTTCAACCCTTTCCTCAATCAATATTTAATTAAATTCCTATCGTTCTATGGTTTTATTCGAAGAAGACCGTTGCTTCTTCTTCTACGATCTTCCTCGTTCCTAATCCTTGCCCTTTTTATACACTTGTTTCACAGTTTTTCTACCGCTAAAATTAAACTTTCCGGAATCGTCTCTCTGCTCGCCCTTCTTTCTTGTCCCTTGCATTGCGCCCGCCCTTACATTTTCTTTTCCGAAAAAATTGTAGCAATAGCCCTTGAAGCTCAATTTTAGTTTTATTGCTTGAATTAAATATTTGTAAGTATTGGTTCTGAACTTTTTATAATATAGAATAATGGTCTTTTTGTTAACTCCATTAGAATTTTTATCCATTTTTGTACCCTTAAACCTTTTTTTATAAAAGTTATAACGGAATTAGTCGAAAGGACCATTACTTCACATCATCGAATTCATATATCAATATTCACGAATTTTTATTTAAGAGACTAACACTATAATCAAGGCTGGCCCTGAGAATTTGGGGGCCCTATGCGAGCCTTCAAAATGAAGCCCTAGAGTTCTCTAACTCCTGACCCTTTATACATTGATATGTGTAAAAAAAAATTCACTAAATACATGAAATGTCTATTTCTAAATTAAATATCATTAAACATTAATATCAAAAGAAGAAAGTTATACAAATATTACTCAAATATTAATCGTCTCACGTTTTTAGATGCAAATGCACTTGTTAAGTTTTCATAATCTAATTTTTCAACTAATTCAATCCGAAAGAGAAGTCTCTACCCAGTACATCGAATTCCAATCACTTTTCTATTGTTGCAATGTTACTTATTACAATCAATAAATGAATGAATTGTTGGATTACAGAGACAACATCTTACAACTAGAAAAAATACTAGAGTGAAGAGGATAGTAATGCTCATATACACACCTAGACGGACAAAACGGATTTAAATATTTTATTATATATTATATAAACTAATTAATTTGAACATTAAAGAATGCCATTTTTAAAAAAGGTGAGAGTTTTAGCCTTTTAGGTACATAATAAAGATATATGTGGTGTGATCTTAAAATAGAGTAATAAAACCCCATAAAAATAAACATAAGGTTATATTTAAGAGAGAAGCAAAAAAGTAAAAATAAAACGGTGGTTGTGAGCTTATGCTTTTAAACATAAGACATAAGAGCAAGTCCACCCCCAAAAAAAAGCTCCAGCACCCAGCCCATTTAATTCACTCAGTGAACAGTGATAAACCTCAATGAACAGTAATAGGCCAGAGGCATCTTCACCCCTAAAAAATGCGCTGGCACAAATGATCTCCACCCCTACAAAATGCGCTGGCACCCAACCCATTTAAAATATTATTAATTTTTTTATAAAATAATAAATTAAAAAATGTAGTTTTAATTTCGGATAAGATTTTTAACTAATATTGTCACTTCACGGGTCATGATCCGAAAGTACTATCTTGTTGATAGATGTTTGATAAGATTTTCAACCAATCTCGACGTGCCACATGTCACTATCTAATTACAATAATTTAGCCAAGATTTTGATAAGATTTTCAACCAATCTTGTCACGCCATAAGTCATTATCTGAACGTACTATTTGATGGATAGATTTCCGATAAGATTTTCAACCAATCCCGAAGCAACACGTGTCACTATCTGTTTACAATAATTTAGCCAAGATTTCAATAAGAGTTTCAACCAAACACGTAGTGCCACGTGGCATAGTCCATAACATCATCCTTTTTTTTTTTTTGTCCATATTCCCTGCATCCCTACATCCATTTTCATTCACACACCAAACTCAATCCTTATTTTTTAGCTCTGAATCCTTCTTTATCGTTTTTAAATCTTGAGTTCTTACAATGTATTCGTCAAGGAAATTGTATGAGCAAAAGAAAAAAGTGTTGGCACAACAAGAAGAATTGTTCAATCTCGAGGAAGGTGGAGACGAGGCTTTCGCAATGGAAAAGAATGAGGATGATGAACATAGAAGGCTTAAGGCCTCACATTCTCGTCGTGTCATAGAAGCTGTGGGTTAGATAGCCAAATCCAGACGTGCTGCAAACTTCGATAGAAAAAAGGAAAGGCGAGGTAAAGATCTCTTGCAAGAGTATTTTATTCCCAACAGCATATTCCCTGATCATATTTTTAGATGTTGTTTTAGAATGCAATGAAGTTTGTTCGACAAAACCATGAGTGCTATTTGCAACCATGATCTATACTTTCATGTTCTAGGTCTTATTCCTGAGCAAAAAATTACGGCTGCCTTGCGAATGCTTGCATATGAAGCATCTACAGATCAAGTGGATGAGATCGCAAGGATGGGAAACACAACTGTTCTGAAGTCCCTGATACGGTTTTGCTTTGCAATTGAACCCCTCTACACCAATGAGTACCTCCAGAAACCCACGCCAAGGGACATGCAAAGGCTTATAAGGAAGGGTGAGATGTGAGGCTTCCCTGGGATGATTGGAAACATCGACTGCATGCATTGGACTTGGAAAAACTGTCCAAGTGCGTGGCAAAGAGCTTATGGCGACAGAAAATGAGCCAAAAGTATCATTTTGGAAGCGGTGGCTTTATTTGATACATGGATTTGGCATGCTTTTTTTGGTGTTGCAGTAGCTCAGAATGACCTAAATGTCCTTGCCTAATCTCCAGTGTTCGACAAATTTTTGCAAGGAAAATCGCCAAGATGCACATATTGGGTTAATGGCCATAATACGACGGAGCATACTACCTTGTAGACGACATTTACCCAAGGTGGACAACGTTTGTCAAAACAGTGCCACATCCATAGAGTGAAAAAGAAAAACACTTCACAAAGTGTCAAGAGGGCTGTAGGAAGGATGTAGAGCATTGTTTTGGTATCCTGCAAGCTAGTTGGGCGATTGTCCTGCTGGAATGTTTGATGTCGAGGCTCTTCAATCCATCATGATGACGTGTATTATTGTCCACAACATGATTGTGGAAGATGAGTATGATTATGATGTCGTCGATGAATACAAGCTGGATACGATGAACAACTCAAAAACACGTATCTACTATGCTCGTGACCATGCCGAAGATCCCATGCAACACGAGCCATTGGAACGGGATGAATGTTACAATCAATTAATCGTTGAGCAGAAAATTTCAGTACAAGAGGCATACTGGCACATAAGCCGCCAAAGTGACTTGATTGAGCATCAGTGGGGATTGCAACAAGGTGAAGATAATTAAATGAGCTTGAGGTTGAAGAATAAAGTGTATTTTTTTAAGTTTGTGTAATTTTATTTAGTGTGTGTTTTTTTTAAAGTTTATTTGGTGAGGTTATGTAATTTTATTTGGTGTTTTTTTTTTTAAGTTTATTTGGTGAGTTTATGTAATCTTATTTGATGTGTTTAAATAAAGTACAAAAAATAAATTTGAAATTACATAAAGTTTTAAAAATAAATAGAAATTACATAAAGTACTAATAATAAATAAGAAATTACACAAAGTACTAATAATAAATAAGAAATTACATATGGTACTAACAATAAATACGAAATTACATAAAGTGCTAAAAATAAATAAGAAATTTAATCTATTAATAAAAATAAATAAGAAATTACATAAAGTACTAAAAATAAAGACGAAATTGCATAAAGTACTAAAAATTAAGACGAAATTAAATAAAGTACTACAAATAAATACAAAATTATACAAAGTATGTGGAGCTAGGATATGTGGTGTTAGGATCTTCGTTGTTAGGATCTGTGTAGTTAGAACCCCATCGACTTGTTTCCGCATCTCTTGGACGCCTTATTCGCACCATGTCTCTTTTTCCGATGTCCAAAAATATTTTGAATTAGGAGACAGTCCTATTAAAGGCTTGTTCATAGTGTCATGACCTGCTTGAGCCATCATTTCTTTTCTAAGCATCTAGTTTTCTCGATTAAGTGCTTCTTTAATCATCTCATTTTCTCGATTAAGTATTTCTCTTTGTCTTTTAGTTGTCACATCACGTCTCTTAATGGCTGCTAATATTGCTGCCATAATAGTAGTTTTTTCCTTATCTCTAGCCGTTTCCCGCGCCATGTTCAATTCACCTTGGTGAGCAAGTTCGTCCATATATTTAGTGTAGTCATTTTTGGAAGAACTGCCTTTTTTCTTTGATGCCTTTTTACCTTGAGGCCTGAGGGACTGACGAGTCAGCTGGGTCTCTGGCACTTCTTCAGGCGTCCCTTTCATCTCTTCAAATGTGTCGCTTTCTTATTCGGCTGTGTCTGCTTCTGGCGAATTGTGTAAACCCATGTCGTGCATGACAACTTCTGGACCGGTTGCCACAATTTTGTATCTGGGGCAATCTTTGACATTCCCATTTGCTGAATGATTAGTTGTGGTTCTTTGCATTGTAGAATGCTTGTGCTTGTAGTGTCTATAAATATGGGATAAGATAGTATTATAAAATGTGGGTGTAGCACAAAAAAATAAATTAAAATATTGATGCGAGTGGAATACATTTAAATAAACAAAAATATTGTCACAAGATCCGCTAAACTTGTCCCACTATGCATATTACCAGAAATATAAGAGATAGCGTTTTCCCAACAAGAAAATGATGCGTTGAGTTTTTTCCAATGACCTTGAAGACCTTGACTACTTCTGGCGTCTTTTCCATGTACATTGCAAAACGCTTCCGTAATTTTACTTGTCACATCCCGGCCCGGGGCGGACCACTTCCCGGGCCCGCTCTACTACCGTAGCATGATATTGTCCGCTTTGGGCTTACCATTCCCTCACGGTTTTGTTTTTGGGAACTCACGAGCAACTTCCCAGTGGGTCACCCATCATGGGATTGCTCTAGCCCCCTTCTCGCTTAACTTTGGAGTTCCTACGGAACCCGAAGCCAGTGAGCTCCCAAAAGGACTCGTGCTAGGTAGGGATGCGAATAAACATTTAAGGATCACTCCCCTGGCCGATGTGAGATGTCACAATCCACCCCCCTTAGGGGCCCGACATCCTCGTCGGCACACACGCGACTAGGGTTAGGCTCTGATACCAAATTGTCACATCCCAACCCGAGACGGACCACTTCCCAGGCCTGCTCTACTACCGTAGCATGATATTGTCCGCTTTGGGCTTACCATTCCTTCACGGTTTTGTTTTTGGGAACTCACGAGCAACTTCCCAGTGGGTCACCCATCATGGGGTTGCTCTAGCCCCCTTCTCGCTTAACTTCGGAGTTCCTACGGAACCCGAAGCCAGTGAGCTCCCAAAAGGCCTCATGCTAGGTAGGGATGCGAATATACATTTAAGGATCACTCCCCTGGGCGATGTGGGATGTCACATTACTCCACATTTCTCGCTTATCCATCTCATTACCCGTAATCGGGTCTTGAGTTGTTTGAACCCAGCATTCACATAACGTAACACCTTCGATGAGCTTCCACGTAGTCATTTTTTTCCACAAAATATATATATATATATATATATATATATATATATATATATATATGAAAGCTTTGGTTGAAAGTGTTGAAAATACTGAAATGTGGTGTAAGGATTTATAGAAAAAAATATTTAAATATTTTTATTAATTTTTATTAACTTAATTAATCGGGACCGTTGGATTTGAAAAAGATTGAAATCCAACAGCTCAGATGTGAAATTCGATTCCAGATTTCATTATTATAATCTACATATTTATATTATTGAGATTTTATATTATTTTTCGAGAATTTATATTTATTTATTTGGATTTAGATCTTAATTAAATTAGTTACAAAGTTTGAAGTTTGGAAGGTAATTATCTAAAATTCGTTGACCTTTCGAGGTCACAAGTAACATATTCGAATAGATCTCGAACCCACGAACGCATAGGCGAAAGCCGTTTGCAAGTCTGAATTATAACAGTATAGTTACGGACGTTTGAATTTGTGAACTATAGATTGTGGGAATTATTTCATTCCTGCATGTGGGTTAAAGGTTAAGTTAGTTTAATAAAAAGGGGGACCAATCAGATTTTTAGAGGGTTATAAAGGACCAATTAGGGAGGAGAGAAGCTGACATTTTTTTTCCCTCCCTATTTCGTGACCCGTGTGCTCCACCAACCCATTTTCAAACCGGCCAATTTCAGGCCAATTCCTCCATATTCAGCTGATTTTCCTATCTCCTTACCTGTAACTTGCTCAACTATCTTCTTCCTTCCATCTCCACCAAAAATCAAGGGTTTTTAAGGTCTACTTCGAGTAGAACTCCACCGAAGAACCCAGGGGTTCTCGACGGTGATTCGTTATTCCGGTGAGTATCACCATTCATCATCAGCCTTAATCAACTTCCCTTGGACCCCGGAACTAGACCCAACTGGTGGTTGGGGCGTTGGAACACCAAGGAAACCGAATTGAAGAACACCCACCTTAGGATTTTGATGGGTGCGAGCCACTTTGAGGGCCTTCCCGGCCAAATTGGACTCGGCCACAGGCAGTGATAGAACGTGATGCCTTGACTCCTATGCTAGGGTGCATTAGCGCAGGCTCTAGGTGAATGACTTTAATATATGTGATATTGGTGATTACCTTGTTTTCATAATTGTTATCCTGTGTGGATATGACTTGGTGTTATAAATATGTTTCCTATTGAATTGTTATTTTTTTATGCTTAGCCTTTGATTTAAGTTTATGAAATGAGAGTTGACTTATATATATTGAAATATGGTTTAATTTGTTTGATTGGCATGATGTGATGAAATGATGAGGGCTAGTGGTGGGCCGTTAACCCATTGTGATGGGGATTTGTTGCTTCGATGTTGTTTCATTTCCGCTTCGTTGATCCGTTCTAAATTTAATATTTGTGCCTTATTTCCCTTGGTTGAGCTGTTGTAAATTAAGTAACTTGTGCTGGTCTTATTCCTTTGAGTCGATGGACTTGCTCTTAAGAAGATGTTGATCCCTTATTTTACGCATGGAAAATAAGTAAATCCAATGCCTTCTTTTATCCATGGAAATTAGAGGATCCAATACTCATTTGAACCTGCTAGGAACAAATACAAGATATATGTAAGAAAAGCAATAAAGTATTCCCCTAGGGATGCTATGGCCTGATTCTACTTGAGAACACAAAGGCCATGTCTTACGACAATCCAAAAATGCCCTAACAATATTATTAAGGGTAAATTATATTTTATCCCCTTAGCTTTGGGTCAGTTACAATTTCTTATAACATCTTTAAAACATTTAAATCTCATACGTTTACTACTATTTCATTTCAATTTCATATATCTGTTACTTACTTAGTTTAAATTTACCATTAAATAGTGACGTGACAAATATAAAGTGGACCCCACCCAAATTTGTTCTTGTTGTCCTGTCATCGTTCTTCCAACACCACCATCTCTCCCTTTTTGACGTCGTCGTTTACGTCGAGCACGCCTAACCCATCATTGTCACCAGGTTTTCACTTAACTGCGAGTAGATCGTGTCCGCATACGTCTTCGACCCTTCTCACCAGCTTTGGCGACGTCACACCATTGTTACCCTCAATCTTCAACGGCAAGTAATTTGCATTCTTCTCCATTCTAACCCCCTTAGCACCATCACTGTCCGAATAGAGCCTTGCATGCTGCCCTCCTCATCCTCAGAAGCCTCACCACCGTTGGCTCCGGCGATGTCACTATGGCGCAATCAGTTGCTTAACCATTTAACAGTGGAGCTCGTCGAGATCGGAGGGAACAGAGGGAAGGGGAAGGTTTACATTAGGTGGTAGGGGTGGGTGTGGATTAGATATCCCACCATGATGCCTGATTCAGGAAGAGATGACATTGGAAACTCGGATCTAAAAGAAGTTGTGGCCATCGGGAGTCTGTGCTTAATTATGTGTTCGATGCACACATTCAGATCGGCGTGGGTATCGTGCTAGTTCAAGTAAGTGCGGCGCAAGATAGGAGGAAACTTGGGAGGCTTCTTTTTAGATTTGCAAGTACGTTGACGCGGAGAAGATGATGGTTTGGAATTTTGGGAAATAAAATTTCAAAATCCATGAAATATCTGGGGTTTTTTTCGGATTGAGAGCAAAAATAGAGAGATTTTTTGCGAAGATTTGGGGAAGAAGAAGAATCAGAAGAATTGGGAGAACTAGAGAATGAGGGTTTAAGGATTGGGAGGGTGGGTGCGCTAGTGGTTATGGATATTGGAGGAGATGGAAGCCATGTGGCCATGTGGCATGTGGGAGAAGAGGGGTAGGCCCTTTTATTTTGTTTTTATTTAAATTTGTATTTAAGTTTTTTTTATAATTAATTATTTTTTTTATATGCCACATCATGAAAATATGTGGGTTATGTTTTTGCCACGTCATGATTTAGCGATCAAATTAACGGTTTGACTAATGAATGTATGAAATTGCAACAAAATACAAATTTGTGTATGAGATTGAAATGTTTTAAAGATATTGTAAGAAGTTGCAATTACACTCAAACTTAAGAGGGTAAAATGTAATTTACCCTATTACTAATCATTAGTAATAAGTAAGAGTGTAACTTGAGTGGGTTAGATGGTGGTGTTGGAAATTGACAAAAACGAACCTTAAAATTACGAATTCTTACATGTTTGTGTTATATATAGGCTATAGCGGATCAGGGATGAGTGTCTGCGTTATTCCAAACAAGTATGAATTCGAGTATTCGTGAACTAGAGCACTTTAGAATGTTATCCTATAAACAAAATTTGAACTCCTTTATCAGAGCCCACTTCGAGTATTTAGGGGCTCTGTGCAAAAATTAGATGGAGGCCCTTCATTCTTCTAAGGTTGAATTGTCAATTTAGTTTCTGAATTATCAATTAAGTGAAAATTAGGTCCTTAGACTATTTTTTTTCTTCAAAAAATCAGTTTTTGAATTATAAAAATCTGTCAATTACATCCCTAATATTAGATTCAAAGTTACTATATTCAATCTTCCCTCAATTTAAGTTACATTACTTGCATGTGATACACATTGGAGGATAGATTGGTAATTTTATCATAAATAAATAGTGTATGGAATTAACTTTGGAGGGTAAATTAGACATTAGCTTTGCAACCTATATGAAATGTTAAGGGCTTATAAGCGAGAAAATGACGGTATTACACTCTAAAGTGTGTCAAGTGACTTAAGTTAACAAAAAAATGGATAAAACAACTTTAAATATAATAGTAGGGATGACATTAGCAATTTTTAATGAATTTAGGGACTTATTTTACCGAAAAAATAATTCAGGGACCTAATTTTCACTAAGGTAATAGTTTATGACCTAAATAGGCACTTCACCCTTCTTTTAATGTTGTATATTCTTTATTGTTTATTATTTTTCAATTTTGTTATCTATAAAATTGAAATATTGCAAGTTGGCTCACCAAAAATAAGTTTGCTTGATTGGGCACCAAAAGTTAGAAGTCCTATACCACTAGCGCTGAAACCATAATTAATATTATCATACACATTTAAATATATATCACATACATATGTGTACATGTAATAAAATTTTGGGGGCCCTTCCGAATCGAGGGGCCTTGTGTGGTGCCACGTTTTGCACACCTTCAGGGTCAACTCTGCCCTTTATCTTACATGTACATGCAACGAGTGTGAAAACAATTACTACTTTACTAGTTTGAATAATGTTATAGGCTTTGTAAGTAGAGGCCAAACAAAATGGTCTTTAGAATGTAACTTGAAAGATTTTTCAAATCAATAATACATATTTTTTTCTTTTACAACCATACATTATAATATGAAAAATGAGGTGGGTAAATATTGGTATCAAACTCTGCCATTTTTAATATTCGAATCTAAGACATCTCAGTTAAAAGTGAAGAGAAATATCTTGTAATACTAAGTGAATATACATCATTTTTTATTTAAATATACCTTGATTAGTGTTTAAATTTTTTTTATTGGTGGCCATTGATATGCAAATTTATAAAAATATTGATGGATATATCAATATATGTATCAGCTGCATTCGATGGAAATAATGGAATTTTGTTCAAAAATGTGGAAATTTAAGTCAAAACTTTAGGAAATGTTGTGGGACCATGATTTTTCAAAGTCGGAGTAAGGCATATTGAATACAGTTACCTTAGAAGTCTGGTCATAGACTCAACAATTCCAAGCGGAGTTGGATAACATAGCAATGGTGCCACCATTATCTTGTTTCGGCGCAGTGGGCGAAGTCCAAGCGACTTCGCTTTGAATGACCATGCTTGTTCCACAAGACCTGGGAACTGATCGAGTATAGAATCAGCCATATTCTCTATAAGTTTTGGAGTTTTTACAATATAGGAATTAGCGTGCATTGCAAGTATTCAAACTCATAAAGAGGATGCAATATCTACTTCTATAAATCCTCTAGGATTATCCAGACTTAGAATAAGGATTTTCTATCCTAAAAATGTCTATCTCTTGACTGATATAAATACACCCTTCTAAGGTTTGTCTCTGGTAACGCAATCATCGCACTCTGATTCTTTTGCCCATTTTTAGATTCTTATACTTGTTAATAACTTGATTGTCAAAGAGCCTTTGGCCAACACACACCCTGGTCCTAGGCTTGCTCAAGGTTGTGTGTTTTTTTACAGGTTATTTGGATTTGTGCCTCCACCATCTACGACGGTGCACGAATTTGGTTCCAACAATTGGTACTTTTATTAAGAGTGCACTTATATTCTTCTCGACCAAATCACTTTAACCTATAAAGACCCCTCCCAAAAAATCACGATGTGTCTGCACCTTCACCCTGTACAAAAAAATGTTTTCTTCATGGACCAGGTGTGGGAAAGCATGCTAAAAATACGTGCGTTTGTAAAAGACCTTCGAAGAAGTTCACAAGCCAAAGAGCTAGCGAGAGTCGCTAAAGTAGTAGGACATCCTGCATGAATATTCTTAGGAAATTGGTCATTTGCAGGTATTAGAAAAGATTTTTTTTTTTTTTTTTTTGGGGGGGGGGGGGGGGGGGGAGGAGTTGAAACTTCAACAAATTTGAGCTACCAATCATCCATAGTATAAACTATAGGGTCGGGCGACCGATCGTGCCCTACTAGTGAGTGGTTCTGCAACATAATCAAAACAGGTTATTATATTGACACATTCTAGGCCCGAGTTACTGGGTTTGAACTTGCTTCATAATACCGACTGATAATTGGCCTTCAAAAAGTCTTGTGTTGGCTCTAGTGACTGACTGCTAACTAACTAGGTTTTCTAAAAGTCGTGTGTTGCTTCTAGTGACGAATTACTGAATACCGAATGGGTTCTCGAAAAATTATGCATTAGCACAAGTATAATGACTTGACCGGTTCTTGATGTAAGGATTGGTTTCCCTAATGACCCTGTCCGAGGTCATTTGTGAGGGGGCTTGTTGTGGAATAGGATCCCACATCGATCATATTTGACAATATAATATACAATTAATATATAAGTGTTTCCACCTTTAATATCACCCTGCCTTTTGTGATAAAACTCAACTACTAGTAATACGTTGTTAGGTTGGAATAATATCAGTGATGTTGGTGGTGGAACACGTTGTGACTATAAGTTTATCAAGAAATGTTACTCTTACCACATTTTTCAAACCACATTTGTGCCACCTCTCTAATACATATGAGACCCATATATGTTTGTGTGTCTACCTCTATCAGAGAGGTTATACAAATACGGTATGAAAATTGTGATAAGTGTAGCATTAGTCTCTATATATGTACGGAAAATGCTAGGTAGACCTTATTTTTTAAATCATATTTTGTAAACCACATGACATGACAATAAAGTAAGACTTTGTGATTTAATAAAGAAGACAAACGGTGAACAATCACATTATGTAATTTACAAAATGTGATTTATAAAGATGATCTCCCTAAATTGACCGCATATATAGATAGAAGAAAATAAATAAATAGGCAAAATAAACCAGATGTAAAAAGGAGTTTTTATCATTAATAGCCAAAACTTAGCCCATCATTTCAAAAATGTCACTTTGAATAGTCCCAAGTACCCTCAAAACATAAGTTTAATTACATTATCTTGTGGATTGATGCTCGAACTTGGTGATCTGTAAACTAATGTTCTGAATAGAGATCTATAAAATCGTAAATCACCATTATAGTTCATAATAACATAAATCTAATTGTTTGGGGATAATGAAATTGGAATATTAGGATCTGTCATCCTAAAAAGTAAGACGAAAACAGGGGAACAAAAAAACCAGACGAATGAAACCAGAACTTCATCAAATTTACAATCAATAGAAACTTGATGTCTTTCGATTTAATTACACAATTTTTGTTGGTCTTTAAAGTTATGCGGTTAATTAAAATTTCCAACAATATCAATTTTTTTTTTATTTTTTTTATTTTTTTGAAACACAACAATATCAATGGTAATGGTGGGACACATAAACAATTCCGTATACCTTCACTGAAAAACTAATCCAAGGTAAATGAAAATTGTCAATATCCCATCTAAGAATAAAACAAATCTTTCTTCTTGCGACAAATAGATTGTCATGATTGTTTACTTATGCTGTTCACTGCAAAATGTTGCAAGTTCTCAACTGAAACAAATTGGTTTTCCTATTCGTTGGCTTCCATTTTTGGTTTAAGGTTAACCAAAATTAAGAGAATATCTCATCTAAAAGGTAGATTGACATTATGGTTTTGGTTTATAACATTGAGGGTACTTCGGTATATTCGTATATGTTTTCTGCTACATTCGAAAGTTTTTATGAAAACTGACATATAAAAATAATGTAAAAATGATGGGATAAATCATAAAATTTGGCTATTAATGATAAAATCTTGTACAAAAGGGAGATGATAAAAAAATTCCAAATTAAATGAAAGTACAAAAATTTAATGGGATTTCTTCTCTTTTATTTTATCTGATAGGAAAATTTAATGGCATACATTCCAGCCCTTATTCTTTACCGTTCCCTAACTTTGTTTGCTTAAATTAGCTGCGAAGAAATACATAAATTGTAATGATCTCTCCTGTCTCACACGCGCACACTATTCGAATCCCCCGCTGTCATCTCCATCCATGCTGGTATCTATGTCATATATAGCTAGTGTGAAGCGGCATAGCATGGCGGTGAAATATCTTACGTGCTGTAAGGCGGGGGCTTAGGCATGCCCTTGACGAGGCCACAGACAAGGGCAGTGTCTGGCATATTGTACTCATTCCTGAGGGAGCGTTTAATATTTTCAACTCCCACGTAGAGCTGTTGTCCTAGGTAGCGCCTCTCCGGCTGCTCTGACCTAAGATTCCACATTCCGGCGTTGTCGAATGTCAGCAGGATGGCAGCCCAAGATTTGGGGAACACTTGGATGGTGTGCCTGCTCACGGCGTCGAGAAGGTTGTAGTTCTTCCTCTTTTCTGGGGTCCACTTCCCGGGCTCCACGCTGACGATCAGTTAGAGATAGAGAAGAATTCATTAACAATATGATATATATTTATGGCCTACATTTATTCTTACTTAAAAGAGAAGTATCTACACACGCACACACACACACACACACACACACACACACACACACATATATATTTGTATAGCGCGTGCATGTGAGAGATAGAAAGAAAATGCAGGCATGCATAGCTGCACTTACGCGACAGCGAAGAAGGCGTATCCGTTCAAATGCCATGTCTGGAGGCTCTTCTCGGGGTTCTCAAAGATGATCTCCACGAAGTCTTTGATTGTTATATTAAGAACATTGGGTTCCATGGTGATCTTTTCTGCAGGTGTCGACTGGGGATCAACCTTCATGGTGTCGAACTTGAAGACCTTCTCACGGATTCCATAGTAGTCGGCCAACTTGAGTGGGGTTTCAGGGTCCACGTGGGAGATTCCGTTGATGGCATAGCGAAGCTTCCCGTCGGCCTTGCTAGCAGAGTTGATGAGCTTGATGGTGCGGGTGATGTTAATCTTTCCATAGTGGTAGGAGCCCTGAGGGTTAGGCCTGGCAGCGCTGGCAGTGAGGTTCCAGCGGAAGGAACGAAACTGGTTGAGAGACCAGGCCCATCCTACGGGAGCCTTTGGGACTTCAGGGGAGGCGGGTCCCTTACCATTTTCGTAGCGGATGATGCCTTTGCCGGTGAGCACACTCTTGGAGAACCGGGTGGAAGCCACCATATAGTAGTCTTTGGGCTCCTTGTCAGCTGTGACAAGCACCGCAAAGCATTGGCCAATATGCACATCAAGCGAATCGTAGGTGTTTTGGACGGTGTGGGAGCCCTCCGTCTCAACAAGCTTCATTTGGTGGCCTTGGATCCTAAAGTTGAGGGAGTTCTTGAGCCCCACGTTGCAGATCCTGTACTTGTAAGTTTTGCCAGCCTTCATGGTGAAAAGTGGCTCGTCCTTGCCATCTCCTTTTGCTGATTTGCCGTTAATGAGGACGCCGTCAGGCCTGGCCATGGCGCGGCCGCTGTCCAAGAATTTCTTGAGTTGACTATGGCTTTTGGAGTACCAGTCACCGATCATGACAGTGTAATCATCCTCGGGAGCAGCGTAAGGAACGGGAATCAAATTACGGCTGTTGATGCGGAGGCCTCCAAAGGCACCGGCTGCCCTATGCATGGCCGTTACAGGGTAGTACATGAAGCTTCCAATCTGATCCTTGACTTGGAATTTGTAGGTGTAGTTCGTTCCGGGGGGGATGGGGCACATGGTTCCAAGAACTCCATCTTGCCATGAATTCTTCCTCTGCTGGACACCCACCCTGCTTGCATGCAATCAAACATATATAACTGGGGTCGATGGATGTGATGGTTATTAATTAATTTCTTGGTAATTAATGGGTGAGGGCGTAGGGCTGGATTGCATTGGAAATTTGCGAATCTGAAATTGCATGAGTAGTAGTAACTAGTAAGTTAATGTACGTACCATGTGATGAGGAATGGCTCGTCAAGGTTATTGAAGACGTTGACGATAACGTTGTTGTTGGTGGTGGAGTTAATGTTGGGTCCAGGAAATTGGCCATTTATGAGAATGACTTGCTGGGGAACTCCAAGGGGTGAGAGGGTTCCGTAGGTCACATTCCATGTGAAGAAAATGGTAGGATCTCCACAGTGGACTACCGACATTGTCCCCACTGAAAGGCATAGCAGCAGCACAAGCATCATCCCAGACATCTTTTTTATAATTTATTACATGCACATCCACACGCACAAATCGATGCCTCTTTCTCTGTCTCTCTCTATTTCTATATATTTTGTATCAGTAGTGAATTGGAAGACGATGATTGTCTTCTTTTGCTATTGTTGTCCCAAGTAGATCTGTTTCGTCTTATATACTTGCCTTTGACATTTTCCTATCCATTCAAACTCCCCGTTATTGTCTCCAAGCTTACCCTTCTCTCTTGCTCCTTGCAATGCGCCCTTCCTCTCATTTGTCTCCACATCCCTTCCCTTCCCTTCCCTTCCCTTCCGACCCTTTCTCCCCAAGACCATTAACAAAATTAATTAATTTTTCAACGGGAAATATGAAAACTAAGTTGATGGTAGTTGGAGGAAAGCAAATATGTATTTTATTTCCTTTGATTCGTTTTTGTCTGAATTTGCTTGACTTTTATTTTAAGTTTGTCACATCGTTAGAAAGTTAAGGGCAAATGTACTGACACCCAATATTATTAAAAAAACTCTTAACACAATTTAGGTTTTCTTTACTGCTAATTTATTGTCTTCTTTTTTTATTTGTTTGAAAAATATGAAAAGCTATACGTTCTTCAAAATGAATAACTTGTAGATGACAACGAACCAAATAAACAATTTATATTAATTAAGATATTTGTACGGTGAAATGGTCTCATGTGAGGAAGAAATGTGGATTCCTATCACGGGTAAGAAGGAAAGTGATGATCGTGGTAGTGACGGCAACGGTGGCAACATTAATAGTGGTGATCGTGATGGTAGTAGCAACTATCTTGGTGGTGTTCTCTAAGGAATAAAATGTGTGTAGAAATATAAATAATGTCATTTCAAAAACAAAATGAAAGTATTACAAGAATTGAAAATGTTCATTAAAAGCTCAACTCATTGTCTTATGAAAACTTTTAAAAGCCACCTACATGTTGTCTTTAAAAAGGTGCTACCTAGAGGCCATTACTTTAAAATAGGTAGGATATTTTAATTTTACCAAACACTTTTTATTGCTTAACTTTAAAGTGAAGAAGTTTTATGGTAAAAGAAGCAATACCAAACGGGTCTTTCAAGATTAGGTTGGTATTACTCTGCTTTTCTTTTTAAAAAGAAAAGAAAAAAAATCCCTTTTATAGTAAGAATAAATAACTGTAAAATAATGCAATTGAGTGTTTGATAAACTTTTTTCGTAAAACTGATTTCAACAAAAAAAATCAGTATTTGAGTTTTTGGTAAACTATTAAAGCAAGTCCACCAGGGACATTTAGGCCATCATCCAGACCCAGCAGCCAAAATGGCCCAACACCCAGCCAATCCCCTCTAGCCCAGACCCATAGGCTTGGTGACAGCCCAAGCCATCCCATAGGGTGACCCAGAATATGCTGAGTCAAGGCTCGGCCTATGTGACATCATGCTAAAGCCAGCGTGACGTCATAGGCCCTTTTAAATTTTTTTTTTTTTTGCGCCAAGCGCGCGTCCTCGACAAGAAAATGCGGGCGGGGCCCGCATGTGCAAGCAAACTAACGACTCTTATAGGGAGGCCACGTCGCTCGTTCTGGCTGTTGGATTTCCAACAGCTAATTTTCTTTACCGTTAGATTTACAACGATAAAAAAAATTTGAATTTGAAATCCAATGGCTAGTGAAATGGAGTGATCCGGGCAGTCTAATCCAGCAATCAACGGTCCACGTTTTTCTTCCCAAAAAAATTTAAAAAAAAGGCACAACAGTCAGAATTATGATTGTTGGCCACGTGTCAGCATATGGACTGTTCGATTTGAATCTTTTTCAAATCCAACGGTCCAGATTAATTAACTAAATCAAACTTAATAAAAAATTATTAAAAATTGTTAAAAAATAAAGAAAAAAATTTCTATAAATACCTAACCCTCATATTCCACCTTACACCACATTTCAATATTTTTAACACTTTCTACCAAAGCTTTCATATACTTTTTGTGTGAAAAAAATGGCGGGTGGAAGCTCATTAAAGATGTTACGTTGTGTGAATGCTGGTTTCAAGTCACTGATGACCCGATTATGGGCAATGAGATGAAGTTGAGAAAAATGTGGAGTAGAATTATGGAAGCATTTTGCGCTATACATGGAAAAGACGCCAGAAGTAGTCAAGATCTTCAAGGGTGTTGGAAAAACTCAACATATCTTTCACTTGTTTGAAAAACGCTTTCTCGATTGCTTCTAG
Source organism: Pyrus x bretschneideri (assembly GCF_019419815.1). Taxonomy (NCBI): domain Eukaryota; kingdom Viridiplantae; phylum Streptophyta; class Magnoliopsida; order Rosales; family Rosaceae; genus Pyrus; species Pyrus x bretschneideri. Next base: position 38,870 of record NW_025999789.1, on the reverse strand, counting down.
TAATTTGCGTAGTGGGACAAGTTTAGTTAATCAGGTCACAATATTTTTATTTATTTATATGTATTTATCACATCTAGGCCCGGGCCCCCACCACATCCTGGGCTCTACTTCACTGTAGCACGATATTGTCTGTTGTGGGCCCCTACCACGCCCTCACGATTTTGTTTCTGGAAACTCACACGAAAACTTCCCAGTGGGCCACCCATCCTGGGAATGCTCTCGCACGAACTTGCTTAACTTCGGAGTTCTGATGGAACCCGAAGCTAGTGAGCTTCCAAAAGGCCTTGTGCTAGGTAGAGATGAGAATATACATATAAGGCTTACAGGATCCACTCTCCTGGGCGATGTGGGATGTTACAGTATTCCACCCGTATCAATATTTTAATTTATTTATTTGTGTTACACCCGCATTTTATAATATTGTCTTATCCCACATTTTGTAGACACTATAAGCACAAGCATTCTACAATTCAAAGAACCACAACAAATCATTCAACAAATGGGAATGTTGGGAAATTCTCAAAAATTGCCCCAGATACAAAATTGTGCCAACACGTCCAGAAGTTGTCATGCACGGCGTCCTTCTACACAGTTCACCAGAACTGGACACGACCGTACAGGACAAAGACACATTTGAAGAAGTGCTAGAAGGGACGTCCGAAGAAGTGCCAAAGAGTTAATCAACTCGTTGGTCCCTAAGGCCTTAAGGTAAAAAGGTGGCAAATAAAAAATTGAGTTATTCCAAAAATGACAACACAAAATATATGGATGAACTTGCTCGCCAAGGTGAACTGAGCATGGTGCGGGAAGCGACTAGAGATGAGGAAGAAGTTGCTACCATGGCAGCAATATTAGCACCTACTGAGAGATGTGATGTGGCGGTTGAGAGACAGAGAAATACTCAATTGAGAAAACGAGATGCTTAGAGAAGAAATGATGGCTCAAGCAGATCGTGACAATATGAACAAGCCTCTAGTAGGATTGTCTCTGAATTCAAAACATTTTTGGACATCGGAAAAAAAAGACGTGGTGCGAATGAGGCATGTAAGAGACGCGGAAACAAGTCGAGGGGGTTCTAGCTACACAAATCCTAGCAACAAAGATCCTAGCACCACATATCCTAGCTCCACAGAGTTTGTATAATTTCGAATTTGTTTGTAGTAATTTATTCAATTTCGTCTTAATTTTAATACTTAATGTAATTTCTTATTTATTTGTAGTACTTTATGTAATTTCTTATTTAGTTTTAGTAATACATGTAATTTCTTAAATATTTTTAGTACTTTATTTAAACACACCAAATAAACTTAAAAAAAAACATACATAAACAAAACCAAACAAACTTAAAAGAACATACAAAATAAAATGACATAAATGAAACCAAATAAACTTAAAAAAAAACACACGAAATAAAATTACATAAACCAAGAACTTTATTGTTCTATCACAAATTCCTTTTAATTATCTTCACCTTGTTTCAATCTGCACTAGTGCTCAATTAAGTCACTTTGATGGGTACAGTGCCAATATGGCTTTTGCATACACTCAACGATCAATTGATTATAACGTCCATTTACACGAGATATTCGGTGATGTCATGAGCACAATAGATACGTGTTCTTGAGTTGTTCATTGTGTCTGACTCGTGTTCATCGATGGTATCATAATCATACTCATCTTCCACAATCATCTTGTGGAGAATGATACATGTCATCATGATGGATCGAAGAGTTCGACATCAAACATTCTGGCAATTGACCTAAAAATCACCCAACTAGCTTGCAGGATACCAAAACAACGCGCTACATCCTTCCTATACCTCCCTTGACATTGTGCGAAATGCTTTTCTTTTTTACTTTGTGGATGTGGCACTGTTTTGACAAACGTTGTCCACCTTGGGTAAATGTCGTATACAAGGTAGTACGCTCCTTCGTATCTATGGTCATTGACCCAATACGTGACTCTGGGTGCTTTTCCTTGCAGCAATTCATGGAAGACTGGAGATTAGGTAAGGATATGTAGGTCATTCTGAGTTCCTGGAACACCAAAAAATGAATGCCAAATCCATGTATCAAATGAAGCCACCGCTTCCAAAATGATACTTTTGGCTCATTTTCTGGCGTCATAAGCTCCTTGCCATGTACTTGGATATTTTTTTCCAAGTCTAGTGCATGCAGCCAATGCTTCCAATCATACCAGGGAAGCCTCATATCTCACCCTTCCTCAGTAGCCTTCGTAGGTCCCTTGGTGTGGGTGTCCGAAGGTAGTCATTGGTATAAAGGGCTTTGATTTGCGGAGCAAAACCGCATCAGGGACTCCAGAACAGTTGATTTTCCCATCCTCGTTATATCATCCACTTGATCTACAATTGCTCCATATGCAAGCACTCGCAAGACAGCAGTAATTTTTTGCTCAGGAAAAAGACCTTGAACATAAAAAGCATCTTTTTTTTGCACAAAGTATGGATCATGGTTGCAAATAACACTTATGATTTTGTCGAACAAATTTCGTTGTATTCTAAAACGATGTCTAAAAACATGATTAGGGAATACACAGTTAAGGATAAAATAATCTTCCAAGAGACATTTACCTCGTTTTTCCTTCTTTCTATCCAAGTTTGCAGCACGTCTAAGTTTGGATATTTAACCCACAACTTCCAATTTCAAACGAAATCGAAATCGCAGCTGCGTTCCTTGTATACCCAACAACGACACTCTGATTCGAGCAGGACAAGGAGAGAGTGGGAAAGGACGTGATCTGAGTTGGGTCGTGCAAATTGGCTTGGCATCGAATAAGACGAGAAAAAGAGGGAGAAAACGTGATCTAGGTTCAGGGTGAGGAGAGAGGGAAATGACGCAAGCATTAGTGAGAGAACGAGAGTAGTGGATAGAGCACGCGAGAGTAGAGAGAGAGAGAGGGAGAGGGAGAGGAAGAGACAAAGAAATGAGGAATGGCGAAAGAGATAGAATTGTGAGGAAGGCGTTCTTAGCAATCCCATGGTTCAACGCCGGACTAATTTAGGCGATCTAACGAGGCCTGAAGTCTACACAAGTCTGGGCTAGTCTCATTTAAGTTAGTCCCAAAGTATACCAAACATGGGACAATAATCTTAGCTAGTTCAGTCCTACTTAAGAAGGTGAAACAAATGCCCCCTTGGGGTTTTGGGTTGGGTTTTAGAATTAGGAAATTGGGTTAGGTTTATGTAAATGGGCTAAGGGGTTTAGACCTAAAGGGCTTTGGGTTTCTAGGGTCACGGGTTGGGCTAAAGGCCCATGGGTTTTGGGCTGGTTTCAAATGACTTGGGTCGGGTTGACTCGTTTTCAAGCTAATGAATTGGCCAGTTTCTGGGCACCACTTCGAACGCCCATCTTTGATACTCAACCAAATTGAGTGAAACAAAAACAAATGTCATAGTTCTCGACAAGACGAAGAGAATGGTACCTCGCACGATGGCTAACTCTCCGTGTTTTGGCCGAAAAACGCCTCGAAAGCCGCGAATATTGCTAGAAACTAGGTAAGATTCAAATGAATATAACTTCTTCAATACTCAATGAAATTGTGTGATAAAAAGGGAAAGTTGTAGTACTCAATGAGACGAAGAGATTAATACCTTGCACTTCAGCCAACTCGCCGTGGTTTGGCAGAAAATTGCCTCCAAAAGGGGTGATGCTCATAAAAAAACTGGATTCCTTTAGTCCCGATTGTTCTTTGTAATGAATGAGTGAAACCACTCAACAACTACTTCATTCTAACCCCAAAACACAACCCAAGAGGTTCATGGACTCACCTAGGAGAAGTATTCGCCAGAGAGGAGACTGCACAGTGGCGCAGTCCCGATGTATACGATATGATGAGGGTTGAGTGCTTTTCCTTGCTCCAGGATCCGTGGAGCTCACGAGTGCAAATGGTGAAGATGGGGAATTGTGATTGTCTATGTGTGTGTTGTTTCTCGGGGGAAAAAGGGTTGAGAGAATTGTCGAGATGGAAAGATAAGGGAGAGTGAGGGAGAAGAGAGAATTGAGAGAGAGGAGAGAGGTGGAAGATCGGAGACAGATATCAGGGGGTGGACCCCTTGGGCTCACCAATTAAGACCCAAAAACTATTTTTTATATATATAAAACGGGGGTGGGGTGTAACAAGTTACCCTCACAAGTGTCCTTTTTCTTGTTCATCCAAGCTTTAATATGTAGTCGCGCTTCATTGAGATTTGTTCCGCTCCATAGAGATAGTGAGTAGAGTTTCGGTGTTTCCTTCAGTTCGGGTATTCCCAACATCATCACTTTCTCTCTGTCTGCCTTTGTTGACAGTGTTGCTCATGGAATCCCACAAACTTCTTTCACTTGGTCGTTGGTTCTCTTCACTTTGTGGTTGTGCTCGAATATATGATTAGGGTTGGATGATGCAATCGGCGAGTCACTGCTTGGTTGGTGGCGTGGATTTGTGTAGGTTGAGCTACACTCTTGCAACAGTGGTTGTGGTGTATTTCTCGATTTTTTAGCTTTCTTTCTGCTTTGGGCCTCAACTTCTGGTTGGGCTTTTTTTTGGTTTGTTTGGTTGGCCCAATTTTGTTTGTTTGCCCTCTTTTGTCTTCTGGGCTTGTAAGTTTTGGTATTGGTAATGAGTTTTACCTTTGTATCAAGGGTAATGGTAGGGAATAACTCCAATTAACGTTTAAATATTAATGTATTTAACAACATTTATGTCATTTAATTTATAAAATTTTATACTAGGCGCTACAGGTAGCAAAACAAAAAATAGAAATTTCAGGAAATACGCGTTGAGTCAGGCTGTAAGTATCCAACTCAAATCAAACCCGTCACTGAAGAAGAGAGACGAGTGAGTGCTGAAATCCCGGTCCGTCCATCCATCCTATTCCCAGGCCAATCGTGTGGCTTGATCGGGACTAGCAGTAGCAGGGGTGTGTATCGTTGTTGAAATGCATTCTTTTAATTAATTAATTAATTTAATTTTTTTATGATTTTCTTGTCCTTGGTTGTTGAATGGATTGTTTTAGAATTTAAAAGAAGGTAGATTATATTGTGTATGTCCCTGAAACTGCTGTGTGTGTTTTTATTCTGAGAATTGGAAATTTCATTCAGTAGTCTGGTGTGATTGTGATCGGTGAGGTTGTACCGTCGAGGTTTCCCAGAAAAAAAAAATTGTAATTGGTGAGGTTAAATATGATTAGCTAATAAGATGGTTGATTTACTACTAACGCTATATATGATTCGATGCCTCCAATGTCGAATTGAAGTTGCTTTATCGCACCACCGTGTTCGCTAGCGTCATAGTGTGTACCATTTTCTTTAATTTGGAAGATTTGAGAGCTGTTGCTTGTTCGGAATCTAAATGTTTTTATTCAGTTTTTGCTGTTTGAGAGATTTAATAGTTTCATTTTTAATGATGTATAATGTATTGTTGAAGTAGACATCTCATTGTATTAATACTCTATTGTGTTAGAAACTTTCTTCTTTTTCTCATACTAAAAATCTTCACGCCTACACCTCCTCTCTCCTTACACACAGACATCTCAATGTCTGCATGGTTACCAACTTACTCTACACTATTCACTGGTTTTCAATTGTGTTGTAAATTTTGTTGCACTCTCTCTGTACCAACCTTCGAAATCAACAAATGCTGCCATGGTGCCACCATTCCGTTAAGTGAAACTGAAGAGGGTGATGCGAGTTATAACTGTAGACTATCTTAAAAAAAGAGTTATAAGCCTCAATAATCTTGTAGAAATCTACTGTGTTCATCATCCTAAATACTTACTTGATTATGCTGCTATGATGTCCATACCTTGTGTGGAGGTTCTGAGACTTCTGAGTCTGACAGGGATGGAAAGAAAAGTGACCTTAGATGATTTCAAAGTTGGATCTGTTCCGACTTTAATATACATCCCGGACTTCATTACGGATAATGAACAAACCATGCTTCTAAATAAGGTAGAAATCCCTGTTCCTTACATATTCCCTTCATCTTTTACAATGCTTATTGATTTTTTTTAATCTGAAATTCTTTGTATGTTGGCTTCATCCTGCTTTATAGATTTATGAAGGCCCAGTATCAAAGTGGAAATCATTAAAGAATAGGAGGCTACAAAACTGGGGTATGTGTTCTATCTAGGTAATAGGTATATGTATACTGATTTTTCATGTAATGCCTTTGAATTTGACTTACATTATGCATATACAAATAATGGAGTTAGTTTTTTTCTTGTGACTGACAGGCGGTATTGTCCATGAAAAGGGTCTTCTGCCACAGGATTGTAAGTTAGAAAATTATTTATTTCAAAACATTCAGAGAATATCTGTCTTCACAAATTGATATTAACATTGATATCTTTATGTTGATTATCGTTACCCTTTTTGGTTTTGTGCGATTTGACATTGATATCTTTATGTTTATTATCTTTAACCTGTTTGGTTTTGTGCGGACAAATTTATTGTCATTCGTGTTTTGTACTTGGTTAATAGTTTGTATCTTATCTAATAAAAAGCTAGTAGTAGAAACATGAATAAGCAGATAGTATAACTTGGAACTTCCTTGTTAATATCAAGAAAGAAAAAAACAAAACCAGTGCAACATGAATAAGCAGATAGTATAATGTGGATGGAAATTGAGGAAATAATTGTAAATAAGATGGTTTTCTTCAAGAGATTTTGTGCTACAGGTGAGGAACAGGGCTTAAGGTGGAGGGTCTAGAGTGGTAACCGATTAATGTAGACGTAATTAGGTGTCTTGAAAGGTCTTTTGAGGAGGAATAAGTTTAGAGGCAGTGTTTGATTGTGCTAAAGAAGTCTCACAGTTTGTATGGTTCTCTTATGGAAAGATTTAATGATTCTTGGGAAGTAAACTAATCAAGCCATAGTAGCGAAAACCATATGACACATCCTGGTTTATTGATTGACCTTTGGAACTAGCTTTTGACCTCATTTTGTAGATTCTGAATGGTGGTTGTTACCAACTCCCACCAAAGGAAAATATACTAATCAAACCGCTCATGCCCAAGAGCATGCTTATCATATGTAGTATTCATTTTCGGCAAAGGTATCCTTGGAGTTTAGGGATAGTTTTTTTGAGGCTATATCTTATGATTGGAGTCTAGCTTTGTTTTGCAACTACTTCTTGAGTAGTATAGACGTCATAGATAGTGCACAATTTTCCCCTATATTATATTGATACTATTTCTTTATGAAAGTAAATTTCTTTTCGGAAAAAGTATAAAGTGCACTAATATCTCATGGACAGCGTGTGAGATTTTGCCACCCCCAAAGAAAATAGATTTACAATTGAACAAGTCATGAAGTTATTGCCTCCACATGGGAAAGAAAAAAAAAACTATTGACTCTACAAGCCATAAATCATCCTGAAATATGTACAACTTTCCTGGTATGTGAAGACTTGTTTGATTATTACCTTGATATGTGAAAATAATTGTGGTGGCACTCCTTGTAGTAAGTGCAAAGCTACTGATGATAAAGCAATCTTCAGACAGTTCTAAAATTCTATGTGATTAAGCAATTGTTAATAGTATTTTCATTGTTTGTTAATTCCTTTGCTCAAAACAATAAAATCTCTTTCTTGCAGTGCCATCATGGCTAACCAAGATTACATGCAAGATATATGAAGAATCAGGGCTGTTCCCATTGCCAATTAATCATGTCCTTATCAATGAATACCTTCCTAACCAAGGCATAATGGTACGCACTAGGCATTTGTTCTTGTTAATTTTTGTCCTTGTACTTTTATTCAACTTTTGTTGCGTCCTTATAAATATTTAAGTTTGTAGAGTGACAAGTCTTTTGGAAATGAAATAAAAAAGAGAGATTAAATATTTTTTTGGATCCAAACCCATAAAATGGACAATAAAATAATATTTATCGAGTTCATCTCTGACAAGAAACATCAGTGGCCACCGCATTTACAACCCACGTGTAAGTTTCCAGTTTTATCAAAATAATTATTAATTTACAGTTACTTCAAAATTGTATATATTTATGAAGTGGATAAGTAATGCGCAGATCTGAAATAAGGAAATTATGCTCGTGGTTTCTTATCAGAAACTTGAAAGAGGAGGCTTTGAGCAAGACATGAAAGTGCCTTTGAGTTTCTCTAAATGATTTCATCTATGAGTTTGAACTTAAAAGTGGCTTTTTAATCTCCTAGTTCATGAAGATATCTGTCTGTAGTTTGTACTGCAACGAGGTTGGGGTCTAATTGGATGGAGGAAAGTGCGGATTAGGAAGAGAACTTTGTTTCCGAATCCCAAAATGCACTACACATCGGCAAATCCCGTTCATGTCTGACAATGGTTACAGAATTTGAACCAAAAATATAATCAAGGGCATCTAAGAGTAACCAATTTTAAGGGCCTAAGGTGGGGCAAGATTCAGTGACCGGAAAGCATATTTTGAACTCTTTGACTAGTGATTATTATTCTTGTGTGACTTTAACTGTGCCATGCATTTGCTTCGTGATGGATATTTCTTCACAATTTATTATTGCTTTTCAATTGTCCACTGAAGGAGTGTTCAAATGATATTTTGTTTTTGATGCCATGTTGAGGTTACTTTATCTGAAATACTGAGCCTTTACTTCTTACATTATTTCGCATTTTAGCTGCAAGGTGGATCTGTGTGTCTCTTATTTACAATAGTTTGTTTTTTGCTTTGCCGGAGCATCTCTTACTGTAATTGTGTTCAAATAGGCACACCAGGACGGGCCGGCTTATTATCCGGTTGTAGCAATTCTGTCCCTCGAGTCACCTGTTGTTATGGACTTTACTCCCCATTCAAGACTGACTTTGTGCAAAAGTACTTGTGCAAATGCTGTTGAGAATACAAATTCTGATGCGGGGGTCATTAATATTAATACAGATAAGTCAATGAATGAACTTCATCCATTTCCTGTCATATTAATGCCTCGCAGTTTGCTGATATTCAAAGATAAAGCATACTCAGGTTTGTGTCTGTTTGTTTAAGTAACAGCTCAATCTCTTGTTATGGTGCTGCTTTATTATAACAGAAAATCTGAGAAAGTCCTACTTGTGATTTACAGATTACTTGCATGCAATAAAAGACTGCGAGGTACAATGTTATGATGGGGTAAGATCAGATTTTATTTTCCCTTTTTTGGTAAGAAACAAAAAAATTCTGTTGAAAATATAGGAACAGTTAGAAGTTCTGAAAGCACTGGTAGGCATACCTCTCTAAAAGAACAATAATAAAGAAAGTAACACAACACATTTGGGCAAGAAGAAAATCAGTAAAGAGATAATTCTGCAATCCCTGAGCCTGAGGTCGGGACTTCCAGATATTTCTGCTAAAATAGATCAAACTGAATCCCGTGATGAAGCAAAATACATTATTCTTAGCCAGTCAATCGTTAAGTTGTGTTTAATTGTTTTGACAGGTTGGTTATGATTCATTAGCCAATAGAGTTCCCATATCACTCGGTGTGCCAATACAATTTGACATAAATATTCTTCTTTTCCAGGCTGTAAATGAAGTACAAGCTCTACAGCATGGTCAAGTTATAGATTATGATGCTTCACAATTTGATGGAGCTGTTGGTGTAATGAAAACTGGGGATTTTAAGAGAATTCATAGAACAACCCGTAGAATTTCATTGACATGTCGATTAGTTTCAAAAGTTCATAAAAATTTGCTCAGGTTTTAGTCTTTGGAGTTCTGAGAAGTAACTAATTTGGCAAGTCTAATGTTGAAGGTTTCGCCTCTAAGAGCTTTCATGATAACCTAGTTTGAGCTACATCACCTGTTTTGTAAATGCTAAACAATGTTGGATTATTTAAGATTTTCTGAAGTGTTATTCTTTCTCTAATATGAAGACGAATGCATAGGATTATAGAGTAAAGAGCAAAAAATGAAACACTAAGAAATTAATCCTAATTACAATATAACTATCCAAATTTGTCTAGAGTGTTGTAAAACACCAATTGTAAAAGACTGTGATGTCTAGGTTTCAATTGAGAAAGACAAAAAGATCTCATGAACCATTGCAAAAGGAAAGGGAGCAGGGACATCATCTTCACAACCACCTAATTAAGAAGAAAAAACAATGGAAACCATCATGGGATCTAAATTGGACATGATCAAGGGGACACACTGATGTTGTTTTTGGGACATTTTTGTAACATGAATCATGTCTTGTGTGATGGTAGAGTTGGTACCCTGTTTTGTGTGGCAAACTATATATATATGGTTGGTAGTATGCTTTGTGTAGTAAACTTTTTATCTAACCGGTAAACCAAATCTAGCTAGGAGATGATGTTTGAATGCTTTTGAGGATCTTGAATTGGTCATTGGTACTGATAATAGAATGCATTTCAACGTTGTTATGTTATTGATACTTTTGGTGATCCTTGGCACATGTTTTTCAGTACTAATTTGTTATTATTGTTAAACTTAGATGGTTCTTGAGTTGTGCAGAAAAATTGCATATGATAAACAATTAGATTATACCTCAATAAAAGAAAAGAGTCCTTAATTAGAGGGCAACACTAAGTTGCTAACTCATATGATAAACAAGTAGATTATATAGGAAAATTGCATATCAGAATTGGACTTTTTTTTTTTTTTTTTTTTTGGGTGGTAAAAGCATATCATAAGTGGCATTTTTTGGTGAGGAAATTGCATTTCTCAAGAACAATTGTGAATTAATTTGGCGGGAAAAACTAATTTTGGGAAGAGATATCAATTACATGGTGGTAGTCCTACAACCCAGACCTTCAAAGATCACTATATCTTTAAATTTGATTGTAAAGAAGAAGGATTTGACGGAAGGACCACTTATGTAACACAAAGTTAAGTTAGAGGATGAGAGAAACAAATATGAGAGTTCGATGAAAACTAATCATGATGCAAAATTCATGGACTTTACTACCACACGCTCTTCTTGAAATGTTTGAATGTCCATTCTATAAAGATTAAACACATAAGTTTAATACATTGAACTCAAGAATCATAATCTCTCTCATAAAACTCAAAACCTAATATAGATGTTTAAGTTAATCATTTTTTTTTTTTTAAATTTTTGAAAAAAGGGAGACAGCTGACAAGCCACGATTATCCACTCATTCCGAGGCCCGGGATAACTCACAGAAGTATTTCAACCTCCTCGATCACAATCAGCCAGACTCACTGGAACCTCGAAACAGTCATACATCCTTTTTCAAGGCTACAGAACACACAAACTAGGCCTTGGTTGGTTAACCGGGTCTCATCCCATCTGGCCCCCATGTAATTCAAAGCCCATTCGGAGCCTGCAACCGAAAGGCCCAAGAGAAAACCGAAATTTATCATTAACAGAAGTAGAAAAGAGGAAATTCGGAGCTCTTGTGTCTGTACAAGCCAACGGAAAAATAAAGAATTAAAAAAAAAAATTAAAATCATTAGGCAGTCGCCGTAAACGGGGTTGGGGAAGAAACCAAGGCCACCGTGGAAGGTTTGGGGTGTTCACCACCCGGATTATTAAAAAAAAGGCCACCGTGGAAGAAGGAAGGAGAGACACTAGGCTGCCTTTATCTTGCACTTGTTCAGGTAAGTCGTCTCGCCCGTGCCTTCGCCTCCATCTGAGGTGCTGATTACTGCGAGTACTTCGATTGTTGACACTTAGATTGTTAAGAGTTGGGATGATCTATTATGGCCCAGCAGTCCTCTCGTCTCCACCGCCTTCTCACTCTCTTGGACAGTATCCTTTCAACCTTTTCCTTTTCTTATATTTTCAGCTTTATTAAATTAAATTAAATCAAATTATTGTTGAATGCATGTTGTTTGGTTTGGTTACATATTGAATCACCCTCTTTCCTCGATCTCCTAATTTTTTGGTTTCAATTGGAATTTTTCTTTAACCCAATCCCGATAGCTGGTTCAACCCAAGCGACGAGATTTACGGCTGCTCAGCAGATAGGGGACATTGCCAAAGCGCATCCTCAGGACTTGAGCTCTCTGTTGAAAATGGTATTACTGACTTCCACGATTGCTTTTGTGCAGTTACACCGTGCACACCATATCATCTGCATCTTTGCTGCCTTGAAAATGTAACTAAACCAATGAGGAAGTTGAGGTTTATTCGAAAATCAACGTTACAACAACTTCATTTCTCTGGTGGCTAAGCTTAAATATTTTTGCCATTTTATGTGTTTAGAGAGCTAGGTAGATCTTCACTTTTTCATTCAGGTCTGATATATGTTAATGAAAAGATCGAAATCCAAGAAAGAATAACGTGAGGGCTGCTAAGAGCTAGCATCCACTCATATAAATTTCTAAGATAAAAGTATTTTTAACAGTATTGTGTGCATTTCAAATACCTCCAAATGTCTGGTTGTGCCTTTCATGCAAAATTTGCTATTCTTATTATGATGACATTGGCCCTTCGAGCAAATCAGCAAATGTATAACTCTATTGAGCGCACAACACACTGGATACCAAATAGATGGAGCACGGCACCAGAAAACCAGCAAATGTACAACTTTAGTGTCTTACATGAAAATTTTGCTTCCCATTTTGTTTAAATATTCACCACCAAGTAAAGTTAAATTATTTTCACTGTACTTAAACAAGAGCCTTATATTAAGAATGAATTTCAACAGTAACATTTCTATTTTCAGGAATCCAAAATAAAAAAGAAACATTTCTTAAAAGACAGCTAACCCAAAGGCATGCCAAACTGCACAAGAACTACTAAGAGAATATGAAATACCACGAAACCTCAAAACCTGTCCCAACCATTCTGATTTTCTTTTACAATAACATAACGCATCTACATGTTTTCCTTCCATCTTTAATTAAGGGTTACAAATGCGTGAAACACTAAAAAAACAGGGTTAATCAACTACGAGTTGAAACTGACTGCCAATGATTTTTGCATTTCCTCTCAAAAGAAAGGAAAAATATATGAAACACTTTTCCACTAACTGTTGTATTATTTTCTCTTTGTTTTGTTTTTTGTTGATGTTGTACTTTTATGTGCAAGCGGAAGTGAATTCAAATAAAGTACCAAATATCGACGTTGTAGGCAAGAGCGAAGAAACAAACAATCTCAAAATAAGAACACAAGAGATTAACATGGTTCGGCGTCCTATGTCCACGGGCAAAGCACGTCGAGGAATTTCACTAAACAAACGGAGATTACAAAAGAGTGTTTAAATTCTCACAACCCAAATCCCACAAAATACAAACCCTAAACCAAATGAGTAGAGAGCCCAAAGCAATCAAACGCAGGAGATTCTCCCAAATTGTTCTCTAACTCGCAAACTCACAAATCGATTCTCACCAAATTGCCAAATGAATGAGCCAAGAATTTGCCGCCCACTCATGACTTCCAACGGTAACCTCCACCCAAAACCCAATGAGAGAAAATTCCGTACACTCATGGTAAGGCACATAAAATAAACTAACTCTAAGGTCCTTTTTATAGTGCATAGGTCTTAGGTTACAATGAGAATAATCCTAATTCGAAATAAATCCAAATCCTAATCAAATAGGTAATTAACAAAATGAAATAGGTAACACAAATCTAATTTCTGCATCATCCTAATTTTGAGTCGTAAATCACAACAGTTGATAGATGCTTGTACGTTTTATGTCAGTTTTTGCTATAGCTTAGATTTTTGTTTCTTACATATTCCATTTTGAATTTATTGATTTCTTTTTTGTGAAAAATCTGTCTTTAACTTATGTAACTTGCAAGATTAGGTTTCACAATATCTTCATAGCAAAAACTGGGATACAAGGGTTGCTGCCGCTCATGCTGTTGGGGCTATTGCTGAGAATGTGAAGCACACCTCTTTGATTGAACTCTTTACTTGTATTAAATCGAAGATGTCTGATGCTGGGATATCTGGTGCTGTTGAAGATATGGTTGCTTTCCCTATTTTTGATTCGAACATTGCTGGCACATCATTTAGAAGGTGCGACATTATTGTATACACTCGTAGTGCCCCTGTTTGGTTGGCTCTTGATTTGTGCCTGTGAATACACGAGTCTTCTTGGAGGCATGGCTGTTTATCTAACTTTGAATTTTCTTAACAGCTTCGATCTCAGAAAGGTTTTGGAGTTTGGTGCTCTGTTTGCATCTGGGGGACAGGTAATGCAGTGTCTATTGTATGTTTGTTGACATAATTGCACTTATGTCAATGAGGGAAGATGTCTAAATTTTACTGTTTGATTATGTAATTTAAATAGGCTGTTTCTTCAAATTGTCCATGTCAAGGTGCAATTCTATTATTTATGTGTGTGTTATTGTTTGTTCATATTTACAACAAGATAATTGTGGGAAACATTAATAGGCCAGTCTAACCATTTTTAACTATTTATTTATGTCTGTGCCACATTGTAGACTCAAGATATATTAAATAAAATAAAGAGATCAGAGATGGAGTTATAGTGCTCTCCATGTTTTATTTTTACTTTTGTTCAATTTAATTTAATTTAGTTTAATGATTATTCATATCTAAATTTCTAAAAGGAGTTCGGTTGCTCATTGATTTGTGCTATTCGTAGATGACCTATGGCTTCATAAAATGAATAGATAAGTTGTCTCATTACTTAATTAAATGATATATGAAAAGGCTGACACATTTTAATAATTCTTGAATGGATCACTTTTCTGATTTTAAATAACATCTTTGCTTCTTATAAAAGATAAAAAGAATTGTGGATCCTGCCTTTTGAATTGCAGATGTTTGTTTGTGCAAGAGGATGGCCTAATTTGGTTAATATCTTCTGTGAGCTTTTGATCATGCTTGTTTTCTGACCCAAAAAAATATGCTTTGTTTGAGTCTTCATTTCTTCTTTATAATGGATACTTTCATTTCTGGAACAGGAGTATGATGTTGCAAATGATCATATGAAGAACCCAAGGGAGAAATTGGCTCGACAGAAACAAACACTTCGATGTCGTTTAGGTTAGTAATGGTTTAGTTTATTGCACTTATAATATACCTGGGCCAAAAAGGAAAAACAGATAAATCCCCTTTAGGTTGGTGTCTTTGTAGCATGGACAGTGTATGATTGTTGGGGAGAGGGTAATGGTTAATTTTTAAAGTTCAATTCAATCTACTAGTACTGATAAGATGATTGGCTCTTTGAACCATTATGTTCTGTAGTGATTGTATGGAAAAAGACAAAATCTGGACGCTGTCCACTTGAGAATAAGTTTAGCTATCAGTGAGACAGGTATCTGAACTGCAGATCTGATGATTCTTATTCCTTATTGCTGAGTTTTGCCTTGATGTGGCCTTTTGTTGGCTGGCACATGGCATGGTAGGGCCTAACTTTCTCTGTCTTAGCAAACACACACCACCATCCAAATATCACCTACCCACCCTTCCACCCATTGGAACTACCATCCAAATCCGACGTGCAAGCCAATGACCATGTACCAGATTATGATTTCTAATGTGGAAATTTTTTCCTTAATGTGTTTTCTTTTTGATCTCGGGCTAACATCTGGAGTTTTATTTTTCGCTGACATGTGATAAGGGTATTAAGAGAGAAGAAAAACAATGAAGAGGTGGTTCAAGAGGACTAACTCTGAAACTCACAGAAAAAAAGAAGACACCCAACACAAACAGCTCGGAAAAGACCTAAAAGCCATTGTAGGACAGCCACCATCCATTCTAGCCTAAGCAAAGAAAGTGAAATTCCCATGAACTCTGAGGAAACAAGTTCAAAGAATAGCCAGAAACAGAATCCTGTCCCAGAGCTCCATGAAACCAACTCAAGAAAATCTTCAACATCCTTCTGTTTATCTCCATCCATATGACCCAAGTCACCGCATGAGCAAAGCTGATATGTTGCAAGCCTACTCGCTTTCACCCCAATATACACTATACAGCTAGCATACAATAGCTGTCCAGTCCCTGTTTTTCCCTCTTCTGAAAAGAGACAAAATCTTCATGCTTAAACAATAAACTTACAAGAGCAGACTGGATGTCCACAAAGTAAAACAAAGCAGAAACGTGAGCATAATCATCCTAAACTCAACACCTCTCTGGAACTCCATAAAACTAACTAATAGCAGCTTTTCAGTTAAGGCAAATATCCGGAAAAGAACAATCTCTTAACTCAGGAAACCGAAGCCCATTATGATGACCATTATGGCCTTTATCCCACAACTCCTTATTCATGCTGCCTGTGAGATCCCCAAAGATCAGCCTATTTCTTTCCATTAATGTTGCCCAAAAAATCACTGATACCATAAAACCTTGGCTTGCTTCTTCCCATTTCCTGGTAATTTATGCTTATCTAACATAAAGAACAAACAATCTCTGGATATAACCCAACTTACAAACCTTGGCTTTCTTCTCTATAACACTGATGGCAACAATGAAGCCAAAAGTCTTGATATGTTAGATCACTCACAGTTTTGCTAATCCACACAGTGCTGTACGAAGGGGGGAAGACCATTGTGAAATACCAGAATATGTAGTTAGTGGTGTTTTATTATATTCATAATGTAGTCATTGGGAACATTTTGTTATTAATTATGGTGTGCTAACTTGCAATTCAATCTCTTGGATCTAATAGAAATCTCACTGTTTATTATACAGGTTTGGATATATGTGAGCAGTTCATGGATGTGAATGATATGATAAAAGATGAAGACCTTATTTCACACAACTCGCATGGGAACGGGATATATCCAAGAGCTTCTACATCACATAATATTCAGCAATTAGTTGCAAATATGGTTCCTAGTGTCTTATCAGAAAGGCCAAGTCCCAGGGAATTGAATCTTTTAAAACGAAAAGCAAAAATCACTTCGAAAGACCAGTCAAAAGGTTGGTCTGAGGATGGGGATATGGAGGTTCCATATGCTCAAAATATACCACCAAAGGGGGCATGTCCTGACTCATTTGGGACTAACAAGGTACTAGGTTCCCTACTGATCATTTTTTTTTTCTTTTCGTGCTAGCTGATTTGATGTTGTATGCCATTTCACACAAACACTTCTTAATTGGTTGTAATAAAATATGAAGCACTTGGTGTATCTCTGTTATTGTATTTTTTATATTGTTGTGTTGAGTGATATATATTTTCAAGGAGTGTCATTAAAAAACGCTCATGGAGTAAACTTCAAGTGTAGGCAATTGAGGGACGCGTGTTACAATTCTGACTCTCTTCTGGATCTTGCTCTTTGATGTATCTCTGTTATTGTATTTTTTATATTGTTGTGTTGAGTAATATATATTTTCAAGGAGTGTCATTAAAAAAAGCTCATGGAGTAAACTTCAAGTGTAGGCAATTGAGGGACACGTGTTATAATTCTGACTCTCTTCTGGATCTTGCTCTTTGATGTATCTCTGTTATTGTATTTTTTATATTGTTGTGTTGAGTAATATATATTTTCAAGGAGTGTCATTAAAAAAAGCTCTTGGAGTAAACTTCAAGTGTAGGCAATTGAGGGACACGTGTTATAATTCTGACTCTCTTCTGGTTTTTCCCTTCCAGTTGTGATTTCCCTGGGTAGAGAAATCACGGCCTCTTTGATTAATAATGGAGTTACAGTACTTTTGAAAAACTCTAGAACTAATACTTCTTTGTCCCTCTCAGCTGTCTCTGGCTTTTCTCTCTGTTTCCCTAGCCTTGCCGCATCTTATTTATAAGTATAGGGTGTGGTTTACACGCCTATTTTCTGATTAAGTCTCCTATTCTATATGGAATAGCCTCATAGGAAAGCACACTTCCTTTCCTTTTTCCAAACTATCTTCTAGTATTCCCAATCTAATTGTACAAGGAAACTTTGATCCCGTCCTAGTCCTTTTAGGAGAAGTCACCTTGAATTTCCATAATACAATCCCACACAAAATAGGACACTAAATTTGATGAACCAAAATCCTAAGAACACGCTGTATTTGTTGGATAAATTTTGCATGCAATTTTCATAATAAGGTTTCTTGAATTATCATTTAAGTTTTTGATTTATGACTAAGCCTTACTTGTTAAGGGGAGATTGGATTATGAAGGGGATGATTATAAGGGTGAAGAAAGAAGGAAATGTAATTAGTTATCATCGTGGAAACAGCCTCTTTGCAAAGCAAGGGTAAGCCTATGAACTTAGGATGGCTCAAAGTTTACAATTTGAAGGTTTAGTCTTCTACTAGCTAGGATATATGATGCACTGGTTTGCTTGTGATTTGGTACTAGGTTTCACTAGACTTTTACAGGCTGATCTCTACATGCTATTATTCATTTTCGCATTTGCCATTGTTTAAAAGGTTTCACATCTTATGATATTCAGGTGTAAATTTCCTAACCATTGTTCTGTTGCCGAATTAATTTGGTTACTTTTTTCTCACAAGTTTCGTCCTTTGTGGGGGGGGGGGGGGAATAAGTTTCTGCATTTAATGTTTATGAGCTATGCAGGAAATTTTGGACTTCGATAATCATGAAGAAAAAATTGAACATGATGGAGAGGGGCGGTGGCCTTTTCAAAGCTTCGCTGAGCAACTAATCCTAGATATGTTTGATCAAGGTTGGCTTCTGTTATTTTTATTTCTAGCAGGGCATAGGCTGCCTTCTTGGTGTATCCTTTTAGTGCCTGTCCTGTTCTATCTATTTGTATATATGTATCCATATATTTCTATCTATGTGTATATATGTATCCATATATACATATATTTTGATAATATGCGTTTAAATGGTATTTAATCTTACAATATTGTTTGTAATTTTTTGTTTTTCCAAGTTTGGGAAGTACGCCATGGTAGTGTGATGGCTTTGAGAGAAATTTTAACCCATCAAGGTGCTTCTGCTGGAGCATTTATTCCTGATTTGAGCCTGGTGGGTGCAATGATTGGGGAGTTAGAAAATAAATGCACATCATCTACAATGAAGAGAGACAGAGAGATTGATTTGAATATGCAAGTTCCCATTGATGAATCTGAACCAGAACTGAAAAAGCTGAAGTTTGAAGATGTTACATCTCCATTTGTGGATACAATGGTCTCTTCCAGCAAGTGTGGGGATTTTGATGTCAGTATACAGGTAGAAGACAGTGGTTGTAAGTTGCCTTCTGCGCAGGTTAATGGTCAACTTCATTTCAGCTCTGTTAAGGTGGACCCATGTGAGCAACTAGCTCAGACAACTGAGTTAAAGGGCCAGTCTCATAACAAGGGGTCCTTTCAGAAAATGGATGTGCTGAAGAGGCTCTCTGAAAATAGTGATATGATGAACTTGGTTAAACTGGCTAGGCATTCATGGCTTAAAAATTGCGAATTCCTTCAAGATTGTGCAATTCGTTTCTTGTGTGTCTTGTCACTAGACCGGTATGGCTTTTTTCTTTTTAGTCAAGTCTGCCCTTTTTCCCAAAAGAATTTAAAAAAAAGGAAAACTAATGAAAATGGCTTGAAAACTTTGAGTTTTAACAATAAGGACAAAATAAAGGGTAAAGTGAATAGTACCAGGATTGACTTTTTATTGTAAAAATGTGGTTTTTCGTTAAAGTGAACAGTACCGTGGGCTATTTGTTAAAACTCCCTGAAAAAAAAGAAAAAGAAAAGTAGGTATGATAATTTATTAATTTGCTTAGTTCTAAATTATGTGGCTGTTAGTATGAAACTCCATGCATCTTCAAATGATAAAATATATGTTTTTTGTTTATTTATGGGTGCAGTTTTGGAGATTATGTATCTGATCAGGTAGTTGCTCCAGTACGTGAAACCTGTGCTCAAGCATTGGGTGTTGTGTTCAAATACATGCATCCCGGTTTAGTTCATGAAACATTGAACATCTTGCTGAAGATGCAGGTAAATGTCAGCTATGGCATTACCATGCTTTTAGTGCTGTACATTGGTTCTACTTGGGTGTTATTATTGGTGTTGTGGTTTTTACGCTTCTGATATTTTGATTTGTTCAGTGTAGACCAGAATGGGAAGTTCGTCATGGAAGCCTATTGGGTATTAAGTATCTAGTTGCCGTACGGCAGGTAAATATTTGTTTCCATTTGCATTATTTTGAGATAACTTGCGATTTGCTGGAATACCATGCATATTTTGGACATTACTAAAAAAAACCATGTGTTGGTTGATATGTTGTGTTATTTTTTACTATTTTCCATAATATAGATTATAGAGCTCAAATTTTTGTGATGCGGAATGATAGTTTTTGTGGTGGTTCTTTGTATTTCAGGTATTTAGAAATTGAGGTATTAAGTGATATTTTGATGTTTGAACATTTATTTTTGAGCTGGAAATGGATGCACAAACAGGATCCATATAGGGAATGGAATACATAGATTCTTTTTCTTGATGGATTTCTTGCATCATTTTAAAGTTCTTGTTATTAATTCGATTAAAGAAATGACATGCAAATAAAGGGTTTCTCACATGTAAGTTCTTGATAACATTACACTTTAGAGGAACACACTTCAAACCCGAACTTTAGAAAACAACCTGCTGATTTTCCAATGAGGGAAGGACACCAAGGGAATTCACAAGTAATAATCACTTAGAAGTTAGAACATGGCAAGTGGATAGCCAAGGGGTTTTTCCCTCCCTCCAATTGAGCTTTGTTAAGCGTTTCTTTATAGCACTTATTGTTGTCATGAGGTTTGTTCTAATCTACTTATAATGAGCCGTGGGTTTATTTTTATCTATTTTAGTGGGAGGTATGGGCAGCACAACTGGTATATTTTCTGTTACTTTTAAGATTGTTATCGTGACTAGAAGCACTTATTTTCGATCAATTTTAATTACTTTCTCAATAAAAAAGGAAAGATGGGTTGCAGTATCTATTGGTTGCTGCTCCCCCGGTTTGCATTGTTATTGTTCCTAACCTTACCAACTAGGTCCCTTATGTGGTCTGGTCAGGCTTTATGGACCCATATATGTGTTAAATTTTATCCTCAAAGTCGTTAGTGTTACTTAGGAAGACTCATTCTTAATATACCCCAGTATGGACATTCACTTCTCCAATATGGGACAATTTTATTTGATACACAATTCCTAACATTCTGCAACTTGGATCAAATCACAATTCCTCGTTCAAGTCCCACCTTGAATTATCATAACCGTCCATCTCTATGTATCATCATCCCAATGCTAAAAAATCTCACAGGCCAATTTGCTCCACCTATTGGGTAATTGGTTAGCCATCTGAGCATATGTCTGCTCCACCTTGATGATAATAATGAGCCTAGTGTCCCAACCTAAACTGTGGGCTCTGGTTCCACTTATTTGCAAACCACTTCTTTCAGTTGTTCCCAGGTTTCATCAGTATTTCCCTTGCTTCCCTGCTTAGGTCTATGTTAGGGTTGTGTCACGGACCTATGGCCCATTGCCTCATTGCCCCATTCAGATATGAGGTTTTATCTCAAAACATCTTGGTGAAATTTGCTCCACTTTTTTTATTTTTTTAATTTTATCGGAGTGCTTTCACTTTAATACACAGCAATATGGACATTCACTGAACGTGGGACAATTATATTTGATCCACAGTTTCTAACAGTATTCTATGGGTATGTTTAAGGAATTTTTTTTTTCTTTGGTAAGAAATAGAATATATGTATTAATAAAAGGAGTAAGCACAATATTAAAAACTGGAAAGGAGCTCCAAAAGTTGAAGTCCTTGCGTGGTTAGTGGCTATTGGGAAGGTCAATACTTGTGATCAAATTCAAAAGCGACAGTGGTGTTGTCTCGGTAAATCAGCAGAGGAGAGCGTCAATCACTACTTTGTTCTGATTTGATACAGCTGTGGTGGAAGTTAAGGAAGTTAGAGCTAGTTGTTTAAGGAAGTTTTTCGATACAGTGTTGTTCTTATTCGAAGCACCAAGTTCGAGGTTCTAGGTAGGGGGAAGAAAGCTAAAACTTTGAGGGGGGCAGTCTGGCGTTGGCAGTTTGTTGAACATTTGGTGGAGCGTAATAGAGAATCTTTGGGCTTAAGTGTTGAATGAGGACTATTCTCATTCTTCTATATTGATGGATGCGTTAGCGGCTTAAAATGAGTTCAGGTTCAGATTTTGATTTTTGTAAATTAGTCCTTGAGAGGTTTTGGCTAGTATTTTAGGTGGTGAGTTTCTTATCCCATTGCTGTAAATCCTTCTGTTGTTGATAAAGGTTCTGTTTCTTGTCCAAAAAAAAAAGGGGAGGAGCACAATCAAATTTGACCAGAAGTCTACAAAAGCTGCAACCCACCAACACTGCATCTAAAGTTTCCCAACCTCTCACAAAAATTCTTGCAAAGGTAACCCTGTACCAGAATCTCCTGCAGGTCCTCCCTAGGTTGGTTGGTTTGGCAGAACTATGGCTAGAACTTTGTACAAGCTTGAAACTAGACTGATGGGCTGATAGTCATTTATCCTCAAGGAACCCAAATTATTGTTAAATGAGATATGTTGGCTATTGATGTAGACCTCTGTAATACTATCATGAAATCCTGTTTCATGATATCCCAACATTGCTGAAACGCTGCTTATGGAAAAACCATCTACAACCAGGTTTTTGTCTTTGTGGCATTAAAAACAAATTTCTTTCCTAACCTCCTCCTTAATGGGCCTTTTCAACCAGCTGCTTTCTGTTCATGAGTTGTTGCTCCCATCCATACCTAAAAGTGTTGCCTTCAGTTTATCCTCACTGGAAAGAATTTTTGATGAAGCTTCACCACCCCTATTGAGGTGATTCAGGAATTTGGATGATAGGAAGGATATGTATTAGAATAAAGTTTGATAAAACTTACGATCTTGCTGATTGGCCTTTTGACATCATGTGTCTGAAATAAATAGGGTTTGGTAGAAGATGGAGAAAATGGATTAGTTGTTGCTTGAGTTTGGTTAACTTCTCGGTGATTATGGGGAGGTTGAGTGCCTCAAGAGGATTGAGGGAGAGATATGCTATACCTGTTTCCTTTTTACTTTAGTCGTGATTTGTGAAGAAAAATCTACACTCATCACCTGACCCAAACCTTAAAAAATCCTGCTGAGATTTTCTTGAGATGCTTCTCAGTGGCTTTTACAAACTCTGCGTACGCTTCATTATCTGTGAATAAGCGTCTCTCTTTTGGTTTGGTTGTTTCTTCTTGCATTTTAAAATTCTTGTCCATGAAGCACGGACACAGATACGGATATGGCGATATGATATGGCACGGCACTATGAAAAATCTCTGAAAGTAGGATACAATACGCGATAGGTATGGCAATTAAATTATATTATAATACACAAAAATAAAAATAAATAATTTAGAACATATTTTGATAACACAAGAATTCGATTTCATCGTTCAAATTCAATTTCATTTGATTTGTTGGAGAAGAAAAGTTGTAATTCCTTGATATATATAGAAGAAGTGTGAGAGTTGTATTCATAGTTTCAATTAGAGGCTAGCTCTTCATATACGTCAGATTTCAAATAAAGCTCCGTCTCATTAATTTTTTCCCTTTAATTTCTTATTTGAAAGTGTAAAAGTATCCTAAAAGCATGATATATGTATCCCAAATGTGGGATACATGTATCCATCAAGTCAGAGTTGTATCCGTTGACCATGATATGTATTGGACGAGTATACGACAAGTATCGTATCCGACAACCAAAGTGAAATATCCGTGCAATTATTGATTGTTGTCAATCACATTTTATAGTTACTATGATTCTTTTTATGCTTAGGATAGACTGGAAAGCGGCTTTTCTCTGATGACTTTTATGTGAATGTTTGTACTGGGTGTTTTCTATGTTTTTGCTTTCTAGTCGTGTTTGTTTTCTGTTTCCTGGTTTGGTCTTCTGGACCATCCTCTTTGTTTTATTCCTTTGATCTTAATACAATCGTTTCTTTATAAAAAATGATTCTTTTTATGGCACCAGGAGATGCTTCATAATTTTCTTGACCGGGTCCTGCCTGCATGTAAAGCTGGCCTGGAGGACCCTGATGATGATGTTCGAGCAGTAGCTGCAGATGCTTTGATACCTACCTCAGCTGCTATTGTTGCTTTAAAGGGTGAAACTTTGCATTCTATAGTGATGTTACTATGGGATATATTACTTGATTTGGATGATTTAAGTCCATCCACTAGCAGGTACTCTTGTTTGTTGATTATTTTGTAGTCAATTAGCCTTTTTGTTTTCTATTAATATATGCTTCATAGTCTTCTCAAGGTAATATGTCTTACTAGATAATTTATGTGTTGCACACAAATAAGGAAAGTCTTGAAATAAGGAAAGTCTTGTGCGCTCACTTCACCGAACAAAGAGGAGAGAAAGGATGGGGTAGGAGGAAGATTTGGAAAATTGGAGAGAAATGGGAGAACAGAGGTTGATATAAATGTCTTTATTGGTGGTATTTGTGCATGGATTTTAAAAAGACAGTATTTTTGGAAAAACTTTGCAATCTGGTGGTACATACGGCAATTTTCCTAAATGATATGGTATGATATAAATTATGTGAAAAAAAATAAAGATGAACCTTTATACACAATTCATCTTGATATGGGGTGAGTGTGACTTGAATTTAGTTTGTCTTCTTCGGTTTGTATATGCATCTAGGAAGGATTTCACAGACTTCTTGTCATTTAGTTTGTTGTCTTCTTCGGTTTGTAATTGCATCTAGGATTTCAGACTCTCGGAGTCTCGTCTTATTTTTTTATAGCTTCTCAATTGATCTAAAGCTATTATATATTTATGAAACCCTCTTTGTCAACCAAAAGAGGGTGAAAAGACAATTTTGTCTTCTATCACAACACAACAGTTAAGGACAATAGTGTAATTTCACAAAACAAAATTTTGCTATTTTTTGTTTAAGCCTCACCTACATATGATTTTATTATCTCTAATTTAAAAAAAAATAAAAAACAAACCTCTCTCCCTTTCCCCCACTCTCACGTTCCCTCTCACTCTCTTCCTCTCTCCTTCAATTTTAAATAAAAAAAGTAAACAATCCACAGGCACTTTGTGTGTGGGCAGATACTAGTTAGTAAAAAGTCCACATGCACTTTGTGTGTGGGCAGATAGTAGTCAATAGAAAAAAACTTAATAATCAGTTGTGTTTACTGTAATTGATGAGAGATTCTTATTGGCACATTTCTTATCCGCCTAAGACAGATCACACTTGTAAATTTAGTGAAAATCTAATATATAGCTTATAACCAACTTCTGTCATAGGAATATTAGTCCTTACTCCTTATATCAATCATGGATATTGTTTTTGCAGCGTAATGAATCTGTTGGCGGAAATATATTCCCAGGAAGACATGATTCCTTGGATTTTTGAGGATTTGACACCGAAGGAGTTTGGTTTAAATGAATTTGGTAGCATTGATGATACTGGAGAAGGATTAATTTTGCATGATAATCCTTTCATGTTATCAACACTTGCACCACGGTTGTGGCCCTTTATGAGGCATAGTATCACATCAATTCGTTATTCAGCTATCCGCACGTTGGTAAACTTCTCCTCTTGGTCTGTAGTAGTTTTGTTATACAATTTTGTACCATTTAAAAAAATATATAAATTGTCTATTAAAGTCTTTAGACTATTTTGTCTTTTGTCAATACAAGTGTTTTGTTACATATAAAAGCATACAAGGATGGATTTAAGTTTTATTTAGATTAGAGCAAGAAATAAAAAACCCAAAACACAAAATCTGTTAATGTCATATTGACCTGCAACCAAGTTATGAAAGCATGCTTATGATTCAATGCATAAATCAGGCAGTTTCACCCTCTTGTCTTTAGCAAAGGCACTCCTACTGGCGTTGCGAGTGTTGTAACTATTTAAAATACTAGATTTCCTGGTGTGCACACCACATTTTGACTGTTAATTATGTTCATTGGACAACAAGATAACCATTACAAATAATGAGAAGCTGATCGGATCTAGCAAGACGCTGCCAATCCCCATTGACCATAATGTGACTTGCTTTGACTTTTGGTCTGGTATATTAGTAACACTAGCTTTATTACCAAAGCCAGACTATTCCTGTTGTCCCACCACAAGTGACGTGATTTTGCCATTACCATCTATCTAATGTTATATTTTCTTGTGTTTAAACAAGTAAATGTTTTATTGGTACTAATCCGTCTGTGACATTTATAAAATGCTTACTTGTGCATCAGGGTTCAGATGTTCTTAAGTATGTGTAATTATTTGTTTGCATGCCTGTAATATGTTTATTTACAGTTAATTCTCTACCATGCATTTTCATTTGCAGGAACGACTACTTGAAGCAGGATACAAAAGGAGCATCTCTGAGTCTTCGAGTACTTCATTTTGGCCATCTTTTATTTTGGGTGATACCCTTCGGATTGTTTTTCAAAATTTACTGCTTGAATCAAATGATGAAATTTTGAAACTTTCAGAGAGAGTTTGGAGGCTCCTTGTTCAGGTTCTTTACTTTGTGATAATGAATAGGTTTCATTGTACTTTTGTTTATTTCCCCTTGTTGAAGATGTATTTATCTGCTTTTTTTTTTTTTTTTTTGTTAACAAAAGGATATGAAAATGTGACCTGCTCTCACATTAGCGTGACTGTGTGGGACTTTTATATGGAGGCGCAAATAATCTAAACCTTTTACGGATGTCTTTTTTACTTTTACCTGGATATTGTTTTCCACATTTCTACATTTGTGTATGCAATTGACACACCACGTGCTTCCAGTTTCTTGATTTTATGCCTTTGCTCTTGCTTGCTGTTTCTTGCTTTTGGTAACATTTTACTAATTCTTATTTGCAAAAATTTGTGCTCATTCTAACTCTCTCTCTCTCTCCCTCTTTCTCTCTCCCTCGTTATACTAGTGTCCATTAGGTGACTTGGAAATTGCTGCAAGGTTATATATGTCCTCTTGGATAGAACTTGCAACTACTTCGTATGGTTCAGCATTAGATTCTACAAAAATGTTTTGGCCTGTTGCTCTCCCACGAAAGAGTCATTTTAAAGCAGCAGCTAAAATGAGAGCTGTGAAGCTTGAAAATGAGTCTTGTAGAAACATTGGGTTGGAATCTTCGAAGGGATATATTCCAGAGGAAAAAGGTGGAGATGCTTCAACCAATAATGTTCAGATAGTTGTTGGTGCGGATGTTGAATGTCTGTGACTCATACCCGAGTGGTTACTGCAGCAGCATTGGGAGTTTTTGCTTCTAGATTGCACGAAGGCTCAATGCAGTATGTAATTGATCCACTGACTGATGCCTTTACCTCTTTATCTGGTGTCCAGCGGCAGGTACCATTTGATTTTAAATCCAAGTTCCACCATCATTCCCTTCCTTTTTCAGTATTTGTATATTTAATCGTTACTCATATGCAATCAGGTGGCATCTATGGTTCTTATTTCTTGGTTCAAAGAGATTAAAAGGGCAGGTGTGTTTGAAAATGCTGGAGTTATGCCAGGTTTTCTGAACCATCTCAAAAATTTGATGTTGGATTTCTTGGCATGCCTTGAACCTGCATTCCCTACAAACGATCCACGTCTTCCTTATGCCGAGCTTTCGAGAACGTATTGTAAGATGCGTTCTGAGGCTAGTCAGTTGTTAAATGCTATTCAATCATCGGGTATGTTTCAAAGTTTGTTGTCTACTACCAAAATTGACTTGGAAAAGTTGAACGTGGACAATGCAATTAATTTTGCATCGAAACTTCCAATGTTGTGTAATGATATTGGGGGGAACAATTCTTTGGAAAGGCACATTGTTGATGATATAGAGTCAGCAAAACAACGACTTCTGACAACTTGTGGATATTTAAAATGTGTTCAGGTAATTGTGGGACATAATTGCATATTCTTGATATGCTTCTTTAAGTGCTAGGCAGAAGGATACATCTCTTTTTTTTAATGGAATTATTGGAACGGTGTCCAACGTTTTTCATTTTTATTAAGGGTTTTGTATTAGCTTTTCCCCAATTCTATAATTATATTTGAGAGTTTACCTTTTGCTCGTTGTTAATTATATTTGAGTGGTTTACCTTTTGCTCACTGTTACATTCTGTAACAATCTGCAGAGCAATCTACATGTTACTGTCTCTTCTCTTGTTGCTGCTTCTGTTGTTTGGATGTCAGAGCTTCCTGAACGACTAAATCCCATTATTTTGCCTTTGATGGCTTCTATCAAAAGAGAACAGGTAATCTTCTATATATAATTGCTTTCTTAATCCTATGGTTGCTTAGTTATTTAATCTGATAATCTAAAATCTCTTGGGAAGGAGGAAATACTACAAGAGAAGGCAGCTGAGGCACTTGCAGAGCTTATTTCTCACTGTATTTCACGTAGCCGAAGCCCAAATGATAAGTTAATTAAGAATATATGTAATTTAACATGTATGGATCCTAGAGAAACACCTCAAGCTGCAGTCATCTGTTCCATAGATATTATTGATGACCAAGATCTCCTATCTTTTGGGACAAATACTGGTAAGCAGAAATCAAAGGTCATTCTGGCTGGAATCGAAGATCGCTCAAAGGTTGAGGGATTTATTAGTAGACGAGGTTCTGAACTTGCCTTGAGGCATCTTTGTATGAAGTTTGGTGCTTCATTATTTGACGAGCTTCCAAAACTTTGGGATTGCCTCACTGAAATGCTTAAGCCTAGTAGTATTCAGTCCCTTAATCCTGCAGACGAAAAGAAAATTACACAAACTCTGGAATCTGTGAAGGATCCCCAGACCTTGATAAATAATATCCAGGTTCTTATCATTCTTGATTTTTTTGGTTGTGTTACTTCTATTAAATCTTGTGGCTGCATTCAGTATTAATATTTGACTGCATTCGGTACTAATATTTTTTGCGTATGATATTGCATATACATCAGTAAATGTCAAAAGGTGTTACAAATATGAAAATTGTCTATTAAATTGTTAAAAAAAAAACTATGAGAATTGTTCGCTCTTTTGTTACTTCAAAATGACGGGGATTCAAGATCACTAATAGAGAGATAAAGGACCAGAGACCAGTCAAGGTTTCAGAATTAAGGAAAAGTATTTACATGAACTGAGATGTTGTGGGTATGTGGAATGAAAATTGGAAGCACATGCAATTTCTTTTTCCTTTTCCTTTTTATTTTTTTGATATTGTCTAAAATAATAGGAGTGTATTGACCCAAAAAAAAAAAATATGAGTGTGGGTTTGTAAATAATAAGATCAGGGAACTAGAAGAAAAGGGGAAGATAAAATTTAAGAAGCATATCCATCTTTACTCAACATGACAACTTGATGCTGCTTCACTCACTTCTCGAATGGTTTTGTGTTTTTAATACTTTCCTGGTTAATAATGGCCAACCTTAATTTCTTGACTGCTTATTTTTCTGAAGGCCAAAGGTTAAAAATAAGACTTGCCCGATCTTATCAGAAGTTTTGTTCGTGCTCTGTTTCAACTATTTGGGTCATATTGTTGCATTAGCTGCTAATGTCTTTTTTATCCATAACAATCTAGGTGTATTGATAAATGACATTTTCCTTTTCTTTGGGTTTTCTTTCTAGTTCTGAACTATCTACCTTTACTTGATTGTAAATTAGGACATGACAATTTTTGGAATTTTAGATTGTAACATATGAGTTATTGCATTACAAATGGTAAACCGTCAAAATTTGGGGACCTACGGACTTGAAACCTAAATTGTCTCAAAACTTGCAGGTAGTACGTTCTATTGCTCCAATGCTAAATGAGGATCTGAAACCAAAACTGCTCACCCTTCTTCCATACATATTGAAGTGCGTTCGTCATTCCCATGTTGCTGTTAGATTGGCTTCCTCTAGATGCATCACCACAATGGCCAAGTCAATGGAAATGCATGTGATGGGAGCTGTAATTGAAAATGCCATACCCATGTTAGGGGATACGACATCTGTTGGTGCCAGACAAGGTGCAGGCATGCTTATTAGTTTGCTTGTCCAAGGATTGGGTGTGGAGCTGGTTCCATATGCTCCTTTCTTAGTTGTCCCTCTTCTAAGGTGTATGAGTGATTGTGATCAGTCTGTAAGACAGAGTGTGACTCACAGTTTTGCTGCTCTTGTACCTCTTCTTCCACTAGCACGGGGCCTCCCTCCACCTGTTGGACTAACTGAAGGTTTCTCCAGAAGTGTAGAAGATGCAACATTTCTGGAGCAACTACTTGACAATTCCCATATTGATGATTACAAGCTTTGTACTGAACTGAAAGTGACACTGAGAAGGTAGCTAAAATACTTAATGTTGAATGAATTCGTGGCTAAGACTTTTGAAACTTGGCTTGATATTTATCTTTGTAACAGCTAAAGACTACAACTCTAAATGAACTGGGGACATTTTACATATGTTTGTGTCTGGTTTATTCACGATGTGTAGCTGTATACTAAACCTATGTTTATAATGTATACTGGTTAGAATTGCGGAAAAGAGAAAATATATCTAAATTGTTGTATATCTTACTGGTAGAGTCATGTAGAAGGTTGGTGGCTGAGGTTGACTGTTAGTTGGGTTGATACAGGAGTACTCTATTTTCTAAGGCTTACTGGTATAGGTATAAATTGGTTTGACTTTGCAGTGAATCAACATTCTGGTTCCTAACAGATTCTTTTGGTTATAGGTATCAACAGGAAGGCATAAATTGGTTAGCCTTTTTAAAACGTTTCAAGCTTCATGGAATCTTATGTGATGATATGGGTCTTGGTAAGACACTTCAAGCATTGGCTATTGTGGCTTCTGATATAGTCGAACATCAAACTTCGAATGGCGGCAATCTTCCATCATCTTTAATTATCTGCCCATCAACACTTGTTGGACATTGGGCCTTTGAGATAGAGAAGTACATTGATCTTTCCGTAATATCTACTCTCCAATATGTTGGTTCTGCTCAAGAGCGCATTGCACTTCGAGAACATTTTGGAAAGCATAATGCGATAATAACATCATATGACGTGATCCGCAAAGATATTGATTATCTTGGGAAGCTTATCTGGAACTATTGTATCTTAGATGAAGGACATGTGATCAAGAATGCAAAGTCAAAAGTTACACTTTCAGTGAAGCAATTGAAAGCCCAGCATCGTTTGATATTGAGTGGAACACCAATCCAGGTTGGTCTTTCACTGATTCATGAAATTACCTTAAAACTGATTTTCTATTTTCTTCTGAAAAGGACCTACCTTTTGTTGTAGAATAATGTCATGGATTTATGGTCCCTTTTTGACTTCCTAATGCCCGGCTTTCTTGGAACAGAGAGGCAGGTGTGTTTTCGCCTTCTTCTGTTATATATTATATTTTTTTGTTTGTTTTTTCCTTGAATTTTTTTATGTGGCAGATAGAATTCTCTTATAGAAGTAAGCATAAAAACAAACTCTGAAAACACATGGTGGCTTTCAGGCTAAACCCACATAAATAATTTTCTGATAGATACCCACATAAATCTTTACAGGAACTCAAATAAATGAATTTGGCCATGTTGCTTGGTAGTTTAGAAAAATCTTAAAACCCTATATTCTGGGAGCAGGGGCTCAGAGTATCTATCTTTGTAACTTTTGATCTCCAAAGACTCTACTTATAAAGTGTTGGCTGGCAATAATTGAAGCAGAAATCTTGACTAAAGATCAGACAAGAAATCTCATATAAAGAATAGAGTTGATTCTATAGAGTAAATGTAGATTGTAGGCAGTAGATTCATAGCAGTCATATTTGACTTATTGGTTTCATACTTGATCTGGATTGTTTGTATTGCTATATATATCCTCCAATTTGGAGAATAACATAATCAAGAGAGAAACTACTCTGATTTAACACTTAAAAAGTCTAGAATGAGGGTTCCTAATAGCGTACAATTATTTTAAGAGCGTAACTTACATTGTGTTTTCTTTCTGTTAAGAGTGTACTTATAAAGTTATTAAGAGTCTGGTTTGACGAAGATGAACATCATCTATCAGAAAGTAATATTATTTAAAATTCTGTCTTTCCCGTAATCAACTCTATGTTTGGATAGTCTCCATTATCAGTTTAAGTGATTGTAATTTCTCTTTCATGATTTGCTAATCTCTTGAAAAATTTAGATGTATGTACATTCTGTGTGTAACACTGTAGTACACATTTCCCCGAACAATTGTCAATCTGACATGATAAATAAATAAATCTGTTGTTTTAATGTTATTTTGGGCAGTTCCAAGCCACTTTTGGGAAACCACTGGTGGCAGCCAGAGATCCTAAGTGCTCTGCCAAGGATGCTGAAGCAGGAGCACTTGCGATGGAAGCATTGCACAAGCAGGTAAATTTCCTTTCTTCCTTTTTTGTGATACCACTCGTTATTTTTTTGCAAATCAAGCATCTTGAAAAAATTGTGCCCCCTTGGTAGTTGACCTTGCAATCTCACTGGATACTGATGTGAAAAATAATACTATGGTCAAACTTTTACAAGTATGTATGAAATTTTCTGTGCATTCCAAGTTCTGGAATTTTAAAGAGTGCAAATTGTTCACTGAGATACTTCTCTGGTGAAATTAGCTGGCTTAGTACTAACTGTTGGCAAAAGTGATAAGAGTTTATGTAGAAATTGTTGACTTTCCTGACTAAAAAATTCTGTCAAATAGGTCATGCCTTTCCTCCTCCGTCGAACAAAAGATGAAGTCTTGTCTGATCTTCCTGAGAAAATTATTCAGGACAGGTTCTGTGACCTGAGCCCTGTACAATTGAAATTGTACGAACAGTTTTCTGGGTCACATGTGAGACGAGAGATCTCAAGTATTGTAAAACAAAATGAGACAGCAGATACAGGAGGGCATAGTGAATCACCTAGAGCTTCATCCCATGTTTTTCAGGTAATTGTGTTGTTTATTTTTGTGTTTAGTTCTCTTTTGCTTCAGTATGTTCCTATCATTGAATGGATGTTATTTGTTCTTGTTTCAGGCACTTCAGTACTTGCTTAAACTTTGCAGTCACCCATTGCTTGTTCTTGAAAAAAAGGTCCCAGATTCAATTGCATGCCTTTTGTCAGAGCTACTACCGGGAGGCTCTGATACAATTTCAGAATTGCACAAGCCATACCACTCTCCCAAACTAGTTGCACTTCAGGAGATTCTTGAAGAGTGTGGAATAGGTGTTGATGCTTCTAGTTCTGAAGGTGCCATAAGTGTGGGGCAGCACAGAGTCTTGATATTTGCTCAACATAAAGTATTGTCCGTTTATGTTTGACTTATTCTCTTTTAAGCTATCTGTGCTTAGCTTTAATTCATGGTTTATAATGCGCAATGGCTTCTCATGCAGGCATTTCTGGACTTAATAGAAAGAGACTTATTTCATACTCATATGAAGAGGTTGGTCTCGTAAACCTCTCTCATGCATCTTTGTTAGTTGTTGAAGTCTGCTAATCTTATTAAAGACTGTTTTGGAGTGGAAAGTTATTCTAGTGTTGAGTTCTCTCACAATCTTGTCCCACAATTGTGATAAGTAACAGTATTACATGAGTTCTAACTGTTTCAGTTAGAAATCTGGTTTTTGGACCTAGAAAAATTAATATGCCAGAAATCAGGGGGTTGAGTACATGTGACGAATAAATTCTAGATATGGTGGGTATAACCTGTAGAAGAATCATCCTCTAGTATAGTGAACTTGTGCAATTGCTTTCACAATGTTTATCCTCTTGTATGGTATGGTATAGTGATCCAGTGGTCTTATGTGTTTCTTTAAAGCAGTGTAACCTACTTGCGGCTGGATGGGTCAGTTGAACCTGAAAAACGTTTTGATATTGTCAAAGCTTTCAATTCGGATCCTACAATCGATGTCCTGCTACTCACAACCCATGGTTGGCATTTTATCCTTTGCCTGCGTACTAGATTCAATCAGAGTGTTACTAAAGTTTAATCACTTTCTGCAGTTGGTGGGCTGGGCTTGAACCTGACATCTGCAGACACACTCGTCTTCATGGAGCATGACTGGAACCCCATGCGGGATCATCAGGTGACTGTCTTTTGCTGTCTTTATCCTCTAAGGAGTCGAAATTTTAATCTCTTGAAATTGGAAGCAGAGGCCATCTGTCACATTTTGAGTCTAGCATTCAGGAAAAGATCTCTGAGATGAACTTCAATAAAGCTCCCTAATTGCACATCATCGTCTCTTGAAATTGGATACAGATGCCTTCTATCACATTTTAAGTCTAGTTTTCAATAAAAGATCTCTGAGATGAACTTCATTGAAGCTCCCTAATTGCTCAGCATTATACGTTGTTATTTACCCTTTTTTTGACCTGCAGGCAATGGACAGAGCACACAGATTAGGTCAGAAAAAAGTTGTCAATGTCCATCGCCTTATTATGCGTGGCACTCTCGAAGAGAAAGTTATGAGCTTGCAAAAGTTTAAGCTTTCAGTAGCTAATGCAGTCATTAATGCTGAAAATGCTAGTATGAAAACCATGAATACAGACCAACTGCTTGATCTATTTGCTACTGCAGAAACGTCCAAAAAGGTATTGCTGGCTGGTCTATTTTCTGAATTCATTTTGGATGCTGTGCACGTTTACAGAAGCTAATATGAGTTTCTACAAGTTGTAATTGAATTGTTACGTGTCTGCTGCAAGTTCTTAATTGATGTCAATGAAAAGTTTCGACTATTTGTTTGTTTTCTAGGGAACTTCTATATTAAAGCATCCCGATGGAAAATTTGATGGAGATATGAAATTAATGGGCACTGGAAAGGGGTTGAAAGCAATTCTTGGTGGGCTGGAGGAGTTGTGGGATCAATCACAGTACACCGAAGAATACAATCTCAGTAACTTCTTGGCAAAGCTTGATGGTTGATGCGAAGCCTTCCTCCTAGTACACAGTATATTTCTGCAGCATGTCAGGACCCAAATTTTGACATTGTAACTCTAGCCGTACCCTTCCCTTTCGTTAGTTCTCCCATATCTTTATGATTTCAGGACTTGGGGACAAGAGTTGAATGAGTAGTTCCAGGAGTGAAACCTGGCATCAGGGTTAATGATGATTGGTGACAGATGACCAAGAAGTTTTGGAGGGAAAGAGAATTGTATAATCCGTATCGTGTAAATACAATCAGCCTCTTTTCTTATTTAAGTTGGCCATAACCAGGAATTATTTTGTTGGGTAAACAATCTATTAAATTTTTGGTTATTCACAATATACTTAAGGAGTGAAGTACATCATCATATTTCATACTTGATTGCCAAGGCATGAAAAAAGGTAAAGCACAAAAATCGCAAATGCATGGCAAGAACAAGCATGTCATGGAGGACACATTGTACAGGACAACCTGAAAAACACCTTTCATCTTTTATGAAACTATAGACAGATTATGTTATTATTGCAATTAATAAGCTATTAAGTAGCGCATTTGGTTGCTTTTGGTTAGTAAAATGCTGCATGTGTTGGGTCTCTGGCCAAGCAAGAGGAGCCTTGTTTTGTGTATGGCCATGGAATTGGCGCCTTGCGTAATAGCAGTGCCTTTGGACAAGTAAGTCGCGCCTTTGCATTGCCTAGTGTAAGAAAGGTGGTCGTGCATTGACATTGGTAAAGTGGGGCCTTGTGCTGTCTTTGGCAATGCAAGTTGTATCTTTTGTTGCCTTTGGCTTTGAAAGGGGCATGGCTATAATAAAGCATCCCCCATGACAAGGCATCTTAGCTTTGCAATGACACAAGAAGGGAAAGGCACCATATGACTTGTAAAGGAACGAACAAGAATGCCACGCCAGTGCATCACAAAGGCAAGCAATACTTTGCAAAGGCATGACTAAGACAAGGTCTTTACAAAAATGGCACACCAGGGAATGAAAAAGGCACAACAAAGGGAAGGCATGCACATACATTCCACTTCATGCATCACAAAAGCACAATATCCCTAGCTAAGGTGCAACAATCGCAAACTGTGAACAAGAATGCCACATCAGGACATATTGAGGGAAAGTTATGTCTCGAAAATGCATGACAATTGGAAAGTAAAAAAAAATGGTGTGTGGTGGTTTTATAAAGGCTCCACATGCCTTTAAAAGGCTTGAACAAACCCTAAACCCTTAAAGAAAGGCTTGAACAAAGGTATGCAAAAGGCATTCTAGGCCTTCAAGTTGTTAAACCCAAAACCCAAGTAAAAGGCAATGAATGACAAGCATGTCATGCCATGCTTGAGATTCACTGAAGCTTAATATGACATTTAAAGGCATGAGCAAGTATGACTTGCAATGACATGCTAAAGGAAAGCAACCAACAAGTATGCCATAACAATGAATTCCTTGCAAAGGTTTAGACGAGCATGCCGTGGCACCACTTACATTGCCAAAGGTAACGTATGTAAAGATACTTATAACAAAGATTTTCTTGGTTTTGTTATTATGTTACCATCTAAATTAGTTATTATCAAAATCAACTCACAATGAATTTTTTTTTTCCCAATCATTTCAAGTTATTTTGGGTCACTTGTCTAATTTATGAATGGTTTTTCAAAGTACCTTTAGAGGCACA